>NC_067307.1:4476190-4809493 GCF_020740795.1 Apus apus | reverse complement strand
AGCAATGAGATCACATCCTCACAAGCCTTTCACGCTACTCTCTAACATCCCTTGTTATTCCAAATACTTCAACCTAGCACTGGGAAAGGTTTATGAACTTCCTGCAGCCACCAGCATGAAGACTGCCTTGCAAGGAAAGCACCATTTTCAGACTCTCAGATTTCGAAACAGGGCCATAGTCCCAGAAAAGTTCTGGCAGCAACACAAGGACTCAAACTCTGCAGTTCCCCATGGTGAGGGAAACAGCCCCCACAATTCCTCTTGCTATCTAGGAGAGGCACTCATTGATGTTTCACTGGTGAATATGGTTGGAACATACAATGTTTCACCATCCAAGACAATGCAGGAGTAATCACAGTGCATCAGAAACACCACCCTGGTTTTAAAATTCCCAGGAGCAACAAGGAATCTAGCTTTTGCAGATTCAAAGTTTTTGCCTTGCACTTTACAGTCCTCATCTTCTTTCATCTCCCTTAAGGACTCATGCACTGTACTTGTGAAAATAAGCAGATTTGCTCTGGAATCTGGGCTGTCTTCCAGGTCCCGCTCATTTACAGCCAAGCTGCAAATCATCCCACTACATCTAGCCAAGGCAGCTGCCTCACAGGCCCATTATGTGTTGTCCAACAGTATTTAGGAGGAATGGGGGAGAAGAGCTCTGTTCTGGAGTGTGGGGGCTGATGATACTCTAAGAGAAATCACAGAAGTCTTGGCTGCTGGGGATTCAGAGTTCAAATACAGTCAAAGAACAGCATATCAACGATGTCAGGTTAACCACAGGGATCCTGCCACTGCTTGAGACTGAAATGAACAGGTACATTATGCACCTGCAAGTCTGTACTGATGCAAACCCAAATCACCAAGAAATGGGCATTTTAGAATGCCATCTTGCTGCTGAACTTCATGACCAGTGTCTGAGATCAGTCTGCAGTGCAAGAGTGGCCTCAGGTAGTACTGAGTCTTTGTCCTCTCTCGTGTTCTCAAAAATCCTTACCACTCTTCAAGGATGTTGTACAGACAAGAAAACCTGAGGTATCTGAGCTATATTTGCAAAAATTTGTCAAAAAGACACTAATGCACTTCCATTCTCCATGACATTAGTCTCAAAGTCCTAAGTGATATAATCAGCTGCAGTTCCAGAAGATTTGTCCACATTTGGAGATATGGCCTTGAACTGAGCAGCTGTTGGGATTTTTCAAGGTTAATATTGCTCCTCTTGTGAAGTACTGGCTGAATTCCAGAGTTAATGGTTTCTAGAAACCTCTGGAATTTCTGCTCTGCTGGATACAGCCACATATTGCCCCTACATTCTCATTAAGACATAATGAATGGGAATGATAAGGTCTATATGCAACTGACAAGCACATGAGAAAGTGTTGGATGGTTATCAATGATGATTATAACTCATCCTCTGACTTACAATAGCATCACTGTTTATCATTTGTGTAAGTATGCAAATGTATTCTGTAAAAAGCATTTTTCAATAAGTGTGTAAAGTCAATCTGAATCTTCCTACAATTTCATTTCCCTTCCCAAGCATTTATGGAACATCACTGCACTTTATCAGGAACTGTCATGACAACAAACATCTATCATGCTGAGGTAGAGAGAGACCTGTTTTGGAGCCTTTTTTAACACAGGAACTATTAAAATGGCCAGCCAGAAAGAGAAACAGATGACCAAGTACTATAATTTAAGCCAATTATGCCATCCTGGCTTCAAAAAACAAAACCACTGTAGTGGCACATGGAACGCAAAACTGATGCCTGGTACTTCTTGGGCATTTAGCCTGCATATGTCAGGAAAGTGTGACTACCTCTGTATGTTTATGTATATGGCAGTTGCTCCAGGAACAGGAGATGCAGGAAGGAGGATTAAAGCAGCTGCTTTGGAATGGAAAACAAAATAGTAATGACAATTGGCTCTCTTATTTGCAATACTGAAGAACAAGGCAGATGCAGAGCTTGTCAGGGACTCATCCTTCTCCACAGACCTCAGCTCTGCTCCCAACCTCTCTGCTTAAAAATTACACATTGAACAGCTAGTTGGGATACACTTCATAAAATGTGAGGAATTCTCAGGAAGTAGATGGAAGAGTCTAGATGGAAGAACCAGCACACAAACAGGGCTCAGAATGATCCAGTCAAGTCAGCAGAATGATAATCTAGTCCCCACAGTCACTGTCTCAACCCTAAATACCTAAGAAACATTAAAATATGAGAAGCTTTTAGATCAAAGTGTGCTCATTTGACTTTCTTGCCAGTTTCTTAAGAAGGACTTCCCTGAACAAACCTTCTGAGATGATGAATCTGCAAAACTCTAAAGCTAATCAGAGTCTTATTTTCTGATTTGTTTTGTAATTTTGCAGCGTATCTACTTCAAGTTTGGCACAGTCCAAGTAAGACAGACTGGTTTGACTGAAGAGCAGTTAGGCAGAACTATCCAATTCAAGCCATTTCTGTAAGAAAATCCCTTTGGGCATCATTTGGCAGAACAGGGAAATGTGCAAGGTGAAAAAGAAATTTACCAAAAAAGCGCAAAATGTTTAGGTCCATTTAATTTTGCATTCTACAGCAATTAAGAGATGGACAGGAAAATGTCTTTTTAGGCAATATGAACAACCAAGGCCTCGGTTTATACTCACCCCCAGCACATATACTGGAAGGCTCTGCTGCCAGAATTTCTATACAGGATTTCTTCAAAATCTAGAAGACAAAAAATATCATGAAGCACCTCAGACTTGTTTGTACAGAAATACAAATCTGAAGGTGTGAGACACTTGTTCTCTCGCAAATGCTTAACTCAATGCTGCACTTTGCACTCATGTCACAACTCTGCCAGCTTAGCTTTCCACCACAAGTCATTCCCACTGGTGTTCCTGCTCTTCCAAGCTGTTGCTCTGGAGGAAGGCAGTGGATCTGATGCCCTCCAGCACAAGCCTCCTTTGTCTGTGGTACAGGTGACCATGCAGACTATGAGCTGTAACAACTAAGGTGCACTCTGAAGGGTTAGACATGTCCTGACCCTCACTTTACAGCCCTACCTCCCTCCCCAAAATTACTCTGCAGCCCAAAACTGCAAATAAAGCACCCCGGGTCTGAGCTAAGCTGATTACCCCTGCACTAAAACATCCTAGGAATATCTACATAGCCAATTCTCAAGTCTAAGCATAAAGGTCCAAACTTCTGAAGTTTTTAACCTGATTGGTGAGAGCACACCTGAGTGCATCCTCAAAGTTGCACTGTGATTTCAAATTGTATGGATAAGTGTTCTTTACTTAAACCACACTTCAGCAGTTGTGTCTTCATAAGGGTCAGCACTGCCTTTGACCATTCCACATGCAGACAGTGATTTACACAAAGGCTTCAGCCCCAGGCTTGGCAGACTGCTTGCCAGGCAACACTACAGCTGGATACTGTTCATTCCCATAGGGTGCTAAAATTGCTGAAGCTGCTCTTTGCACACAGCAGCTTCTCTCCTGCTCTGAAGACCAACTCCAGTTCTTCACTGCACACACTCAGCAAACTTCTGAGTGTCTGTGAGCCCCTGCAAGAACAGCAGCAGTGCCCAAGAGCTCTGGGTGTTCAGCACTGGGCTGAGCAGCCCCTAGACAAGGCAATACTGATCAGAATTTAGGTCAGCTCCAAGAGGCAAGTAAATGTCAGCCAAGCATCATGACTCAAATCCAACATGAAAATTATTTTCCCAACTTTAAATTGAAACATCTGTAAGGGAAGAACAGTAACCAATACAATAATTTATGTACAAAAAAGATATTTTTTTTCTGCACAATCATGGTTCTCTGCCTGAAATACCTAAATGCAAAAGGTACAGATAGAGCCATGATTTTTTTTTAAGACTTCTAAAGAAAAGTTTGAGTTACTTGGAAGCAGAGAAGGTAGAGACTGAAAGAGCACCAAGGGACTGAAGGAACCGGGACCATCTGAGCTGCTGGCAGCCTGACCAGTGAGGAGAAAGATTTGCAGGAACAAGGTTATACAGGAACTGTCAAGTGGAAAAAAAAGAGAAAGTCAACAGTTGAGAACAGACTGACAAGGACTAAAGAATTTGAAAGGCAGAATAAGGAAAATACACAAAAAATAGAGGACTGTAAGAACACTCTTCCAAAGTATCTATCTGCAACTACCCATCCATCCACCTCCTGTCAGTCCTCTCCCACCCACCCCTCACCCATTCCAAGTTCTCCTTCTCTGAAGATAAAGCATTTTTGTCTCACAGTGACTGCCAGGGCTAAGAAGGACAACTAAGAGTTGATGCTTTTCCAAGCATTTTGTTCTGCCTCATTAAGAAGAGAATCTTTTCACATTTTTCCAAATTCCCCCTTAGATTGTTTCCCTCTCCCTCAGCATCCCTAAACATTTTAATATGTATTGCTCCTCCTCATTGCCTTTCAGCAATGAAGTGAAAGAGGAAAAACAGGCAAAGAAGTTGGAGAACAAATGCATGAAAAACACAGTACTTTCATTAAAAAAAAAATCAACTAAAACCTCAGATGATTAAGTTTGAAATTCATTACTTCTACAGTAATTTGCAAACATTCATGCTGTAAGCCAACTCGGACATGGGGTGGAATAGCAGGTGTCTCAACTAGATGATGCAGAGCTCCCTTCCACTCCAATCCCTTTGACTATAAAAAGCTGGCCTTAATGGCTTTTTACAGTGCCAACTGCAATATTTGCTTTAATTTAGAGTAAGTTTCCAATGCTCAAAGCACCCACCCTAATTTAAAGTGAAAATGTGGCAGCAGTAACTATTGCAAAAAAATTCCTTTATGTCTCTTGCTCATTATGGAAACACATTCAAAAGGGACTTCAACATATTAATCCTAGAAGATTTCATCAAATCTCCTGTTCTTCCATTTCCTGAGGACTGCACAGCCCTGTGTGGGCTGTAGGTGCACTTCAGTCACTGCAGACTGGCTCCCCAAGACAGCAAAATAACATGTCAGAGTGGTGATGCAATCCCCCAGCTGAGTGCCTGTAAACTGCTCCAACAGCCTACGTGGGAGAACTGACTCCACAGCCTCCTTTTCTCGGGGAGAGCTACAACATTTCTGGTTTACTTGGTAACTAACTGCAGGCCTGAAGGCAGCTTTCCTTGGCAGCCATGCAGACAAGGAACCGAAGCACGTGCTCGCCCTCAGTAAGGAAGCAGACCCACTGCCTTCAGCAGCACACAATGACCAAGCTCACATTCCCAAATCAGCCTCCTGTCGTACCCTATGGGCTCCAATTATGCTCCAGCTTCACACAGACTCCTGGGAGCATCTCTCATTAATATTTATTGACATGCCAAATAAAAAATGCAACACATCCTTGTGGAAGCATGGCTTTATCTGTCACAGCTCTCCAGCAACTGCATTTAGCCCTACCTGTGACTAATTAGAGCTTTCTGCCAGACAATGCAGTAAAGGCCAAGAACAGGAGAGGCCCTCCAGGTCACCTGGGCCCTTTTAGAAACAAAGGGAAGAAGGGGAGGGAAATTCTGCAGCTGCTGGAAGCTTCTCTTTGGTATTCTTGGCCACAAGCATGCAGACAGATTATTTCACCACAGCAGCTGCTTACTTTTTGTAAATTTTTTTCCACCAAATTTGGGAATTCTAATTAGCAAACAGGATGCTGAAGTTTAATAAAAGGTTACAGCCTAATCAGTGCTAGTGTGAATGCTATAGTCTGAGGCTAGGTACTCTTTATCAAGCTCTGTTGAATTATTAAGTAAGAAGGCCTGTTGCCAATTACAAAAAGTAATTCATTTATTGTTTCCTATCCAATAATGTCTGTATGAGCTAAGTCAAATAAATATATTTAAGTCCTTTCTAAAGATGCATTTGGGGGAAGAAAGAAGTAGAAATATTAAAAGTAATGATAAACACTCTACAGTTAAGGCTGTGGGTTCACATCCTCTGCTTATGCAGCTAAAGAGGCTTGAGGTGTTGCCTTTCTCTTTGGTTTATGTAGAAAGCCTGGTTCTGACAGAAGGCAGATTCAGACCATTTGTGTGAATCTCCTCCTCCAAATTGCTCTCTGGAGATTCCACTCTTCCTTACTAGCTGAAGAAGCTTGCAGACCCAGCTTGCTGCCCCTGGGCAGCTCACGCTGCACAGCAGCAAGGCTGGCAGATGTTATGTGTGTGTTGCAGGGTTTGCACACACATCCTGTGTCTTGCAAAGGAAGTAACTTTCATCCCACGCCCCATTTCTGGGGTCTCAGCCCCTCTCCTTGCACCAGGGAGTTTATCTTATCTTGCAAGTCAAGTTAGAACAGCTATCTCAGGATAAGCATGTAAAAACATCACTAAGTTTCTCATACTTCACCTACCAGACACTGGCATCAAGTTCTCCCAGAAGTTACCCCACTACAGGTGACCAGCACTGCACTTTGTCCCAGAAATCATTTGTGTAACACAACATGTTCAGCAGCAGTATCCTCCCAAGCTAAAACTTCCTGGGGTGAAGGAGCACACTGAACTGCCACATCCATTCTAAGAGCTAAGGCAAGACCTGAAAAATACTGAGGGTAGGTGGACACCATTGCAAGATGATCCAAAAGGAGTACACAGGAAATGAAGCTTAAAAGGATGAATCATGTGCGTAATTTACACAGATAGGAGACGGTAGGAGACGGTCTCACAGGCTAGTTCATACTACTCCATTTCTTGTCCATCATAAGTGCTGCACAAGGTTTCCTGCAGCTCACTCAGAGAATCCTAAGGGCCCCATGATTACATCTCCCTTTGAGATAAGCCCCAAGCTAGTGCCACTGTTCACCACATGGCAAGGATCAAGGAGTACTGTTCCAAGTGACTGCTCTTCCAGTCAGTTTCTGTTAAAGACTCAAAGCAAAGCCAGACAGGATCCCATCCTGACTATCACATTGCTTCATGTTCCATTGCCTCCAGCACTCCTACCAAAGACATACTGAGCAGGAGGTAGGAGTTTCAGGTTTTCCTTCTAAGATTCGCTTCATTTGCTTTAAATTGACAGGTCATGCTCTGCAGAAATTTTCACAGCAAAGAAAAATGTAATAAATTACTTCAGTTGCTTTCATTTGTTTTCCAGCTTACAGCAATCAGACATCTGTTTCTCTACCAAATTCTGCCCTCCTAACAAACTCAAAATCCCCTTTAAACACCAGGGAAGTTGGAGTTTTAGCAGTGGCTCTTTCACTATGAAGGAGACAAAGCAATTGCTATTATTTGCTTAATAAAAAAGTCACACAGCAACTCACAGGAGAGAAAGGACTGAAACCTACAGTGCACTGAACACCTTCAGCTCTCAATTTAAGAAACCTGTTTTTTAAGCATGACTTCAGCAAGGGCCTATATTCTCAGTTCATCTAAGCACAGCCTGAATAGCTTGGTGGTGCTCAGTGAGAGGCAGGTCTCCTCAGAAAGCACCAAGCAGATCTCCCTGCAGCTGCTAGCTTAAAGCTTGCTGGCACTGACAAAAAAGGAAGGGCAGGTGCACTGAACATTTGCAGACCCACCACCCTGAACATCTTTGCTCAGCAGATGTAGAGGCCCAGCAGAGGCCAGCCTAAGCTCCACCACTCCCAGCTCCCACCCTCTTCCTCATTCCAGAGGGCCCTGCACATCCAGCACCTCTGCACAAAGATCTACTCCTCAGGACAAGGGCAGGAGCAAAGAGCCAGGCCACCTCAGCAGGACTACAGGGCAGTTCACACCAAATCACTGCAGATCAGAACAAACTCAGGTCTTCGTATCTCTCGAATGATTTCATGCATTAATCTCAGCCCCCCAAAGGCTCATAATTTTGTCTTTCCTTCCCCTGTTACAGCATCCAGCAGCTTGCAGCCTAACCACTCTGTACACATGGCTGAGCATCCTTGCCACAGCAACTCTTACACAGGAATTGAAAGCAGTTCCAAATCTCAAGTCCTTTTAACATTAAAATGCTTTCCTGCGAACACAAATGCTTTAGTTTGCTCCAAAAGAGAGGTGCTTTGCAAGGAGTAGAAAAGAAGGAATGAGGGAGCTTGTTTTCCAGCTAAAACAGAAATCCACAGATTCTTTGTAATTCTAGAGAGTGATTAATGTCCTTCTTGCTGTTCCTTTTACACAACTCCTTTCTACCCAACCTATTGCAATCACTCCACTCAAATGGAAGGTGATCAGGTCCAGATTCATTACTGTATAATTACACTTCCTCGTGACCCTCCTTTCCAGGGCTAGTAAATCTTGCACCAGTCAGCTGAAGTAGTTCTTGACTAGGTTCCTGGGGGCTGAAGTCCTCCCACTCCGCTCAGTATAACTGGAAAGAGAGTCAGAACTGCTCCTGGAATTCATTAAGAACAGCTGCAAAGGGAACACAGGGCTGGGAAACAAACTAGGGTTTTTTGTTGCTTTCTTAAATGACGTGCAACACCTGATTGTCCAAGAGAATTGAGGCAGTAGCCCCACACTCAGATAGTGCCAGGAAAACCAGTAAGCCAGGGATTGTGTTCCATCTACATGTGAGAGCACTGGGGAGAACTGAGTCTGCAGGGAGGGAACAGTTTTGCTTGGTACTACATGGTCAAAATAATGTGTAACCACCATAAACACAGAAAGCTGAGACTCCCCTGGTGAACCTACCCTCCCTAGCTTCAAGTTGTATATTTCATCTGTGTTTTATCAACTAAAAAGCCAACACCAAAATGAACAAAGTGTCCTTAAAAGGCTTTCCCATCCTCCTTTGTAGCCATGGGAAGCAATATAATTAGAACAGTTACAGAATATAACTGAGCAAAAGGAACAGACTAATATTCACACCTACCTGAAGGCACAGTGTTTCCTAGTCAGTGCTTGGCACATTTGACACTTAAAATACACACATCCTCTCAAATTGCCTTTCCTGCTCAGTCAAGGGAAGCATTGGTCCTAGGTGAGACAGTATTAGGCTGCTCAAAGTTTTAGAGCTAGAAACAGATGCCTCATGAGGCACCTTCCATTTGCCAGTAAAACCCATGGAGCCATTTCTATGGCTTGTACACAAAGAAACAATCTGTGCCCCTCCTTCTGCCAGCTCTTATCCCAGCCAGGTCTTACAGGCTGCACCCAAACCCTAGAGGAAATGCCAGGAATTCAGCAATCAGAATCAGGAAACCTGGATCCGGAGGGGAAAAAAAAATAACCCATTTGTCAGGAGCCCAAATGGAAAAAGCCAAGTTTTTGGGATTTTGGTATACATAGCAGGATCCCTCCCCTCATTCTTCACAGGGGAGCAGTGCAGTACATCCATCGGGACAGAAAGGATGCTAATCAGGCAGAAGGATGGAGATCAGAGAGCACCCTAATCCTTCATACAGAATGTGCTCTACCATACCTCTACTGTTCCAGTCTGGGGCTGCCATTTTATAAACTGTCACCATGTACCATTCAGTCTTAAAATAGAATCATTAAGGTTAGGAAAGACCTCTGAGATCATCAAGTCGGTTACTTCATCAAGGAGGGTGACATTCAAAGATAATATTTGGGCTCCAGTCTTCCTACACCACCGTATGGGATAAACTCTACCTTGAAGCAGCGGTATCAGTACAAAGAAAGGTCAGTCTCTTTGGACCAAGTGTTTAAGTGATTTATTGGCAGTCAGCGAGTCCTTGTGAATGCACGAAAACTAAACCCTCAACTGTGCAAGCTAACACAAACTAACACGCACACATACAAACAAATGTTTAAAAATACTTACAGAGTCTATGATCCCCTGAAGGGCTTCAAAACCATCATTCACTGGAAAGACATGATCTTTGCTGTCGGCAATTCTAGCCAGCTGACAGAGTGGTAAAAGTAAATAAATCAGAAATGCAAAGAATGAGATAAATTAGCCAGCAGGCAGCAAATTAAGGCTTCTCCAGACTCATCCACTTGTCAGTACAAAACCTCAAATACTCCAAGTACTCTGAATGGATTGCTAGTGCATTATAGTTTGTCGAGCATCATAAAGTTTCTCTCTAGCATGACTGATTTGAGAAAGCTCTGTATCAGGAAGCAGGTTTCCCTCAACTTTGAAGACAAAGCAGAACGTGGCTTTCATCACTGCCCAGAGCCTGATGATCTGCAAAAACTGTCCCCATATGACTGTAAATCACCCAGCACAGTAACTCTCCAACAAAATAGGCCACGGCATCAACACGACAGGTCATTAATGCAGCAAAACATTTGGGCACATACATCATTTGAACTAGGGAACTAATCCAAACAATTCAGTATTTCCAAATACAGAGAAGACTAATATAAATTGGTCTCTGTCTGGAGATAAAGGCCTGATTCACCTTTCCTGTCAAGCACATAGATTTGACTGTTTGTCCTCAGCTCAACCATTAGAGGGCCAAGAAGAAAGTAGGGACCTAATAGGATATATTTCCTGAGTGGAGGTAAAAAGGAAGAGGAGCATTGGGAAGCCTACATGACAAGGTAGAGGGCCATTCATGGTGGTAAGATAAGGTGAACCAGGACATCACCTGTAAAAGGCTACATGTAGGTTCACTCACCAACAGCATGCTAAGGGTTAAGGCAAAAATATAAGCCCAATTCAGAAGTAATAAGCTCTCCATGCATCTGCTGGAGCAGAATCAAGTTTTACTGCTGCAAAGCCAACGTTTGTTATAGCAATTCTGTCCCATGGCAGAGGTAACATCAACCCAACAGGCCTCTTTGGCGTTTCCTGTCACATTGCAGAGTGGAGGCAGCAGCCTAGCCACACATTCCTCCCTAAACCCTGCTGGCTCCACCTTTCCAGCTCATGTCACTCACAACTCCCACTTCTCAAACAAAACCCCAAACTGCCAACCTCCTGGTTTGCATCCAGAGAAACACTTCAGGCAACTTTCCCCTGCCTGCTCTGAGAAGAGGGTAGTTAAGCAGATTACTGCTTGGTGGCCAAAATGCAGCAACTTCTGTAAACCACGATGTTTACAGTTTTCCCAACTCATTTCCCATTGTCCCCCTCCTAGTGCATTTTGGGACTTGGGACACACTCATCTAATTCCAGGCAATTTCTTCAGCATCTAAATGACTTCAAGTAGCAGCTGTCTTTGAGCCCTGCCACTTTAATCTAGTTTCTTTGCCATTTTTATCCCCTCCTTGCTTTTCCTGTGACTTACACTGGGTTACATGAGTCTCTGCTCTTGATTCAAAGGAGATTGTTCTAAACCAAGTTTGTTTTGACTCCTTTTTGCATTAGTGTTTGAAGCTTTTTTAGAAAGCTGAAAAAACCTGGAAAAGCTCTAATCAGTAAGTATTTCAGCACTCCACTTTGGGGCTGTACAAGTGTTTTATTGCTGTTAGAAAAATATAATGTCAACAGTTACACTTGGTGCAAAATGTAATTCATGGACATCCTAACATTCATCTGATAAATTTAGAAATCAGTCTATCAAACACAGTATTAGTGTTGCTAATGAAGCCAGTTGCTTTTTATAGCATAGTTTTCCTGTGAAAGGAAAGCTGGACTGAAACTGAAGTGTTTCCTTTTTATGGAAAAAAAAAGGTCCCCACAATCACTTTCTGCCTACAGCTACAGCCTGATTTGCTGTTCTCCACGAGTCTTTACCTCTGCTTTTCTCCACCACTAGCAAGAGCCATTGTGGCATGCGGGCAGAGGGAGAGACCGTTTGAGAAGTCTTCAGAAGGTCATTCAGGAGTATGTGCCTGTGTTCAACATGCACCTTTGCCAAGTACCTCAGTAAGCAGGAGTGTCTTGCTTACCTGGGTCTCATTGAAGTCTTTCACACCAACACAATACACGGTTGCTCCCAGGTCACGCGACCGGTTAGCCTGGAACAAGGAAAGGTAGGATGACATGGGTGCAAATGTGATGGGATGCAGGTTTCTGGAAGGTCTTAATCATAAATGTAGTCCTTCTGTGTAAAATAAGGAATGGAGGGACTTGTCAAAAAGAGAGCTTTGAAAGCTTTCTTCTTTGGTTCTGCAGCAACAGGTTTTATCTGCTACCACAAATAGCTGTTTGTTTAGTAAGCAAAACCCAAGGTATTTGGTGTTTTATCTAAACCTAATTAGCTCACCTTCCTAGTTCCTCCAACTTCCTAACATTCGTCTGTTCAACAGATGTAAGAGATTAAATCAATTTTCTTTTCATCTTTTTGGACAAATCCCAGCAGAACAGTAACCTAGAATGCTTGGGTTTTCTTCATATTTTTTTTTTTAATTTCAGAAGGGAAGAAAAGGAGATGAATAGCAAGGAGGGGAACTCTCAATTCATTATGTTTGTGCTGCAGCAATATTAGTTTTATTCCAAAAAAACATTATTTTTGTTGTTATTGGATTTAAAGCTCCACTTTGGACAGGTTGATTGGAAAAATTCTCTCCATAGCAAATTCATCTAACAATACCATCTTCCAAGTTTAGGTCATCTTAATGAGAAAATTTGTTCATCTCTTCAGAGATGTGAAAGGGACACCAGTAGGAACATTATACAGCAAAGCTTTCAAGTGCCCAACCTACTGTTTATCTAACATTTTGCATAGCACAATAATTTCATGAGGGTGTTGAGAATACTTGCTTGAATCTTGGAAACATTTCTGGAAATTTTGGATTTGATCATCTGAAAGGCTTTCTGATGTGACAGAAGATGATAGGAACAATAGTCATCCTCTTTCTGCAGCCTTTACTTTTTGTGAAAAAAGTCGAAGTGAGAAGATTCGGGTATTTCCCAGAACAATCCTGTAAATACTGAAACTTTCCAGCTCTGAACTATTCCTTCTTCTGAGTTCTTTTTTGTTGTTGTTGTTTTTTTAATGGAAGATTAAAGCTTCCTCCTTTCCTATGAACAGTCTCAGTTTTGATGAGTCAGAAGCATTGCTGCTGTTAATGTTTATCCTTAAGATTCATGCCTAAAGAGCACCAAGAAAGTTTATTACTAGGGAAAAAGGTTTTCCCTATTTTTTTCCTTCAAAGCACTAAGCCCAGACATTTCACTGTCTCTCTGGCTAAAAATGTAAGACACTTACCTCCCTCTCAGAGTAGAAAAATAGGTCTTCATGGAGTTCTCCATCTGTCAATGCAATGATGACACTTGCAGTTCTGTAACCTAAATACACAGAATTCTTTAGTCCCTTCTTTTCAGTTGTATTTGTTAAACTACAAAACATCCTGCAAGTGACCTGTTAACACACTTAAAGGACCAGAAACAGTGGACACTAAGCCCATGTCCTTACCTCCCTCCAGCCAACCAGCTTTCAGGAGACATGAATTTCTGCAAACTTTTTCCATTCAAACACCCACCTTCAATCCATTTTTATACCACATTCCTTTAATGTCCCAATTAGTTTTAATTGGCTGCCCCTTATAACTACTTCAATATTTCAGAACAGGAGATTAGTCTGCAGCTATCAAAAAAACCCACCAAGTGTTCCTAGTTTATTTTCCTGGTTTTATTAATGCTGTCAATTCAAGAAACTCAAAGATTTTTTTTATTTTTTTTCAGCTTGTGATAAAAAGCTCATTTGGGATTTAAACAGACATGGTAGGAAAGCAGCCTACAAGTTTCAACCTTCCTGTGAAACATATTTCAGCAACATAGTTAAATCTTTCAGTCTTCCCCTTGTATTGATTATAGCTTGGTTTATTTTTTTGTATTAGTTTTCAGGAGTGGTCTAATAGAATTACTTCATATTTCTAACAACAGACTGGCTACAGATCTAAAGAAGTTTTCAGAAACCTCCTGTATAAACACTGTTATGAAAAGACAAAGGCTAAATATGTCAAGGCATGTAAATTATCAACCCTTAACATTTTTTCAACAACAACCCTGAATAACATTGCATACTTGCTAGAATAGGAGCCACCCCCCACCTTTCCCACAGTGAAGCTGCATTTCAAATCTATTAATCACTCAAAAAGAAAGAAAAAAACCCATTCAGTGGATCAAGAAAGTCTCTCACCATGAACATTTTCATAGTAAATCTGTTCACTTGCCTGAAATTAAATCAGAAGATTATTAGCAATAGATGAATAATACTTTGTGGGCATCTACACATGCATCAGAAAGAAAGAGAAGGTGGCAATGAGGGTGTCATGTCTGCAGTCTGCACATAACCTCTGCTTCAGAAATACTTGCTTTATAGAACAAGTTTCTTGGGTCTCACTGTGTTACTTCAAGGTCTCATCTGAAGCACCACCGAGTCAAACCAACCCTATGGCCAACAATAATGAAGGCTCCCTCCGTTCTGCTGTCTGAAAATCACATCTACCTTCCTCCCTGAGAAATCTCCTAGGGTCCACTGATCCTCCCTCCCCACCTCTAGAACAACTACTCTAATTGTAAAGAAACCAGCTGCAGAAGGATATTCTTACTCTTCTGTCTCCCTCTTAGGTTTATGAATGAGGACAACCTGCCAGGTTGAAGGGCAAATGCTTCAGTGCAAATCAATTCAAAATTAAAAAGTAGGCCATCCTGAAAGTATTTGGCTTATGAATTTCATTTCTTTTCTGAATATAAATTTGTTTCTTTGGACTTCTGCAAAGTTTCTGAAGTCACCAAACTCCGGGATTGGGTTTTGGAGTCCTAGTTAAGAGCCAGCATCTCTGTCAGCTCATCTGAATTTTTGTTATATGTTCACATGCACTTTCAAATGGCAGACAGTTCTACAGTCCTCCCAAATACATCTGTGGTACAGAAGTGGGAGGGAGTTCAGGTTTAAAGAAACTCCTGAGTGTGTAAAACATCACAGAATTAAAAAATCAGAGCAGGCAATAACTTCTTTGCAGCACTCTCTGTCCACCAGTGAGACCAGGCCAGGCCACAAGACTACTATAGCACCCATGCCTGACTCTGGACAGCTTTCCACCCTTCATGAACATGGTTCCATGTGGAATTGCAATGCCAAAGCCTTCTGCCTTGTCCTAAGCTGAAAAGGCACCTTCCCCATAAAAGCTGAAGGCAAATCCAAAGACCAGCATTAGTTCTACCAGCTCCAACACTGAATGCATATATGGCTTCAGTGTCCTTATTGCATAAAACGGAAATAGTCCCACTCACCCACCAGAGAACTATTGACCAGATTCCTTTGTTTAATGTTTCCTGAGGAGCACCCAGACACAGTTCAGAGGTACTGTAGCATGCATCTAGTTACCCTTTCAAATCCTTCATGCATGTACGTGTCACCTCCCGGAAGGACTTTCTGCAGCTCTTCCAGGCCCTGGCGTATCTGCTCCCTGAAATGAAAGCAGATGCAGCATTAGATCCAAGATCCAGTTTACCAGGAGCTGATACCTAGGTGAAGACATGCAGGGCAGAACCAGATACAGGGAGGCAGGGAACAGAGATAACCCAACATGCTAGGGTAGTATTGTAGGCTAAGGTAATGTCTGGGTAGATGATCCCTTAAGGATGTGGGCAATAAAGCAGGTGTGCTCCCAGTGTTCCCACAGCCTGAGGAAAGCATCACAACAGCAGGATCTCCTAGGTCAGTATCCATACATTTATTTCTAAACAAATATTCCATGTCAAACCTCTGCTGTAGAAGCAGAGCAGCTGACTTACACCTGGCTCACTTCCCTCACTTACACTTGCTGCCTTGACCATATAAATGTAATCAAACAGCCACAAAAAATGACAATCTCAAACCATCCTGGCAATTCCAGTTTATTTGCACATTACACCTTCCAGTTCCTGTTCAAACTGACTTGAAGATTAAAGCCTCTCCCAATAGCTCATTATGATTCAGGTTATCTGGTTTATTTTGTTTCTGGAAATCCCAGGCACAGTGACAGATCAACTGCAGCTACATGGGACAGGCACCCATTTGTTGTTCCACTGAGTCACAGACACCAGATGCTGGAAGCCAACCAGTCTTTAACACCAAGATAAAACTCTGTGACATGTGGGGTGTCTGACCAAACTGCTCAGTCTTCATGGGAAACAGATGAAGTCACTGCATGCAGGACCACACTGACATTGCAAGACCAAAGGCCAGAAATCAGTTTTGTCCCTGCATATTTTAACTGCTTCAGAAAACGCTGTTTGTGTGATCATCACAGAGTCTCAAATCCGTGAGGCTGACTGCAGCAGTGCATTAACATTATCCATTCTACAGAGCAGTAACTCCTCACAGGGAGAAAAGAGTATCTGCTTTTGCAATAAGATGAATTATCAGACATTCAAGAATTCATGCTGTACACATGGTATCCCAAGCCAGTTAGACACAGCAGGGCCAGGGGCAGATATTGCATTGCATGCCACCCATGCACATGGCAACCTGAAGTTGAACATAAAAATCAAGAGCATTTCCTGTGATCAGAACTACTTTTTAAAAATGAACACTGACATTTCAAATAGACAGTAAAGGCCTTTAAAATATGTCAGTCCAGTCCCATTAAAAGCACACAGTTTTTCCAAAAGGGGTGCTAAGCACCCTCAATCTTCACACTCAGATGCTGATACAGGAGGCAGGGGCAAGGTAGAATGTTTTGCCACTGCTCCTGCTTCCCTATTAAGAAAAGCCAGTGTCAACTAAAGGACCAGCATGCAGCCCACATCTTGTTTCTCAATTCTCCAATAAAAACCAGCAGCTCTCCAGTCAGCTGACTTTTACACTATCAATATCGTGCTCCCAGTCAACATCTCTAGGAGAGCTGGAGAAATATGAAGCACATTTCCACATGGGAAGCACTTGGGTCTCACAGCTTCGAGCCGTAACACACCAGAGATCTCTGCAATGGGGTGGGCACAGGGTGAGAGGCAGAGAGAGGCAGGGAGGGGGTTTCCTCTGGCATCATGTTAGATATGGTTCATTCTCTTTATACTTATTGGTGCAGTAAGTGGCAAGGGATGCTTGGGCTGGCTGGGTTTAATGGCATTTTTCAAGGTTGGTATGTGTGTGGACTGCTCTTTAGGACAGTGGCCAGTTTCCTATTCATTCCTCTATAGCAGTTGCTCTGGTATGCAAGCTCATAGGCATCCAATATGTAAAACACATGCTGGCTTATACAGCCTGCACATGCTTTACGTATATTTTTGCTCCACGTGGCAATGCAGTTAGCAGAGGAAGCAAGAGCAATTAAAGGATCTCATCCAGCTTTCCTTGAAGTGAGGGGGGGGGGGGGAAAAATCCATCCTACAGATTTTACTGGAATTAACTTGGGAATCTACAAGGGGCTGACGGGCACATGCTTTCAGAAACATGGCAATGAAACTGTTATTGCCAAAAAATACACACCCTTGCAAATCCATCAGTTTGTCTTTGACAGACCTTCAGCCCTTCAAAGAACTCGTGTTCATCTTCACCTCTAGAATACAGGTATGCCCACAGCTTTCCAGTTTGTTTTAAGTGAAGGGAGTTTCAGATATTTCTTTGCAGAAGAAGCTCCCTAAGGATGTTTCAAAGGCAACAAGACTCTTGTTCCTGACAAAAGCCCGAAGATCTGTGCAAGTGAGACTCCCTCAGTGAAAGCAGTTTGAGCTAAACCCTAATTGTTGACAGAAGGACATTTAGAAGTTAAAATTAAGTTAAAATTAAGAAGGCAACTTTTACCTTAAGAGGTTTTAATGCATTCCAAGTGTTATATGTGAAAATGTGCAGGTGATGCAAACAACCTGAGAAGCACAGAGGAGTCACACCACTGCTCATGGTGGACTGGAAATCATTGAGCAAGGAAGGCGAAGGAAGCTACAGGGACACAAAATCTGCTGTTCACCTTTAAACCTCTTCTTACCTGTCTTCTGTTAGCCTCATTAGAATTGTTCCTCTAGTTGAAAAAACAATGAAGGACATCCTCAGCTGAGGGCTGGAGAAGAGAAGAAAAGAAATCAATTATTTTCGTGGTTTAGACCTGAGCTCAGTGTATGTTTAACACCAAACACACTCTGATTGCTAACAAGTTTACAAGTCAACAGGCTGGAAGACAGGACTGAGCAACAAAAGGTTGCCCTGGGCCTTCCTAGTCAAGACAAACCATGAAGAATCCTAAGACATGTAAATAGCACTTGCATCATGGATTGCTAAAGCAAGAAAGGCTTAAGTGTGTCCTGTTATCACCATGGAGATAATGGAAGGTTAATTATGTTTATCCTGACACATTCCACCCACTGGCTGAGGGATTTTTCATCCAGTCTCAAGACATTCAGTGCCTGAAAGCTACAGCTTCAGGCATCTCCCTGTAGACCCAGACTTCTGTACCTCAGGCAGTAGCCAGCCATCTCAAACAAGAGGATTCCTTCCCCACAAAAATACAATCCATGCAAGTCAGGCAGCAAAAAAGGGAATAATGAGCTTATCTGCTCCTGCTTCCTGCATGACAGGAATCTGGGGAAAAGCAGTCAATGGTATGATCTTAAAAAATCATTAAGACCTCTCTCCATCAGGTCCCTTGGTGGAAAGCAGCACGTGCAACCCCACCTCAACCCAGAGCAAGGTCTCCCAGCCACTGGGACACACTCACTTGCTCCCCAGCCACCACCAAGGCAGCACTTACCTGATGAACTTGTGGGCCAAGTGCTCCACAAAGTGATAGATTTCATTCCAGTGGTGCAGGACACTTCCCGATCTAGGGAAAAATTATCACAGCAGGTATCAGTTTAGTTGTTGCTATCGTAGTTTTCCCAGCTTAATATTTTGTTACACGTTGCTTGGCTCGACTTTTCCTTTTATTTTTTGTAACACTCCCTGTCCACATTCTTCTCTAGAGAAATACCAAACTGCAAATTATGTTTCCTCCTTAATTGTAAAAAGCAAAAATAATTTACACTCCATGCAGGTGTTGGAGGCTACACTGGACAACGCCTTATGGCAGTTACACTAGACTTCTAGCACAGCCTTAAATAAACCCTGCCTGAGTGAAGACTTGTCTCCCTGCTCAGTATTTTAGACTAATTCCACCAACTCACTTGCCTACCACTATGCAGAGCTTTTAGCTCAAGTGTATTTTGAGAATAAAATGCAGTTGGAAGAACAGATTTTTAAACTTCTCTAGCATTTCCACTGTGCTAGAGACTATGAAAAGTAAAACACCTTAGATCCACACCTCTACTGTTCTGGCTAATTTGTTCACACCTCAAAGGCAAAACAAGCTAATTTTACCCCTCAAGAGAATAAACCACAGACTATAATGGGACTGGAATTTTTTTGTTTGGTTTGTTTTTTTGGGGTTTTTTTTGTAAGAACCAGGGAAAAATTAGGTTAATCAGAATCTTTCAGCACTAAATGCCCTTTCTGGCATAAACACTTCTGTGAGCACTGGAACATTAATACTGGAAAAAGATTCCTTCGTAGAGTTGGAAAATAAATGTGTTGTCACTTACTTAATTCACTGACTACAATTAAAAATATTTATAGGGGAAATAACCATTCCAGCTTTAATAGAATCTCCACTGATCTGCAGCCTGAAGAAGGGAAAATGAACATAGGAGATGTTTTTTCACTTCACAGAAAGAAACGGTATGTGACCCAACTCTGTCCCACCTTAGATCTGAGAACTCAAATGAATAGCATGAATATATCCCTGGAAGGGCTGCAGAGAGCAGGACTTCTCTTCCTAGCAGCACAGCAAGCAAGCAAGCCACAGCATGCAGGTCATACAAAAGTCCTTCTCCATTCTCCCCACACTTGGTTTTCATTTACAGCTCTTCAGTACAAACCTTGGCCTTACCTTTTTGCTCCATGATACCTTAAGCTATTCCTTCTCTCTGTGACCCCAATATGTCCAAAAGCCACCTCAGATAACACACAACGAGGGCCCTTGCTTAGGTACAAAAGACCATCTGGAAAAACAGTGAACTTCCCAGCTCTCACTGCACAAAGGACTTGATACCAAATGCACCTCTTTAAATCTAACCTTACAGGCACCCCTGTTTTGTCCATGACTGTAAGGGACAGATTGCAAAGGAGACCTGATCATAAGCAAATGCTAAGAGCGCTAAATCACTTCTTGGCTCTCTTTATTTTAATCAGACAGTGGAAAAAATGGTGTCCTATAACAGATGAAGGGCAAGATATGTCAGGACTTGGTCTCAAACAAGAAACTTATACCCTGATACATCCAAACTGCAAACTGATAGAACAGAGACACACCAAGCACATGGTGAGGCATAAAAGAAACACTTGACTTGATAGTAATGCTTACATCAGTCTCCAGAAGACACAGAAAGCCAAGGCTTTGTTATCCATAAAACAATTACTCCCTCCTTCAGCGAAAGGTATGTTCCTTTAGAATATGTATCCACGTCAAAAAAGTTCATTAAAGTGTCACACGTCTTCTGAACCATCTGGTAGAAGACAAGTGAAGCTAGGACCCTTCCACGAGTACACCCTAACCAACCTGCTCCTACCCATCCAATAAGACAACCCTTCATGCTGAGGGACAACTCAGCTCTCAGCCTCGGACAGCACAGAAGCACCAGCTAGCCCCCACTTGCAACATGACACTGCCCTTGGAGCTACATTAGCCTTTAAAACTACGGTTATTTCTTCCCCTCTGAGCAAAAGTTGATCCTCACTTAAAATGACTATTGCAGCAGGGCAGCTGGGAATGAGATCCAGCCACAGAGCACAGAAGGTATGTAGGTCGCCACCTAAAACTCAGTCGTTTTCCATGTCTCTGAGAAGCCATGCATTTTTGAAAAACAGCATTTGCCAGAACAAAGCTTAAAACCCAGCACCTTATTTCAATGCTGTGCCAGTTAATAGCACATCCTCTTTAAGTGTCTGCCTTTGCATCTGTCGTTCTGCTGGTCTTAAACTGGGCAGGGTGTTTTTGTAGGCAAGCAGTGCTCTCCTCCATCATCCTCATTCTGTTCTTCCACCAACAGTCACACCTTTATGACCTCTGGAACAAAACCCCAAGCATCTGAAGTTACAGTTCTTTTTCCATGAGACCCTTCCACACATCTATTAACACACACAAGGAGCAACCTGAAGCTGAACAGCAGCAGCAGGTTAAACACCTATTTTAAGGAAACTTCCTACCATTGCTCCAATCATAAGAACAAACCCACTTTATCTCACAAAACGACACTTTTGGCTGTGAGGCACTGAAGTGGGGCAACTGGAATAGTCTACAATCCCTTTATTTTTCATCTCTACCAAAGCAGCCTATGAAAGGGTCCCAAAATGAAGGCTTACACCTTTGCTGACCATACATCATTCCTTCTACTACAGCAACTTTTCCATCTGTAGCCAGACATCTTGCAGTCTAGTCTTACTTGCACTTCATGTCTCCATCTAGTAAAGCCCAGGTGTCACTGGCTACACATGCCCAGTTCTGCATTAAAAACAAACAAACAAACAAAAGTACTCCTTTAATAAGTATAACATCTTCTGAAACATACTTCAGACTTCAGGCTTTGCTTGGCATTGAATGGACAAAACAAATATACTAACCTTTTCTGAAGTAAATAAGAGTTTACTAAACCAGCATTAGCTTACAGCCTTCACCTCCACAGCTTTCAACTGTGTTACTCAGAAGCAAGTCAGTAGAAGACACTTATCACTTTTAAAGCCCCTCATAAGGCAGGCCAAGAACTCTGAGTAACACAAGTATTTCTAAAGCCTGACTGTAAGACAATAAAAGCCAAATTTAAAATCGTTATCCCTTCATATTCTCAAAGAGAAACAGGATGATCAGCAGCTGAACTGTTGATACTATAATCTTGCAATTCGAAAGGGCTCATCGTGAGGATGCCAAATTCTCTTGCTAGAGAAAAGCCCAATAAATGGAGATTAAGACTAAGTAAACCATAATGCCTTTACCAAGAGAGCCATACACTCTGTGGTCAACAGTGCTGGCATTTCATACCTCTAAACTAAACCTAAGGGTGAGGGAGACACTCCCCAAGGCTCTGTGGTTCCAGACATGAGGACCCATCTCCAGCCAAACCCTGCCCTCCAGCAGGTGCTTTTCTCCTATTCATTGGGACAAGATGCACTGTAACCAAAGCTGCAGCAACACAAACCTCCTTACAGTTTGTCTTCCTGTCATATTGTCCTTATTTCCATTTCTTTTATTGCACCTTCTCCGAATACCCTCAGTCTTATTTAGTTCACAAACTGGGAGCAAACAGAATCAAGTGCACCAACTCTTATACAAAGACTTCACCCCAGTTAGTCACTGGAGCTGACAGAAGTACATAAAGACATGATGCAGAAACTGATGTTGATGCAAATTCTCCTTAAACTTCCACAGCTATGGATTAACTTCCAGAAGTCTTATAGCTGTCAGAGGTGGCACTGACCCAGGATGTTTTGCAGCATCTTTTTAAAAAATAACACAAATGAGCCAAAAACTGTGTTTTTGTCTTTCCAAACACTTCAGGAATAGTTCTGAAAACACTAAATAGCACAAAGATTTGAGAGAGGTGATGCAGTTCTTTGAGGAAACACTACTATCTCATGCCACACTTCAGGCAAAACAGCTCACCAGAGATGCTGTGAAATGTTTGAGGTTATAGGGTCACAGAGGTCCAGTTCAGAGCAGGATAAGCCTCTAAAGCCCAGTCACAGTCCAAGAACATTCTTATCTTCCTCACTGGCAGGGGATACATTAAAAAAAACAACAACCCAACTAATAAGCAAATAACTTGGACTGAATTTACAGCAAGCAGCAGACAAAGCAGAGACTGCTGCAGGTACACACTTAATCCTGGGTTTAAGGGAGTCCACACACCCCTTTTACCAATAGCAGTTAACCGTGGACTCACCACCGTGACAACATGTACACAGATCTTGAGGGGCAAGGATTTCACATACTAAAGTAGCTCATGTGAATGACATTCCTTCAGGCAACAAGCAGAGGAATGTGCAAATTCCTCCACACTACCTTTCTAGCAGCCCTCAACCCTCACGCTGAAACAAAGAAAAACTGTGCCATCCCAACCACATGCATACATTGCTCTGGATTCAGGCTGGGATTCCAGAAAAACAATCAAAGAATCACTGACTAGGTCAACAAAGACCAGACTTGACTTTAAGTCTCTTTCTGCAGACACTCCATTTCACCATTACCTACTAAAGGTTTGTATTTCTTCAGATTAGAGCAGCTAGAACATTATCCAGTTCTGTAAGGCTCCTGTTTCCTGGGGAAAGAGGCACCACTACCACAAGGAGTTCATGTAGGTCAGTCTCCTTGCCTGGTGATGCAGTGTCTGCTTTCCACTCCACTGTGGCCCCTCTCGTCTTCCACACTGACTGTAAGTCTGGACTTAGTCTCTCCTAAGTCATGGGAGCTACTAAAGCCAGATTCAAAGAACAGCTACGAGCCTCCCTAGAGTCATAGTTTCACTTCAGTACAACTGGTTAAAAATAGATGAGCTGTCTGGCTGAATAATGAAGGGATCACAGGAAGCAGCTTGGATTACTTGCTTCTTTTTGCCAGGGATCTTTTAGAGCCAAGTTTTCTTTCACACATGTACAGTTCTTGCATGTTTTCTGCATGCAGGTATAAAATGCCTACTATTTCCACACAACAGGCAAGAGCACAGGAAATAACACCTTCAACATACAGAGGACACAGTGAAAGATGGCTGAGAAGACTGATTTTCATTCCTTCCTCCCTACCTGCAGGGATACAGGGATGCTCCTAAATGTCCCAGCTGTACTCATGGAAGGTGTTGACATGCTACAGCACTAGACACCAATTAGGGGGTGGGTCACAGTCTTCATTAGTCACATGGATGGTATTTTTAGAATAACTGGACAATGTCAGCAAAAACAAATGTTTGCTTTATGTTTATCAACATCTCACTGCTTCCTCATTCTTCCTTCTTAATGCAGACCCTACATCTTATCTCACATCCAGGCTGAAAGTCTTTGGCACCATCTTCTGCTGTATGCTTTGCTTTGTATACTATTCAGTCTGTGGGAGCCTCAGGCCTTGGAACCCCTCAGCACCACACTGACACAACAGGATATGCTCTCTAGGACCAGCACTCTCAACAATTCTCCCAAGACAAGCAGGTCTTACCCTGCACAACACAGGGCTCATCTTGGTGCAACCTCCACTTTGAGGTGCTCATGCCCTGCACAACTAGATCCTGTATATAACCTAAACAGCAAATCACATACAACTGTACTAAGGAGCACACAGCCTGAGTTGTAGCCCTCTCCAGCTATTTTTTTCTTTTTTTGCAATCAAAGCACAAGAGAAATGGATTAACCCAGTTTTCATTCATGTGAATACAACTCCTTCAGGGAATCTGCCAACAGGCAGCCCAAAATTTCAAGTTAGGTGTTTGTGTGAGTAATGCTATTTGCTCCCTTTCAGTTTACTGCATGCCAAGGAACAGGTCTCAGGAGAGCTGGCAAGTCTTAGAGCACTGCACCAACAGTGTGACAGCTTCACCTGACTTGGCCAGGAGTCTGCCCAACTTGAGATACAGCTCTCTGGGGTGTCTTTGCATCACTTCTGGAACAGATCTCTGCGAGCCTGAGATCCAAGGGGCACAGCACAAGAGCCCTTCTCTGTGGCTACCTGAGCTGTGGGAGAACTCTTGGAAGGGACAGAAGACAGGCAAGTGCAGGCACAGAGACCAAGGATGCTGGGTTTTTTGTTGTTTTCATAGTACTCCTTTGATCCCAGCAAGTAGGTTGCTTAATATTTTAATGGCTTTCTTCCACTGTTTAAATTAATATTTCATGTTTAAGAACCTAAATCTCTCCTGCTTCAGTGTCCTTTCACTTTTAATAATCTTTAAACTTTTAGAGCTATTTCAAAGAAAAGCAGTGAGCCCTGAATCTATTATTACCATTTCATAGTTTGCCTGGAGGCCTCTATAGGCATCACCTCTCTCCACATTCAGAACTTTTGCAGCATTTTTTAAAACATTCTCTAAACAATAAGAAAGTAGAAAACCCAGGCTAAGTAAGACTTGAGTGTTTAGAACTCTAGCTTCACATCTGAGGAATAAAAGAAAGTTTTCAAGATAAAGGACCTGGCATAGACTGCTCTATCACACAAAGTATCTCACCAGCTTCCTCAAAGGCTAAACAATCAGGTCCACACCATTTTGTACACATTAGTAGCTTAAACACTTTAACCCTCCTCCAAATTCCACTGGAGACCAAGGACACGTTTACATCAGACCCTGTTCATTTCTGCACCAAAAAACTCCCAGAAATAGGAATCCTGCAGCTTGTCAAAGCCAGATTTTTTGTTGTTGTTGTTGGATACCTTGATACATACACTGAGGTAAGCCTGCCTACTTTAGAGCTTGCGCCAAGCTCCATGTTTCCACCCAAATTCATAATCCCTTGAGGAAGCCTAGAAAGTCCTGCCTTTTAGTAACAGGGCAGCACAGAACTTGAAATAAGTGGCTGTTAAAATCACATTAGCTCTGAGGTGTAACACAGCACATCCATCAGATCTGAGGAAACCTTCACATCTGCTTCAACTTTCAGGGAAGCACAGTTTGCAAAAGCTATCTGAGGCACAAATCATTCTCTGGGGTTTTTCCATATGCAGCAGTAAAAGTATTTCACCTAAAAACTGAATAGCCAAAGCAACAAAATGCATCAGGCAGGTAAATCTTTCCACTGAATCAAGAGGGAAAAAAAATCTTGCCCCTGGAGCATTAAGACAACTGGCATACTTACATGTCCAATGTCTCAGTGTTACATTTTACCCAATATTTTGTAATAAAGGGTTATGTAATTCCAAGTCATTTATACTAACGGAACGTGGGAGCTACTGCAAAACACCCCAGAGGATCAGTCAGAAAGCCTCATCTCTGAGCACTTTTGGCAACTTGCAAATACTTTCCTGTCTCTGAAATTTATGGTTCATAATGTCAGCACCACGGCTCTGGCATGCATAGTCTCCACTATTTTCAAACATTTGGTTCAAAATATCTATTCTTAATAATAATTTTAAAAATATTTTTAGCTAGTACTTTTAATGCTTTTTTCTAACTTGTTGTATTGCTTCAGTGTGAAGCTTTCCAAAGCTCAGCACTTACCTATTTCACATCACTCCATCTGGAATCTGAAAGCCTGTAAAAGAGGCAAACTTACCAGTGCCAAGAAGATGACACCATCATAATTAGTGATGAAAAAAGAGGTAGGAAGTTATCTTCTGTATAAACAGTTAAGCAGTCAAAACATGCATTTGATTAACAGGAAACAAAGAAAATGTGACTCAGCATAGCAAAAATAAAGCTCTCTTTAACTATGGCTCTCTATCTGTTTTTCATCACAACTGCCAAAGTCAGAGGGTTCAAACGCAGCAGCCACCTCTCAGAGCCAGGTCTTTACCTGCAAGTTGCTGCTCTAGGAGGCTCAGAGCTAAGGAGCAAGCGGTGCAGAAACCTCCAGGCAGGCGAGCATTTCCTCCACGATCTCAGCTACAGAATTAATGTCTGCAATAACAACTCTCCAACCCCTGCTTTCAACCTTCACAGTTCAGAGGGAAACCAGAGGTGACCAGGGCACTGCCGTTCTCCCAACCACTCTTTTAAGAAAATACAAGGTCAAGTTCCCAATAAAGCCTTATCAGCCACAGCAAAATTTATAACGGTTGGATTTACAGAGCACAATGGGATCACACACTAGACCTACTAAAAGAGTAATCACAACAAAAACAAACTAGAGTAGCGAGTTTCTCAGGTCCCTTGGGGACACAAGGACTTCTACAAAACTGAAATCCAAAGAAAACCTCCTTGGTATCAGTATATGCCATTCCAGTTAGTGCCTAGAGAAAGATTTCTTTGAAAAAGAACAGAGTAGAACTGACTTACTTGTCGAGAATGAAATACAAATCAAATCCTCCGTAACAGGCAGGACCACCATTCTCTCTTCTTCCACCTTGTCCATCACAGGATAGCATAAAAGTTGCTAGGAAGAAACATTTGAAGCCAAATCTCAAGATGCTATGCCTTGCAATGGCCATTATATCCACAGAGGAGGAGAAAGAAATCTCTTCTTCCAAGGCTCCTTTATTTCACAGGTTTCTCCACAAAAGCCATTCAATGACCTTTAAATGTATGTATCTATATTTTATTCCTTAAAACTCCACTTGCAAGAGTTGTCCTCAGGAATTGCAAGGCTTTCCCCCTTGTTTCCCTTGCACTTCTGTTTCTTGGTTTCAGATTTCAAGATGCACAATACTGTATTTCACTTTTTTTTTTTTAAAGGGACTTGACCCTCAGTCTCCCTTGCAGCTCTCTGGAAGCAGCACCATTGTTTTGCGAGAGAAGGAGCAGCCTCCTAACAAATCTTGCTTTGCCACAGACTTCAGAAAATACAGGGAGGGTTTGAAGGTTTGGGTTTTTTTTTCCTTCCTTAATTATTATTGTTATAAGTAAGGATGGTAAGCTTTCTTTTCCCTCACCAAAAAAAAGCTCAGAGGATGCCACCTTGAGGCGAAAACTCAAGCTAACTGGAGCCTGGTTTTAAGCATTTCATTCGTGCACGACACACTAGCACATGGCACAGCAGCTTCAGGTATGAATTTTAGTTTGTTTACAGCAGTCACACAGCACTTCACAGAGACATCTTTGTTTCCCACTTAGGCAGCATCTGAATTTAAAATCTTTCAAGAACCTGGAGTGGCTTCACTAAAGCAACAAACCACACCAGGTTTTTATCCCTTGTATTTCCTCAGTCTTGAAAAATATCTGAGCCTATAAAACAGGCTTTTCCCTCTTAGAAAACCCATTTCAGCCACTAGAGCCTAAATCCCTCCCTCATCCAAAAAAACTTGCTAGAAAACATACTTCAGCTACACTTGTATTTTTTTTTTTTTCTTGGTCTCCTTTTACGAGCCAGCACCACAAAATCCAAAACCTGAGCAGGACAACTAAAAAGAAGCAACATTCCTCAGAGCAGCCCCACGTATCAGCCACACCAGGGGCCCCCAGCCTGCCCTCTCAAACCCTCCCATGCTGCAGCTGTTCTCCCAGCACTAGCTGCTGGTTAGCAGACCAGCTTCAGCTGTTGCATCAACGGTGGGGGAACCAGGTCAAGTTTCTGATGGGATGCAAGTGCATTTGATTCAGAGTTACAAGCTGTTCTTCATTGCCTAAAGATTTAAATTGGTCTTAAAAAAAATCTCAATACCAGCAAACAATCTGAAAAATTACCAGGAAAAGCAGCAGGATGGGTTTCACAGGAAAATTATAAACAGCACGAGAACAGACTTTTGACAGAAGTGGAAACACCTGGACTACTAATTAGTCCAGGATTTTGCTGCATTGATGATTAAAACTTCAGGAGTGTTTTCCCTCCCACACCTGACTATGCTCAGCAAACACACCAGCTCCATCACTTCTAGCATGGGTAATACAGACACATAAACAAACAGTACCTCCTCAGACCTCCTGTCAAATCCCAATCAGACCTGAAGGAGGTGGAGATGCCGTGGAAGTCAAAGCTTCTCTAGGGCTAGACAGGGCAGAAAGGTGTTTTGTAGACTGATAGTTCGGGCTTCTCTCACACTGAAAGAAAAGCAGTAACATAGTTCATTGACTGCACAGGCAAAAGCTCTATGTCAGGGTATCAGGCTTTCTACAACAAACAGAAAGAAGCCCCATAACTCAGAACCTTTTGCTGAGGTAGCTGGGATGCTGCCTGAACTGAGGGTGAGCACCTGCCCCAGCCCTGGCAGGCAACATGTGAGAGCAGCAGCTGCTTTTGGGGAGCTGTGGAAAAGAGGTGGAGCTGCCACTTGTGCTTTGCACATCTGAGTGAGCTGCTTGCACCAAGCCTGGGAGATGAGGCTGCTGGCAGATAGTGGAGTGTGGAGCTGCAGTTCCTGTAGCCAGCATGGGTGTGCTTAGGTAAGCAGGTAGGGTTTGAGGATTTTAGAGTTTCACAGGGATGTTCTGGGATGAATCTGCTTATGGTTGTGAAGCTTGAATTGCACAATCATAGGACTTTGCATTGAGAGTTTTGTGTATGTACTGGAATATCTTACTACCCTGAGGAAGGACATGAGACTAGACTATGGATGTATTACTTTTGTTCTTTTTTCAAAACCTAATGAGCTGAAATAGAAGTTGTAAAAATGGGAGGGGTAGAAGAAAAACTACCTCTCTGGGGGCTAGTGTGCATTTCTTGAGCAACCTTAGAGAACTATTTAGGGCCAGCTGCTACTGCAACCTAATGAAGTGTCTTCTTCTCACTAGTGAATAGCATGTGGTCTGCCTAAGGTTAAAAGGAGACTGAGAATCTCCTCTGTTGGTTTCTGACTGGCCCTGAGATAAACAGATACGTGGAGGTTTGACAACAAAAAATAAGCTATTTCTTAGGGGAGTAACTTTGGGCAGAAGTTAACAGAGGGAATGGCAGAGGAGATCAGATTCTCTCTGTTGCTGGGGATTCAGGCTGGCAGAATGTCCAGGAAAGCCTGGGGAGAAGCCAAGGAATGAGGCCTCAGATGGAGCTTCAAGCACTCTGAGGTGGACAGAGCTGCTGACAAAGTGAAACACCATGCTTTGTGCTGTAACCCTGACTTTCTTCAGGGCTAGTCCTCTTCATGTGCCTAACTTAAGAAGATCTCCTTTTCTTTATGATGTGGTGATAGCAGCAGAGTTACACTGAGCCTCTGAGAAAAGCAGCTCCATAATAGAAAGCTCTTAATAGAAAACTCATAATGGTTCAGCAGATTTCATAGCACTGGAGGAGCTGTTACAGCAGTCTGCCTGGATAACTGAGAGGTCACACACTGCCTGTGCTAATCAAGATTATCATCACAAATATAGCATCACTGCACAGGAATTGCTTCCCTGTCCTTGCTGTGGACATGTCCTCCAAGTCACTGCCTGCATTTTCAGATGGTGTCAGTCAGCACAGCCCTGCAGGGATCAGCAGAGCTGCACTGCCACGTGTGGTGCAGGACAACAGGCTTCCCTGGGCATGGCTTGTGTGCCTTTCCACTGCAACTGCACAACATCCAACTCAAGGCTGACACGCAGTGGCCGAGAAGGCTGCTTTCTGCCGTGCATTGCTCTCATTTGACAAGGGATCGAGCACTCCCTTGACTCTGGCTTTTCTCTGACTTTGCCCTGCTCTCATTTCATTTGCCTCTGCTGCACCATCTGGGCGTTTTCTAAGAACCTCAGCTTGAAACTCTGAATGCTCTCATGACCAGGTCCAAGCCCCAGCTGAGGTGCCAGGATTCTCAGTGCCCTGTCCCTCCCAGGAAGGCAAGCTCTCTGTTCTCCTGAGGAGCCTGTTCCATGGGATCAGATCTTGACTCAGCAGGAATTAACCCCTTGGAGGCATTAAGGTGCATGAATGCTGGAGCCATGATGATCTTGAAACGTGCATCTAACTTGGAGCAAGTGACTGAGCAAGCAGCACTGATGGAGCACTGGTTGGTGAGATGAGTATTAGGGTCTTGTGCAGTTTGGTTTCCCCTGGTTTTACGGGAGAAGGATAAGCACACATGCCCAGCAGGAGGGAGCAGAGCTGCACAGGATGAAAGATTCAGATTTCCTGACTAGGTTTCACATAATTCAAATGATTATTGGCTGTGTGGAGAGAAACAAATATTGCATGAAATACTGTCATGATAATGAAATGCAGTGAAATACAGTAAATAATCCACTGCCTGCAAGTTCCTGGTGAGGATAAGGCAATAAGGAATTATTTTAACTGTCATCAAGTTTTTTTCTTACAAGCTTAACTCTGAACATCCAGTTTAGCATTTAACTTCACTGGAAATTCTCCCGTGTTCAAGAGAAAATGTTATCTTTCCCAAGAGGTCTAACAGGCATTCTGTCAGCAGAGGGGGACAGAGCATAAATGTTAAAGCTTCTCTGTTTTTCTAAGGTGGCTGCATCAGACACGTGAAAACCAGTGCCAAGATAAAGCCTGAATGTCATGTTTGACAGAACAGGACTAAGGGCCTCCTGGCCTGCCCTCTAAGACCAGAAATTCCCTCCCCTTCCAACTCATCTCCAAGCACAATGATTTCCCCAAACGTGGTGGTTACCAGAGCAGTTGCTTTCCTGAGAGAAAGGCTGCTGGGAACCTGCAAACCTCGATCCTCACCTCCTCTCACCTTTTCCAAAACTCAGAACAGCGAGAATGGGCACCAAGAGGAAAACTCACTGCACCCTCTGACTGACACTGGGGGCAGCACTGGCTCCCTGCGGGGCTCTGAGGCCTGGAAATCTGTCTGGGACATCACCACTGTAAGTGGCTGCTACCACAGCTCCAAAAATACATACAGGAAAATAGCCAAAAGCTTCAACGAAGCTTAACAAGATTTTAGAGGAGGTGCTTCAAAACCTTTTCCTTCTTTAAATAGGGCTACGTGGCAACCAAGGTGTTTTCCAAAAACACCTGCATCATTTCTAAAATGGACAGGAGTGTTTTGCTTCATCAGCCGTTTCCTGCACCACCTCAAGGACATCAGGTAGGAGCTGAAGGACAGCACTGAGACAGCTAATAGTTTGCCTGTGAAAACTATTCCTTCCCTACCCACAGACAGGGGGGAAGGCTCCAAGAACTGGAGACAAGATTCTCAGCAGGGCTGAGTCACTCTACAAGTTGTGTCGATCCAAAGTCACACTCAAATCACTCCTTCTGCATTAGCAGAGATGGGCAGACAGACTCTCTGCTCCAGCTTTGCTTTTGCTAAGAGCTGTTCTCTGGGTTTGTCTCTTTGGTGCTTAGGACCCTCCTCCTCACCCACTTCCCCCCAGAGGGAATCGCCTCATTATCTCAACCAACAGACTCCAAAGCCTGAGCCCATACGGAAAACGCATCCAAGCTCTGTGCAGAGGGATTCCCTCGTACTTTGCTTACCCAACTGCTGGTGAGTGTACTGCTGACAGTGCTCTGCACACCAGGTAAAGGTGAGCAAGACCGCAAACAAGGATGAAAAAGGCATTAAAATGAGCAAGTGATCTCTTGAAATCCTCTTGTTCTCCAAGGCTTTTTATAAAGCAGTAAATGTGCATGGAAGGAAAAGCAGCAGGTCTGCCACTCTCCTGCACACACCTTGGAGGCCAGGAAGCTTCTTCAGGAAGCTTTTGGGCTCCAGCTGCTGACACAAGTCTGAGCTTTTCAGGCAGCCTCTGGCACATACAATACCGAGCTGCCACGGGTCCTGCTGCAGCACAACTGTGAGATTCAAAACCAACTGGCAGCTTCGACTGGTCTCAACAGCCACGTTCCATTTTCAAATGGCATTTCCTGGGACATTTCCAACATCAAGTTGGAAGACTTTCAGCCACATTGTTCTCTTATTTTCTCAATCCAAATCTAATCAGGTTTTCCTTTTCTTTCAGGATCAAACTTCTTAATGCGAGACGTCGCATGTTTGAAAGCTGAGATTAATGAACTGCCTGTCTATTACTGTCATTAATTACTCCTGACAAAGTTCGGACAAAGAACCTTCATAGAGCAGTCTACCCAACAAACAAGACTTTCTCCTTGACATTCCTCTCCTGATCACACTTCCAGTCACTTCTCTGTCTCTGCTGCTGCTCTGTGTGGAGGCTGTTGTATCTCAGTAAAATTGATCCTCAACCTACTCTGGTCCACGATGTGTTTTTCCTCATCCCGTAAAGAAGCCCAAGCAACTCCAAAGACAAGGTGCTAAGCCAGTGTTCTTGCAGAATCCCAGTTTTGGCATTCCAGCCCCAGCCTCTACAATTTCCCAGTAACATTTCACATGCTGCCTTCAGCAATTCTTCACCTCTCCTAAAACCAAGTGCTGCTACACCTGCAGCACAACCACAGTGAAGATAATAAGGCCTGCAGTCCAGATGCACAGAAAGAAGCCTCCCTGAGTTACTTCTGACTTCTTATTTACATACTAAGTACTACAACCTTTCATTTTTAAAACAAGCACTGCGAGGCAATATGGCCCAGTACAAATAGACAGAGGCACTATTGCTCTGTTCAGCCCAGAAATCAAGCTGCCAATACCAGACTCAGAAAGTGTATAAAATGCAGTTTGGACTTGAATACAGATGTTACATCACAATGTTTGAAAATGTCTTATCCAGGAGGCAGAAAAGCGTCCCCTGAGCAATGAACAGTGCAGAGAGAAAGCTGAAACGGGCAACTTATAGTTGGGCCAAAACTCAGGCAAAATGGCTGTGAGTAGTTTCTTCAGCAGAAACAATCACTTCAGTAACTGAGTCTGTCTGGAAAACACCAGATCTTCACCTTCCCTCCTTCATTAGAGGCCCTTTGATTGCAATTGAAGAGGAGATACTTCACCCACTCACGTACTGTCACCCTTTACATGAAGTAAAGTGGTTTTGGAGCCTTGAATAATAACCTGACATCAAAACAAAGCAAAACTATACCCAGAAATATTGTAGCAGCTCAAAGAAAAGCAGCCATATGTTTGTATTGAAAAAAATGTCCCATCTCCCTAAATGCATAGATCCCCTCTTTCAATAAGTATTTACATCCCCACAGAAAGAAGCTGAGACAAGGGGGGGAAAAATTATTGTTGCCACCTAAAATAACAAGGAGACACTCAGACTTGCACATATATGTCATATTTTACCTTGAACTGCCTATTTACTTTGAAACAAGACTCAGTGGCACTGCTGTGTTTGGGGCCATATTTTGGTGGACCCTATGGTTACGTGGTAAGGTTCAGCACACTTTGCAAAGTACAAAGGCTCTTACTTAGGCTACTGCAAGGCTTTCTTTTATTTTTTAAAGCCTGGGCTATCTCTGGTCTAAGATTTTCAACAGTAATTAGTACATATTGGAGAGGTACTATGAAATATATTTAATTTTCCCCCTGCAAATGGATTCTTATCCGATAATGATCAAACTCTGGCAGGTCAAAATTTGCAGAAGTACAATTCCTGTATTTATGAAATGGCAGTTACAGCAGGAAATAAATTTCAGTGACATGCAGGCAGGGATACAAATTGCCAAATAATTCTAATTCAACATTTAACCATTCCACACCTTATTCCAAAATCCTATATAAGGTGTACGGGTCACACCGTTCGTTCCGCCTGCACCAGCATCAGCTCTGCAGTCAAGATGAAATTCACTGTGAGTATGCATGCTTTCTTCTCCTTACAAACTGAAACTTTCATTGGCATTCACTGTCTCTCTCTCTCAGAAGTGCCCATGTCTGTCTATAGCAAAAGGAGGGGTTCTCTGGAGAGACTTTTCTGCTCCAGACCCTATTTAACCTAAAGAGATGAAGAAGTAAGGCTTTTTTTTAAGGCTTTAACTGTTCATTAAGCAATTTACAGGAAGCCAAATTCATGTTCATTTTGTCAGTGCTTCAGCTAAACCACAGCAATGCCCTCATGGATAAATCAGCAAGAATTACTTACTTTAGGTGGCCATTGCAGTTCCACTAGTGGAGCAAAAAAAGGATCCAAGGGGTTCAACACCAAATTAGGAAAAATAGGCACTGGGATGCTTATGACCAGACGTGTCAGCCAGACCTGCAGTCACACCTTTCTTTCCCATTTCCATTTCAGATTGTGGCTACCATCCTTCTTGGACTCTGGCTGGCTCCAGCCCTTGCTACAATACTCGTGAGTATGGTGACCAAGTGACACATTCACTGCTGCTCTTCCTAGATTCCCTGCTTCTTGGCCTTTCCTTCCTTCTTTCCCCATCCCTTTGGAGGAAAGGGTTCTACAATGTCTTTCCCACATACAACTCTCCAAATCCCAAAATACAGCTGCAAGATCACAGAATCACAGAATCATTGAGGCTGGAAAAGACCTTTAAGATCATCAAGTCCAGCCTATGACCTGACACCACCACATCAGCCAGACCTCGGCACTCAGTGCCACATCCAGCCTTCCTGTAAACATATCCAGGGATGGTGCCTCCACCACTTCACTGGGAAGTCCATTCCAATGTCTGATCACCCTCTCCATCAGGAAGTGCTTCCTGATATCCACCCTAAACCTCCCCTGCAGCAGCTGGAGGACAGGCCCTCTTGGCTTGTTGCTGGTTGCCAGGACAAAGAGCCCAACCCCGACCCGACTCCAACCTCCCCTCAGGGAGTTGAAGAGAGGGAGAAGTTCCCCTCTGAGTCACAGCAGTTACCTCCTAGGATCCAGGAAAAGAATCCTTAGGGCTCCCCCAGGGTGCCACAGCCTTAACTCTTTGTCCTAGGAATCTCCTGTGCTCACCAAAGGTGCTCCCTCTGGGCCCGCGTTTCTTCTCTCGGAGCAGCGACTTTCTAAAGCTTTGAGGGGGCTGAAAAACCTGCAAGACTAAAACTATTCTACAATTTTCTGTTCCAGTTACCAAATGCCAATGGACTCCAGCAAGTAGTAGACCAGCAGCCATCTACATCCATCACCAGGCAAATCACCGTTAATGGACAGTTACAACTTGTGTTCATCAACAGGCAATGGCGCGTGGCAACTATCGAGCAACAGGGCGGCTTCAGGTCCTGGAAAACCATCTGGGACTACAACACCGTGAGTGGCAAGGAGCATGCTTTTTCAGAACATGTACAGGCAGACTAGCTCCTGTGCAGCTGACCAAGATACAGGCCTTGCTTCTTTACTCATGACCTTTTGGGTGCAAGCTGTGGCGTAAAAGCCATCTGCATGCATTACTTCTTGGAAGACAGGCTTTCTTCTGATCTTCACCACTGAACAACCGAATCCCGACTTGTCCATATCTTTACTTTACAGGGCTTTATTGCAACCAAAGTGCTGCCAGAGAGAGTTTGCTACGTTTCCGTCATGAACAGAAGCCAGATGCCCACCTTTGATTCACTCCTCACTCAGGTCAATTACATGAGGGTAAGAAGCTCCTCTAATGCCAAGTAAACTGATGTCAGGGACCTTGCTACGTTCAGAAGCAAAAAGGGCAGGTACAGAAGGGCAGGCTGGTGAGCACAAACATTCATCTCTAGCTACAGGTCCAGGCTTGCTTGCACTAAGCTGCATCCCTGTGCCCCTGAAGCTCATCTCAAGTCCTTGCTTACCAGCAAGGAGGAAGCACCCTGGAGTGGGCTTTCAGGAACCTGGGGCAAAATTCCACCATCGATTTTGAAGGCCTGTGTCAGTCCCAGCCATCCCTGGCGCAGCGGGTCTTTACCCTGGAGACAGGTCATGAATAGACTTCTCCTTCCATGCTTCCAAGTTACAACCTGAGGACCCGCAGGGAGAGAGGGCAGTAAGTGGCTGAGGAAATGCTGTTGTAGGAGGCCTGTGTTCACATACTGACTGCACTGCTCTGTTCCTGCTCAGCTGTTGCAGGGAGTTTCCAGTGCTCTGGAAACCTTCACGCCCTTAGAAAGCTCTGCCACAGGAGCTGGCTGCAGCACTTGTCTCACAGTGCATTAACAGCCTGCACTGGCTTTGGTTTTGAGTAAAACACCAAGCTCTGAGTCAGCATGCCAGAAACAGCAATACGCATAGCATGAAATGGACCAAGGCACTCATCTTGCTCAATGATGGTATCTGATCCTCAGAACCTGCAGTTCCAAGGACAGCTGACAAGGCAGCTCACATTCGTCACCCAGGGACTTGTCCGTGACCTCCAGGCCTATGGATCCAGCATCTATGCCATGTGCAGAGGACTCCCAACCTACGTGGCTACTCAAGTCTATGGTGAGTGCAAGCAAGGGAACCACGGCTGTAACTAAGCAGGGGTCTTGTCTTTTCCTGTGAGCTGCTGTTCTGCAAAGCCTGCCAGGAGGAAGGGGCTCTACAGAGCAGGCCTGGGCTGTTGCATCCTGACACAGCAGCAGCTCCACTTGCCTGCTGCTTGCTTTGCTCTGAGAATTGCTTTGCTCCTTCAGCTGGCTCCATATGGTTAAAAATGCAAGTGCAACGTGCCAGGTATTAAGGGCTGCCAATGAATGCCCAGATCGCTCAACACCATCTTAGGTACCACCTCATGCTTTTGCTCTCTTCTTCTTTCTGAAGGTCCCCAAAACACTTTCAACCTGGGATCATGCATTAGACTTGATGTCCTGCGGCTCGTGGAGCTTAGGTACTGTCGTGCCAACATCAACGGCAACATCAATGGCAACATCAATGGCAACATTAACATCGGTGTCAAGGGCCTTCCTTGAGCTGACCATGGATGCTCAAGAGCTGCTGCACAAAGCCAGCCCTGATGCTGTTCTTCCCTGGCATCTCCTCTTTTGATTCAGATCCTGAAACAGATCAATTGTTGACCATATCTTTCCATTAAAGACCTTTAGCATATATTAACTCTGGCTGCTTTCTCATCATTTTACCCTTCAGCATCTACGAACATACCCAGAAATGTATTGTGAGTGCATCTCTTCTGCCCCTCTTGAGGTGCTTTTTAAAGGCTCCTCTTCCCATAGGGCACACCCAGAGACACCCCTGGCAAGCATCAGAGTAGGCACGTTACAGACAAGGCCTACGGAACGGAGACTTTCTTTTCCCTTTGCAGGGAATGGTGCTCCCAAAGAAAATCCTCAAGGGGGATCATCCTCAGATAAGATACAATGCTTTGCCTCAGAGATTAAGGGTCACATTCCCCACATTTACAGCACTTTGAAAAGGGCAAGTCCGACACTGCAAAGCCAACAGTCCCTTAGGATTTCTTTTTTAGACCTGTAGGATTACGTGAAACCTAGTCAGGAAATCTGAATCTTTCATCCCGTGCAGCTCTGCTCCCTCCTGCTGGGCATGTGTGCTTATCCTTCTCCCTTAAAAACAGGGGAAACCAAGCTGCACAAGACTCTAATACTCATCTCTCCAACCAGTGCTCCATCAGTGCTGCTTGCTCAGTCACTTGCTCCAAGTTAGATGCACGTTTCAAGATCATCATGGCTCCAGCATTCATGCACCTTAATGCCTCCAAGGGGTTAATTCCTGCTGAGTCAAGATCTGATCCCAGGGAACAGGCTCCTCAGGAGAACAGAGAGCTTGCCTTCCTGGGAGGGACAGGGCACTGAGAATCCTGGCACCTCAGCTGGGGCTTGGACCTGGTCATGAGAGCATTCAGAGTTTCAAGCTGAGGTTCTTAGAAAACGCCCAGATGGTGCAGCAGAGGCAAATGAAATGAGAGCAGGGCAAAGTCAGAGAAAAGCCAGAGTCAAGGGAGTGCTCGATCCCTTGTCAAATGAGAGCAATGCACGGCAGAAAGCAGCCTTCTCGGCCACTGCGTGTCAGCCTTGAGTTGGATGTTGTGCAGTTGCAGTGGAAAGGCACACAAGCCATGCCCAGGGAAGCCTGTTGTCCTGCACCACACGTGGCAGTGCAGCTCTGCTGATCCCTGCAGGGCTGTGCTGACTGACACCATCTGAAAATGCAGGCAGTGACTTGGAGGACATGTCCACAGCAAGGACAGGGAAGCAATTCCTGTGCAGTGATGCTATATTTGTGATAATAATCTTGATTAGCACAGGCAGAGCGTGACCTCTCAGTTATCCAGGCAGACTGCTGTAACAGCTCCTCCAGTGCTATGAAATCTGCTGAACATGGTTTTGAGAGCTCAACAGAAGCCATTCTTCACCATGCAGGTCAGACGTGTGAGCCAAAGCGAACCCCCACCAAAGACACCCAAGCAGCTGATCACAAAACCCACATGATGCTGTCACGTGTACATCTCCCTTGACCCTTTCACACCAAGCTCCTGTCTTCAAAATATTTTTGTTCCTAGCCTGTACAGTGAGGGAGGGACAGACAGAAATGCCAACACGCCCTCCCATGTCTCCCAGGAGCTTTCTATTATGGAGCTGCTTTTCTCAGAGGCTCAGTGTAACTCTGCTGCTATCACCACATCATAAAGAAAAGGAGATCTTCTTAAGTTAGGCACATGAAGAGGACTAGCCCTGAAGAAATTCAGGGTTACAGCACAAAGCATGGTGTTTCACTTTGTCAGCAGCTCTGTCCACCTCAGAGTGCTTGAAGCTTCATCTGAGGCCTCATTCCTTGGCTTCTCCCCAGGCTTTCCTGGACATTCTGCCAGCCAGAATCCCCAGCAAGAGAGAGAATCTGATCTCCTCTGCCATTCCCTCTGTTAACTTCTCACCAAAGTTGCTCTCCTGTGGATCAACTTTTTTTGTTGGTTTTTAAAACTCTACATATTTCACAGAATTATTTCAGTTGTAAAAAGACCTTTAAGTTCATTAAGTCCACCCGTTCACCCAGCACTGCCCAGTCCCCACCAACCCATGTCCCTCAGCACCATCTACAAGGGTTGGAAACCACCCCAGGGATGGGGACTCCCCCCCCTGCCCTGGGCAGCCTGGGCCAGGGCCTCACAACCCATTCCATGAAGAAACTGTTCCCATGATCCAATCTAAACCTCCCCTGGGCAACTTGAGGCCATTTCCTCTTGTCCCATCACTTGTTCCTTCAGGCAAGAGACCGACCCTCTAGCTCCAAGCTCCTCTCAGGCAGTTGCAGAGAGAGAAGGTCTCCCCACAGCCTCCTTCTCTTCACGATCAACACCGCCAGCTTCCTCAGAAGTTCTCCAGACCTTTCTCCTTGTGCTCCAGCCCCTTTCCCAGCTCCGTTGTCCTTCCTTGGACACGCTCCAGCCTCTCAATGTCTCTTCTCTGACCCAAAACTGACCGCAGGATTCAAGGTGCCCCCTCACCAGTGTCCAGCACAGGGGATGATCCTTGCCCTGATCCTGCTGGCCACACTACTGATGACACAAGCCAGGATGCTGGTGGCCTTCTTGGCAACCTGGGCACACAATGGCTCATGTTCAACTGCTGTGACCAGCACCCCCAGGTCCTCTTCCCCCTGGCTCTTTTCAGCTAGTCTTCTCCAAGCCTGGAGCATTGCCTGGGGTTGGTGTGCCCCAAGTGCAGGACCCAGCACTGACCCTGGTTGGACTTCATGCAGTTGGCCTTGGCTCATGGATCTAGCCTGTCCAGGTGCCTCTGCAGAGCCTCAACCCATGGATCCAGCCAGTCCAGGTCTCTCAACCCGTAGATACAGCCTGTCCAGGTCCCTCTGTAGAACCTCAACCCATGGATCCAGCCTGTCCAGGTGCCTCTGCAGAGCCTCAACCCATGGGTCCAGCCTGTCCAGGTGCCTCTGCAGAGCCTCAAGCCATGGATCCAGCCTGTCCAGAGACTCAACCTATCGATCTAGCCTGTCCAGGTGCCTCTGCAGAGCCTCATCCCATGGATCCAGCCTGTCCAGAGCCTCAACCCATGGATCCAGCCTGTCCAGATGCCTCTGCAGAGCCTTCCAACCCACAGGCAGATCAACACTCCCACCCAACTTGGTGTCCCCTGCAAACTCATTGAGGCTGCACTCGACCCACTTGTCCAATTCACTGATGAAGTTATTTAACAGAACTAGCCCCACTGCTGAGCCCTGGGGACACCACTGGTGACTGGCCACCAACTGGATTTCACTTCATTCACCACAACTCTTTATACACACAATACCCATCTATAAAACATCTGGTTCTAATCCTTTGGCCTCCAAGGGATCTCCACTTCCTTCGGCTCTAGCTGGGATTTCTTTTATTCCTGCTAGGCAGTAAAATCACGTGAAAACCTCAGTGTGTGCAGAGAACAAAACACTGTTTTGTGACCAGGGTTAAAACTGCAGCAGCTCGCAGCCTTGGGAGATTGCTGCACAGTGCTACAAGAACTTACTGTGTACTCATGCAATCACAAGTTGATCTGCAGACTCAGGCTCCCAAGTGTGATGCATGACAGCAATGGCCAAATTGGCAATGGCTGCCGGGAGAAACGGGCTAAGCTGCTTTCCAGCTCCTCGCTAACGACACCGCAGGGATCAGCTCGATACAGCTCAGTTTCTCTAGGCCTGTCGTGAGAACTAGTCCAGTAATTCCATTTCCACATCTGAGGATTTTGTGACATACTAAACAAGCCTGCTCTGGAGTATGAGGACTAACACTTGGCATCCACAAATCACTCTGACTAGAACTATTAATCTTTTAGTAATTTATTACTTTCAGTCACCCTATTTCACACCTTTGCAAAATGAAAGGTGGCTGCAAAACAGAGGAAAAACAGGAAAAACAGAGCATCAAATGCTCGTTGTAACTGCTTCTCACTTAGGGGTATTTGGTTCCCTCCAGCTTATGGTCCCTTCCTAGAATTAGACCTCAATCCATAACCAGGCACCGCTCTCACAAAGAGGCTCCATGAAGATTCAGAGGCCGTGCCTGAGGCCTGGAAAGCAGATCCCAGATGACAGAACAATAATGAACAAGCTCAGAAAGGAAGGTTAACTAAAGCACTCAGTACTTCCTAAGTAAACAGAACCAACCTCACGGTTTCTGAGGAATCACTTAAAATCTTTTGAATCAACAGAGGTGGTAGCCTTGCTAGGTTAAAAATGTTACCAGCTACCAATAACAGGCTGAGCCCTTTGCCACGTAGCCACAAAGGGTCACTACAATTTTACTGGGCACCTCATCTCAGGGGCTGATTTCATTTTATTTTTCCATTTCAATGTTACTGTGAAATACACTACAGTTACCATGACAAGTTTCCTTTCATCTGCCTGGACGTAATGAATTCAATCAGGCTGGTATCAAAGCCTCCTCTTATCAGAGCATTTCCCCAGGAAACCCGTCCCGAGGCTGTGAACACAGGGCACGTGCCAATAAGGTAAACCCATCTCAAGATTTACCTTTGGGATATTACTGTATAAAAAGTAAGCGTACACATCAATCAGCAGCAGACCTTGCCTTGCCTGCCATCCAAATGAAGTTCACTGTAAGTATATGCATCACTTTCTCATGAAAATATTACGGCTGGACAGTTTTCACCTTATTGTGAGACTTTCTTGGCACCTAGTCAGCTATTGCTGATTTGTGCAGGGACTGCAGAGTCCAAATGCCAAATGAGTTGGGACTGCACGGCTGAAATGGCACTTTTGGCAGTGACTTCACCTCAGATGCCTACTCCAAGGTGAAGGAGAAAAGTGCTCTGTTCCAAGGGCAAGACACACCTGTAAAACGTTGACAGGGCAATGTTCTTTCTTTCCCAACTCGGATGCAAGTCAACAGGCTCAGCAAGTCCTAGAAAGTTATGGCAGAGCTGCCTGAGGGCATAGGAGAGGGACCCTGAGGCATGCAAGCCCATGAGGCATGAGCCCACTTCAGGAAATGACTGAGCATGTACATAAAGTCAAACAAGAAGCCAGCACCATGTTAAGAAAGCAAATAACCTGGTGCAAGATTAGCAGTCACAATGTTAAAGTGCTGTGAATTTCAAATGTCCCTTGCAGATTGTGATTGCTTCTCTCCTTGGAGTTTTCCTGGCTCCAGCTCTTGCTAACAGGGTAAGTATGGAGCTCCCATGCAAGCGGGACTCTGAACATCCAGGTTAGCATTGAACTTCACTGGAAATTCTCCCATTTTCAAGAGAAAACAATATGATCCAGTTCCACCTGGACTAACAAGGATTCTCGGGGCGTTAAGGGGGAGGGGTAGAGCAGAAATGTTAAAGCTTCTCTGTTTTTCTAAGGTGCCAGATAAAGCCTGAATGTCATGTTTGACACAACAGGACTAAGGGCCTCCTGGCCTGCCCTCTAAGACCAGAAATTCCCTCCCCTTCCAACTCATCTCCAAGCACAATGATTTCCCCAAACGTGGTGGTTACCAGAGCAGTTGCTTTCCTGAGAGAAAGGCTGCTGGGAACCTGCAAACCTCGATCCTCACCTCCTCTCACCTTTTCCAAAACTCAGAACAGCGAGAATGGGCACCAAGAGGAAAACTCACTGCACCCTCTGACTGACACTGGGGGCAGCACTGGCTCCCTGCGGGGCTCTGAGGCCTGGAAATCTGTCTGGGACATCACCACTGTAAGTGGCTGCTACCACAGCTCCAAAAATACATACAGGAAAATAGCCAAAAGCTTCAACGAAGCTTAACAAGATTTTAGAGGAGGTGCTTCAAAACCTTTTCCTTCTTTAAATAGGGCTACGTGGCAACCAAGGTGTTTTCCAAAAACACCTGCATCATTTCTAAAATGGACAGGAGTGTTTTGCTTCATCAGCCGTTTCCTGCACCACCTCAAGGACATCAGGTAGGAGCTGAAGGACAGCACTGAGACAGCTAATAGTTTGCCTGTGAAAACTATTCCTTCCCTACCCACAGACAGGGGGGAAGGCTCCAAGAACTGGAGACAAGATTCTCAGCAGGGCTGAGGCGCTCTACAAGTTGTGTCGATCCAAAGTCACACTCGAATCACTCCTTCTGCATTAGCAGAGATGGGCAGACAGACTCTCTGCTCCAGCTTTGCTTTTGCTAAGAGCTGTTCTCTGGGTTTGTCTCTGGTGCTTAGGACCCTTCTCCTCACCCACTTCCCCCCAGAGGGAATCGCCTCATTATCTCAACCAACAGACTCCAAAGCCTGAGCCCATACGGAAAACGCATCCAAGCTCTGTGCAGAGGGATTCCCTCGTACTTTGCTTACCCAACTGCTGGTGAGTGTACTGCTGACAGTGCTCTGCACACCAGGTAAAGGTGAGCAAGACCGCAAACAAGGATGAAAAAGGCATTAAAATGAGCAAGTGATCTCTTGAAATCCTCTTGTTCTCCAAGGCTTTTTATAAAGCAGTAAATGTGCATGGAAGGAAAAGCAGCAGGTCTGCCACTCTCCTGCATACACCTTGGGAGCCCAGGAAGCTTCTTCAGGAAGCGTTTGGGCTCCAGCTGCTGACACAAGTCTGAGCTTTTCAGGCAGCCTCTGGCACATACAATACCGAGCTGCCACGGGTCCTGCTGCAGCACAACTGTGAGATTCAAAACCAACTGGCAGCTTCGACTGGTCTCAACAGCCACGTTCCATTTTCAAATGGCATTTCCTGGGACATTTCCAACATCAAGTTGGAAGACTTTCAGCCACATTGTTCTCTTATTTTCTCAATCCAAATCTAATCAGGTTTTCCTTTTCTTTCAGGATCAAACTTCTTAATGCGAGACGTCGCATGTTTGAAAGCTGAGATTAATGAACTGCCTGTCTATTACTGTCATTAATTACTCCTGACAAAGTTCGGACAAAGAACCTTCATAGAGCAGTCTACCCAACAAACAAGACTTTCTCCTTGACATTCCTCTCCTGATCACACTTCCAGTCACTTCTCTGTCTCTTCTGCTGCTCTGTGTGGAGGCTGTTGTATCTCAGTAAAATTGATCCTCAACCTACTCTGGTCCACGATGTGTTTTTCCTCATCCCGTAAAGAAGCCCAAGCAACTCCAAAGACAAGGTGCTAAGCCAGTGTTCTTGCAGAATCCCAGTTTTGGCATTCCAGCCCCAGCCTCTACAATTTCCCAGTAACATTTCACATGCTGCCTTCAGCAATTCTTCACCTCTCCTAAAACCAAGTGCTGCTACACCTGCAGCACAACCACAGTGAAGATAATAAGGCCTGCAGTCCAGATGCACAGAAAGAAGCCTCCCTGAGTTACTTCTGACTTCTTATTTACATACTAAGTACTACAACCTTTCATTTTTAAAACAAGCACTGCGAGGCAATATGGCCCAGTACAAATAGACAGAGGCACTATTGCTCTGTTCAGCCCAGAAATCAAGCTGCCAATACCAGACTCAGAAAGTGTATAAAATGCAGTTTGGACTTGAATACAGATGTTACATCACAATGTTTGAAAATGTCTTACCCAGGAGGCAGAAAAGCGTCCCCTGAGCAATGAACAGTGCAGAGAGAAAGTTGAAAGGGGCAACTTATAGTTGGGCCAAAACTCAGGCAAAATGGCTGTGAGTAGTTTCTTCAGCAGAAACAATCACTTCAGTAACTGAATCTGTCTGGAAAACACCAGATCTTCAGCTTCCCTGCTTTCCTTAGAGGCCCTTTGGTTGGAATTCAAGAGGAGACACTTCACCCATTCAGGAACTATGGTGGGTTACATGAAGTAAAGCGGTTTTAGAGCCTTGAATACTAACCTGACATCAAAACAAAGCAAAACTGTACCCAGAAATATTGTAGCACCTCAAAGAAAAGCAGCCATATGTTTGTATTGAAAAAAATGTCCCATCTCCCTAAATGCATAGATCCCCTCTTTCAATAAGTATTTACATCCCCACAGAAAGAAGCTGAGACAAGGGGGGAAAAATTATTGTTGCCACCTAAAATAACAAGGAGACACTCACAGACTTGCACACATATGTCATATTTTACCTGGAACTGCCTATTTACTTTGACACAAGACTCAGTGGCACTGCTGTGTTTGGGGCCAGATTTTGGTGGACCCTATGGTTACGTGGTAAGGTTCAGCACACTTTGCAAAGTACAAAGGCTCTTACTTAGGCTACTGCAAGGCTTTGTTTTATTTTTTAAAGTCTGGGCTATCTCCGGTCTAAGATTGATGTGCATTTTCAACAGTAATTAGTACATGTTAGAGAGGTACTATGAAATACAATTAATTCTTCCCTGCAAATGGATTCTTATCCAATAATTATCAGTCTAGAGCAGATCAAAATTTGCAGAAGTACAATCCCTTTATTTATGAAACAGCTGTTACAGCAGGAAATAAGTTTCAGTGACATGCAGACAGAGATACAAATTACCAAATAATTCTAATTCAACACTTAACCATTCCACACCTTATTCCAAAATCCTATATAAGGTGTACGGGTCACACCGTTCGCTCCGCCTGCACCAGCATCAGCTCTGCAGTCAAGATGAAATTCACTGTGAGTATGCATGCTTTCTTCTCCTTACAAACTGAAACTTTCATTGAAATCCCCTGTCTTTCTCTGTCAGAAGTGCCCGTGTCTGTCTATAGCAAAAGAATACACTTTTCGTTCCCATTTCCATTTCAGATTGTGGCTACCGTCCTTCTTGGACTCTGGCTGGCTCCAGCCCTTGCTACAATAATCGTGAGTATCGTGACCAAGTGACACATTCACTGCTGCTCTTCCTAGATTCCCTGCTTCTTGAGCTTTCCTTCCTTCTTTCCCCATCCCTTTGGAGGAAAGGGTTCTACAATGTCTTTCCCTCATACAACTCTCCAAGCCCCAAAATACAGCTGCAAGATCACAGAATCACAGGATCATTGAGGCTGGAAAAGACCTTTAAGATCATCAAGTCCAGCCTATGACCTGACACCACCACATCAGCCAGACCAGGGCACTAAGTGCCATATCCAGCCTTTCCTTAAAGAAACGCTCTTGGCTTGCTGCTGGTTGCCAGGACAAAGAGCCCAACCCCGACCCGACTCCAACCTCCGCTCAGGGAGTTGAAGAGAGGGAGAAGTTCCCCTCTGAGTCACCTCAGTTGCCTCCTTGGATCCATGAAAAGAATCCTTAGGGCTCCCCCAGGGTGCCACAGCCTTAACTCTTTGTCCTAGGAATCTCCTGTGCTCACCAAAGGTGCTCCCTCTGGGCCCGCGTTTCTTCTCTCGGAGCAGCGACTTTCTAAAGCTTTGAGGGGGCTGAAAAACTTGCAAGTCTAAAACTGTTCTACAATTTTCTGTTCCAGTTACCAAATATCAATGGAGTGAAGCAAGTCGTAGACCAGCAGCCATCCACATCCATCACCAGGCAAATCACCGTTAATGGACAGTTACAACTTGTGTTCATCAACGGGCAATGGCGCGTGGCAACTATCGAGCAACAGGGCGGCTTCAGGTCCTGGAAAACCATCTGGGACTACAACACCGTGAGTGGCAAGGAGCATGCTTTTTCAGAACATGTACAGGCAGACTAGCTCCTGGGCAGCTGACCAAGATACAGGCCTTGCTTCTTGACCTTCTCAGTGCAGGTTGTGGCGTAAAAGCCATCTGCATGCATTACTTCTTGGAAGACAGGCTTTCTTCTGATCTTCACCACTGAACAACCGAATCCCGACTTGTCCATATCTTTACTTTACAGGGCTTTATTGCAACCAAAGTGCTGCCAGAGAGAGTTTGCTACGTTTCCGTCATGAACAGAAGCCAGATGCCCACCTTTGATTCACTCCTCACTCAGGTCGATTACATGAGGGTAAGAAGCTCCTCTAATGCCAAGTAAACTGATGTCAGGGACCTTGCTACGTTCAGAAGCAAAAAGGGCAGGTACAGAAGGGCAGGCTGGTGAGCACAAACATTCATCTCTAGCTACAGGTCCAGGCTTGCTTGCACTAAGCTGCATCCCTGTGCCCCTAAAGCTCATCTCAAGTCCTTGCTTACCAGCAAGGAGGAAGCATCCTGGAGTGGGCTTTCAGGAACCGGGGGCAAAATTCCACCATCGATTTTGAAGGCCTGTGTCAGTCCCAGCCATCCCTGGCGCAGCGGGTCTTTACCCTGGAGACAGGTCATGAATAGACTTCTCCTTCCATGCTTCCAAGTTACAACCTGAGGACCCGCAGGGAGAGAGGGCAGTAAGTGGCTGAGGAAATGCTGTTGTAGGAGGCCTGTGTTCACATACTGACTGCACTGCTCTGTTCCTGCTCAGCTGTTGCAGGGAGTTTCCAGTGCTCTGGAAACCTTCACGCCCTTAGAAAGCTCTGCCACAGGAGCTGGCTGCAGCACTTGTCTCACAGTGCATTAACAGCCTGCACTGGCTTTGGTTTTGAGTAAAACACCAGGCTCTGAGTCAGCATGCCAGAAACAGCAATACGCATAGCATGAAATGGACCAAGGCACTCATCTTGCTCAATGATGGTATCTGATCCTCAGAACCTGCAGTTCCAAGGACAGCTGACAAGGCAGCTCACATTCGTCACCCAGGGACTTGTCCGTGACCTCCAGGCCTATGGATCCAGCATCTATGCCATGTGCAGAGGACTCCCAACCTACGTGGCTACTCAAGTCTATGGTGAGTGCAAGCAAGGGAACCACGGCTGTAACTAAGCAGGGGTCTTGTCTTTTCCTGCGAGCTGCTGTTCTGCAAAGCCTGCCAGGAGGAAGGGGCTCTACAGAGCAGGCCTGGGCTGTTGCATCCTGACACGGCAGCATCTCCACTTGCCTGCTGCTTGCTTTGCTCTGAGAATTGCTTTGCTCCTTCAGCTGGCTCCATATGGTTAAAAATGCAAGTGCAACGTGCCAGGCATTAAGGGCTGCCAATGAACGCCCAGATCGCTCAACACCATCTTAGGTACCACCTCATGCTTTTGCTCTCTTCTTCTTTCTGAAGGTCCCCAAAACACTTTCAACCTGGGATCATGCATCAGACTTGATGTCCTGCGGCTCGTGGAGCTTAGGTACTGTCGTGCCAACATCAATGGCAACATCAACGGCAACATCAATGGCAACATTAACATCGGTGTCAAGGGCCTTCCTTGAGCTGACCATGGATGCTCGAGAGCTGCTGCACAAAGCCAGCCCTGATGCTGTTCTTCCCTGGCGTCTCCTCTTTTGATTCAGATCCTGAAACAGATCAATTGTTGACCATACCCTTCCATTAAAGACCTTTAGCATATATTAACTCTGGCTGCTTTCTCATCATTTTACCCTTCAGCATCTATGAACATACCCAGAAATGTATTGTGAGTGCATCTCTTCTGCCCCTCTTGAGGTGCTTTTTAAAGGCTCCTCTTCCCACAGGGCACACCCAGAGACACCCCTGGCAAGTATCAGAGTAGGCACGTTACAGATGAGGCCTACAGAACGGAGACTTTCTTTTCCCTTTGCAGGGAAAGGTGGTCCCAAAGAAACTCCTCAAGGGGGATCATCCTCAGTTAAGATACAATGCTTTGCCTCAGAGATTAAGGGTCACTTTGCTCACATTTGCAGCACTTTGAAAAGGGAAAGTCAGACACTGCAAAGCCAACTGTCCCTTAGGATTTCTTTTTTACACCTGTAGGTTTATGTGAAACCTAGCCAGGAAATCTGAATCTTTCATCCTGTGCAGCTCTGCTCCCTCCTGCTGGGCATGTGTGCTTATCCTTCTCCTGTAAAACCAGGGGAAACCAAGCTGCACAAGACCCTAATACTCATCTCACCAACCAGTGCTCCATCAGTGCTGCTTGCTCAGTCACTTGCTCCAAGTTAGATGCACGTTTCAAGATCATCATGGCTCCAGCATTCATGCACCTTAATGCCTCCAAGGGGTTAATTCCTGCTGAGTCAAGATCTGATCCCAGGGAACAGGCTCCTCAGGAGAACAGAGAGCTTGCCTTCCTGGGAGGGACAGGGCACTGAGAATCCATGCCCCAGGACGCCTGTTGTCCTGCACCACAAGTGGCAGTGCAGCTCTGCTGATCCCTGCAGGGCTGTGCTGACTGACACCATCTGAAAATGCAGGCAGTGACTTGGAGGACATGTCCACAGCAAGGACAGGGAAGCAATTCCTGTGCAGTGATGCTATATTTGTGATGATAATCTTGATTAGCACAGGCAGTGTGTGACCTCTCAGTTATCCATGCAGACTGCTCTAACAGCTCCTCCAGTGCTATGAAATCTGCTGAACATGGTTTTGAGAGCTCAACAGAAGCCATTCTTCACCATGCAGGTCAGACGTGTGAGCCAAAGCGAACCCCCACCAAAGACACCCAAGCAGCTGATCACAAAACCCACGTGATGCTGTCACGTGTACATCTCCCTTGACCCTTTCACACCAAGCTCCTGTCTTCAAAATATTTTTGTTCCTAGCCTGTACAGTGAGGGAGGGACAGACAGAAATGCCAACACGCCCTCCCATGTCTCCCAGGAGCTTTCTATTATGGAGCTGCTTTTCTCAGAGGCTCAGTGTAACTCTGCTGCTATCACCACATCATAAAGAAAAGGAGATCTTCTTAAGTTAGGCACATGAAGAGGACTAGCCCTGAAGAAAGTCAGGGTTACAGCACAAAGCATGGTGGTTCACTTTGTCAGCAGCTCTGTCCACCTCAGAGTGCTTGAAGCTCCATCTGAGGCCTCATTCCTTGGCTTCTCCCCAAGCTTTCCTGGACATTCTGCCAGCCTGAATCCCCAGCAAGAGAGAGAATTTGATCTCCTCTGCCATTCCCTCTGTTAACTTCTCACCAAAGTTACTCTCCTGTGGATCAGCTTTTTCCATTTGTTTTTAAAAGTCTATATATTTCACAGAATTATTTCAGTTGGAAAAGACCTTTAAGCTCATTAAGTCCACCCGTTCACCAGCACTGCCCAGTCCCCACCTGCGTAAAGGACGCAGCAGCCTGTTCTGTTCAGGAAAAGGTTTTTGGGGTCTTGAAGAATTAACTGACATCAGAAGAAAACAAAACTGCACCCAGAAATATTGTAGCACCTCAAGGAAAAGCAACCATATGGTTTGCAGCATTTAAGTTCCTCTCTGGCCTGCCTGGGAGTTTCTGGAGAGAATCCCCTCTCCTTTTCCAGTGGAACACTGCACGTTTGCCGAGATAAAAGAGGCACAGCCCTCTTCACTTACACTATCTTGTGTCATTGCAACGTGTCCTTCTGGGGCCCTTGAGACCTTGGAGACTGTAGGCCAGGCTCCGCAAGGGGTGATGATTTAAAGTCCCCTAAAGGCAGCAGGGATCTGACCTGAGCAGGGTCTACGCTGCAGCAGATCCCACAGCCAGGGAATACTAGGGCATGGATGCTTCTCGCCAGGGATGACATCTGCTCAATACAACCCCATTTGAGGCCAGATTTTCAAGTAGAGAGCACAAAACATGAGCAGCAACATGCAGATTCCTGATCACACAGATGACATAGACTGCCATTTTTACTATCATATTACACGTTGTGATGCTTAGAACACGCCCAAGCTTATTTTTATTCCATGAAGAGCTACAGGCCAGGCTCTGTAACAGGTCAGAGTTTCTCCTTTTTTTAATTTAATTGCAGTATTACATTCTGGCAGGTCTCCTGATCTAATTAGCATGTCACTGCCCTTCACAGCAGCATTATTCACATTCATTCATTCAAGTTTTCATTCCTAAGTAGAAAACTGAGAAGAGCTTGCTCAGCAGAGACAGGACTGCAAAGACCCCGGTGAACCCGAAGAGACATCAATACTAGGATTCCCAAATTGTCCCTGTGAGTACAGAAACACATAGATATTGGAAACCTGGAGTTCTTCCCTTGCAAGAAAAGAGCCTTTTCAGCAAGCATGAGGCCTGAGCTTCATCACTACACCCCGTTTCCACCGTCTACAACACTCACCTCAGGAACTCGGGAAGCCTGAACAAATCCCTGAGCTTCGCCTTCCCTAAACTAATCAGTATTTTCAGTTAAATTCTGAGGGCCACTCATCAGCATGCCACAGCAGCACAACAGGCCCAGGCTTTCATCCTAAATCCTGCTGCTCTGTTTTCCTGTTACCCCACAGCAGGCAGAGCAGGAAGATTCAACTGCGTTTCCACTTAAAAACACCTGAAAACATGTATGGACAGAAAAAGGTTCAGAAGTGGCCCTTCAGGATGCTTTTAAAGCCCTAATCTGAACGAATCCCTGTGTTTCAGCACCCTCGGATGTTTTAAGAGGGATTCAGGACGCTGAGAGAACCCGACGCGTGAGGGGAACTGGGGCTTTTGTCAGCTCAGAACCAGACGTCCTCGTTTGAGACACCGTCAGCAGGTCTGACCGCAGCCCTTCAGGAAGAAAAGTCCGTCACCAACCGTAAGCGAGTGAAGCCGGATCGACACGACGGGGCCGGGGCTGTTCCCGGGGCCGGGGCTGTTCCCGGGGCCGTTCCTGGGGCCGTTCCCGGGGCTGTTCCCGCTGCCGCCGAGGCCCTGAGGCCCCGCGGCCTCCCCGGCTTTTCCCGCCGCTTTCCCGCGCGGGCTCCTCCCGCCTCACGGCGCCGCCGCTGCGGCCCCGCCACAGCCAGCTCTTCCGTTCCCTGCAGAAAGCGCTCGTGCCTCTCGGCCTGCGAGCTCCCCACACCTTTCCCTTCGGGTTTCCCTTCTCCTTGTCTCTGTTCTCCGTCCCCAGCGGCGCCCGGAGATGGCGGCGGCGCGTGCGGCCCGCGGGAGCGCCGCTCGCCCCCCGCGCTGCCCCGCGCGGCCCCGCGGGCGCGGCTGCTCGTGCGGGGCCCAGAATTGAGCCCCGCTTGGAGAATCGGTGCGTCTCAAAAGTGTCCTTGGGGGCTCGCACGCTCGACGCAGTGAAACGGAGACGAGAATTCGACGCTGCACTAGCAGCGCTGCTCAGAGATGTTTTTACAGACTAAACCCACCCCACGGGCACAACGCCTTTGCAACCAGGGCCAGCTTGTCTGCTACAGCTTCATGCACGTGGATTCCTGATTTTACTCCTGTGTTTCACGTTACAACACTTACTACAACTCCCTGCTTTTCTCATTCCGTGAAAGGCCTCAGTTAAGCACGTGTCCTCCACGAACAATTAAAACGCGACAGAACCAAGGAAGCAAACTCTTATCTAGATTAAAGGAGCCATTTTTTAAAGTAATTTTGGAATCTTTGCAGTGATTCCCTGGCACCCGTTAGGGCTGTGCACAAAACAAAATGAAATTAATTCACAGAAAAACCAAGTATTGAAGAAGCTCTCCAATTGCTTAGATTTCAAGAAGCATTTACATCCCCACAGAAAGAAGCTGAGACAAGGGGGGGGAAATCATTGTTGCCACCTAAAATAACAAGGAGACACTCAGACTTGCACATATATGTCATATTTTACCTGGAACTGCCTATTTACTTTGAAACAAGACTCAGTGGCACTGCTGTGTTTGGGGCCAGATTTTGGTGGACCCTATGGTTACGTGGTAAGGTTCAGCACACTTTGCAAAGTACAAAAGCTCTTACTTAGGCTACTGCAAGGCTTTCTTTTATTTTTTTACAGTCTGAGCTATCTCTGGTCCAAGTTTGATGTGCATTTTCAACAGTAATTAGTACATGTTGGAGAGGTACTATGAAATATATTTAATTTTCCCCCTGCAAATGGATTCTTATCCGATAATGATCAAACTCTGGCAGGTCAAAATTTGCAGAAGTACAATTCCTGTATTTATGAAATGGCAGTTACAGCAGGAAATAAGTTTCAGTGACACGCAGGCAGGGATACAAATTGCCAAATAATTCTAATTCAACATTTAACCATTCCACACCTTTTTCCAAATTCCTATATAAGGTGTACGGGTCACACCGTTCGTTCTGCCTGCACCAGCATCAGCTCTGCAGTCAAGATGAAATTCACTGTGAGTATGCATGCTTTCTTCTCCTTACAAACTGAAACTTTCATTGGCATTCACTGTCTCTCTCTCTCAGAAGTGCCCATGTCTGTCTATAGCAAAAGGAGGGGTTCTCTGGAGAGACTTTTCTGCTCCAGACCCTATTTAACCTAAAGAGATGAAGAAGTAAGGCTTTTTTTTAAGGCTTTAACTGTTCATTAAGCAATTTACAGGAAGCCAAATTCATGTTCATTTTGTCAGTGCTTCAGCTAAACCACAGCAATGCCCTCATGGATAAATCAGCAAGAATTACTTACTTTAGGTGGCCATTGCAGTTCCACTAGTGGAGCAAAAAAAGGATCCAAGGGGTTCAACACCAAATTAGGAAAAATAGGCACTGGGATGCTTATGACCAGACGTGTCAGCCAGACCTGCAGTAACACTTCACTTTCCCATTTCCATTTCAGATTGTGGCTACCGTCCTTCTTGGACTCTGGCTGGCTCCAGCCCTTGCTACAATACTCGTGAGTATGGTGACCAAGTGACACATTCACTGCTGCTCTTCCTAGATTCCCTGCTTCTTGAGCTTTCCTTCCTTCTTTCCCCATCCCTTTGGAGGAAAGGGTTCTACAACGTCTTTCCCACATACAACTCTCCAAATCCCAAAATACAGCTGCAAGATCACAGAATCACAGAATCATTGAGGCTGGAAAAGACCTTTAAAATCATCAAGTCCAGCCTATGACCTGACACCACCACATCAGCCAGACCTCGGCACTCAGTGCCACATCCAGCCTTCCTGTAAACATATCCAGGGATGGTGCCTCCACCACTTCACCGGGAAGTCCATTCCAATGTCTGATCACCCTCTCCATCAGGAAGTGCTTCCTGATATCCACCCTAAACCTCCCCTGCAGCAGCTGGAGGACAGGCCCTCTTGGCTTGTTGCTGGTTGCCAGGACAAAGAGCCCAACCCCGACCCGACTCCAACCTCCCCTCAGGGAGTTGAAGAGAGGGAGAAGTTCCCCTCTGAGTCACCTCAGTTGCCTCCTAGGATCCAGGAAAAGAATCCTTAGGGCTCCCCCAGGGTGCCACAGCCTTAACTCTTTGTCCTAGGAATCTCCTGTGCTCACCAAAGGTGCTCCCTCTGGGCCCGCGTTTCTTCTCTCGGAGCAGCGACTTTCTAAAGCTTTGAGGGGGCTGAAAAACCTGCAAGACTAAAACTGTTCTACAATTTTCTGTTCCAGTTACCAAATCCCAATGGACTCCAGCAAGTCGTAGACCAGCAGCCATCCACATCCATCACCAGGCAAATCACCGTTAATGGACAGTTACAACTTGTGTTCATCAACAGGCAATGGCGCGTGGCAACTATCGAGCAACAGGGCGGCTTCAGGTCCTGGAAAACCATCTGGGACTACAACACCGTGAGTGGCAAGGAGCATGCTTTTTCAGAACATGTACAGGCAGACTAGCTCCTGGGCAGCTGACCAAGATACAGGCCTTGCTTCTTTACTCATGACCTTTTGGGTGCAAGCTGTGGCGTAAAAGCCATCTGCATGCATTACTTCTTGGAAGACAGGCTTTCTTCTGATCTTCATCACTGAACAACTGAATCCCGACTTGTCCATATCTTTACTTTACAGGGCTTTATTGCAACCAAAGTGCTGCCAGAGAGAGTTTGCTACGTTTCTGTCATGAACAGAAGCCAGATGCCCACCTTTGATTCACTCCTCACTCAGGTCGATTACATGAGGGTAAGAAGCTCCTCTAATGCCAAGTAAACTGATGCCAGAGACCTTGCTACGTTCAGAAGCAAAAAGGGCAGGTACAGAAGGGCAGGCTGGTGAGCACAAACATTCATCTCTAGCTACAGGTCCAGGCTTGCTTGCACTAAGCTGCATCGCTGTGCCCCTGAAGCTCATCTCAAGTCCTTGCTTACCAGCAAGGAGGAAGCACCCTGGAGTGGGCTTTCAGGAACCTGGGGCAAAATTCCACCATCGATTTTGAAGGCCTGTGTCAGTCCCAGCCATCCCTGGCGCAGCGGGTCTTTACCCTGGAGACAGGTCATGAATAGACTTCTCCTTCCATGCTTCCAAGTTACAACCTGAGGACCCGCAGGGAGAGAGGGCAGTAAGTGGCTGAGGAAATGCTGTTGTAGGAGGCCTGTGTTCACATACTGACTGCACTGCTCTGTTCCTGCTCAGCTGTTGCAGGGAGTTTCCAGTGCTCTGGAAACCTTCACTCCCTTAGAAAGCTCTGCCACAGGAGATGGCTGCAGCACTTGTCTCACAGTGCATTAACAGCCTGCACTGGATTTGGTTTTGAGTAAAACACCAAGCTCTGAGTCAGCATGCCAGAAACAGCAATACGCATAGCATGAAATGGACTGAGCACTCATCTTGCTCAATGATGGTATCTGATCCTCAGAACCTGCAGTTCCAAGGACAGCTGACAAGGCAGCTCACATTCGTCACCCAGGGACTTGTCCGTGACCTCCAGGCCTATGGATCCAGCATCTATGCCATGTGCAGAGGACTCCCAACCTACGTGGCTACTCAAGTCTATGGTGAGTGCAAGCAAGGGAACCATGGCTGTAACTAAGCAGGGGTCTTGTCTTTTCCTGCGAGCTGCTGTTCTGCAAAGCCTGCCAGGAGGAAGGGGCTCTACAGAGCAGGCCTGGGCTGCTGCATCCTGACACAGCAGCAGCTCCACTTGCCTGCTGCTTGCTTTGCTCTGAGAATTGCTTTGCTCCTTCAGCTGGCTCCATATGGTTAAAAATGCAAGTGCAACGTGCCAGGTATTAAGGGCTGCCAATGAACGCCCAGATCGCTCAACACCATCTTAGGTACCACCTCATGCTTTTGCTCTCTTCTTCTTTCTGAAGGTCCCCAAAACACTTTCAACCTGGGATCATGCATCAGACTTGATGTCCTGCGGCTCGTGGAGCTTAGGTACTGTCGTGCCAACATCAATGGCAACATCAACGGCAACATCAATGGCAACATCAATGGCAATATGAACATCGGTGTCAAGGGCCTTCCTTGAGCTGACCATGGATGCTCAAGAGCTGCTGCACAAAGCCAGCCCTGATGCTGTTCTTCCCTGGCATCTCCTCTTTTGATTCAGATCCTGAAACAGATCAATTGTTGACCATATCTTTCCATTAAAGACCTTTAGCATATATTAACTCTGGCTGCTTTCTCATCATTATACCCTTGTGCATCTACGAATCTACCCAAAATGTATTGTGAGTGCATCTCTTCTGCCCCTCTTGAGGTGCTTTTTAAAGGCTCCTCTTCCCACAGGGCACACCCAGAGACACACCCCTGGCAAGCATCAGAGTAGGCACGTTACAGACAAGGCCTACGGAAGGAGACTTTCTTTTCCCTTTGCAGGGAAAGGTGCGTCACATTGAAAATCTTTGTTCTTGTGGCACAAAGGTAGAAGGAATGAAGGGCTACACAGCCAATTCAATGGAGGAGGAGTCTAATTTGTAGCATTTACACCGTTGGTGTGTTGCAGGAATGAATCCTCCATTTTTTCTAGCACAGAGCAAGGACTGGCTAGAGGATCCATGCTGAATAATCGGGTGGATGTAGATTGGCGTCAGATGGACACACAGTATAAGTACAGGAACCGAGCCACACAAGACAGTGCAACATTCCAGGCTCCCAAACATCTCTAACAAATCTAATCAGCCTTGAAGATGCAGAAAAAAAGCAGCCCTGATTTTCTTTCCCTAATGCTGCAATGGCACTGGAAAGGGAGATGAAGGGTTAAAGGGTGATGGAAGCAGAATGTATGCAGCCAAATTCATGTAGAAAGAGTCTTTGTGCCTTTCTTATGGCTGCTCCTGCATTCTCTGTATGTCCAGTTTTCCAGAAGTATAATCATGTCTGATGCAGTCACCTCAGAAAAACAGACAAGCTTTTTTCTGCTTTATCGCCACCTTCCCCAGAATGCCTGTTAGTTCAGGTGGGAGAAATGTCGTTGTTTTCTCTTGAACATGGGAAAATTTCCTGTAAAGTTCACTGCTAAACTGGATGTTCAGAGTCCCGCTTGCATAGGAGCTCCACACTTACCCTGTTAGCAAGAGCTGGAGCCAGGAAAACTCCAAGGAGAGAAGCAATCACAATCTGCAACGGACATTTGAAATTCACAGCACTTTAACATTGTGACTGCTAAACTTGCACCAGGTTATTTACTTTCTTAACATGGTGTTGGCTTCTTGTTTAACTCTGTGTACATGCTCAGTAATTTCCTGAAGTGGGATCTGGCTGGAGTATTTATATATGCAGAAGAATTTTTTGTTCACAAGCTTTCATCAGATCATCAACTTATGTAAAGTGTTCTTACCCTCAGAAGTACACTTTGCACAGGCAAGATCATTTCAATCCAGTGGGTTTCAATGCACATCCAGCCCAGTGCAGGAAACTCCTTGGGAGAAGGTGGTCTGCAATATTTTGTTTAAAAGAGTCAACTTTTCATCTTGACCCAAAGAGTGGAGCTTGTGCCTCCAAATACAAGGCTTGAGGTACAGGAGTAGGCATGATAATTTTTGGTTGGAAAAATGTAACATTAAACACTGTGTTACCCCTTTATAAAGCATTATTGTTACAGTGACATGTTTGTTTTCATATACTTCAATAGTCTAAACAGGGCAGAAAGGTGTTTTGTAGGTGGAGAGTTTCGGCTTCCATACCTCAGCTCAAGAGGAGTTGGGAGAGTGAGTGTGAATCTTTCAGTTGCTCTCTCACACTGAAAGAGCAGTAACACAGCTCGTGACTGCACAGGCAAAAGCTCTATGTCAGGGTATCAGGCTTTCTACAACAAACAGAAAGAAGCCCCATAACTCAGAACCTTTTGCTGAGGTAGCTGGGATGCTGCCTGAACTGAGGGTGAGCACCTGCCCCAGCCCTGGCAGGCAACATGTGAGAGCAGCAGCTGCTTTTGGGGAGCTGTGGAAAAGAGGTGGAGCTGCCACTTGTGCTTTGCACATCTGAGTGAGCTGCTTGCACCAAGCCTGGGAGATGAGGCTGCTGGCAGATAGTGGAGTGTGGAGCTGCAGTTCCTGTAGCCAGCATGGGTGTGCTTAGGTAAGCAGGTAGGGTTTGAGGATTTTAGAGTTTCACAGGGATGTTCTGGGATGAATCTGCTTATGGTTGTGAAGCTTGAATTGCACAATCATAGGACTTTGCATTGAGAGTTTTGTGTATGTACTGGAATATCTTACTACCCTGAGGAAGGACATGAGACTAGACTATGGATGTATTACTTTTGTTCTTTTTTCAAAACCTTATGAGCTGAAATAGAAGTTGTAAAAATGGGAGGGGTAGAAGAAAAACTACCTCTCTGGGGGCTAGTGTGCATTTCTTGAGCAACCTTAGAGAACTATTTAGGGCCAGCTGCTACTGCAACCTAATGAAGTGTTTTCTTGTCACTCATGAATAGCATGTGGTCTGCCTAAGGTTAAAAGGAGACTGAGAATCTCCTCTGTTGGTTTCTGACTGGCCCTGAGATAAACAGATACGTGGAGGTTTGACAACAAAAAATAAGCTATTTCTTAGGGGAGTAACTTTGGTGAGAAGTTAACAGAGGGAATGGCAGAGGAGATCAGATTCTCTCTGTTGCTGGGGATTCAGGCTGACAGAATGTCCAGGAAAGCCTGGGGAGAAGCCAAGGAATGAGGCCTCAGATGGAGCTTCAAGCACTCTGAGGTGGACAGAGCTGCTGACAAAGTGAAACACCATGCTTTGTGCTGTAACCCTGACTTTCTTCGGGGCTAGTCCTCTTCATGTGCCTAACTTAAGAAGATCTCCTTTTCTTTATGATGTGGTGATAGCAGCACAGTTACACTGAGCCTCTGAGAAAAGCAGCTCCATAATAGAAAGCTCTTAATAGAAAACTCATAATGGTTCAGCAGATTTCATAGCACTGGAGGAGCTGTTACAGCAGTCTGCCTGGATAACTGAGAGGTCACACACTGCCTGTGCTAATCAAGATTATCATCACAAATATAGCATCACTGCACAGGAATTGCTTCCCTGTCCTTGCTGTGGACATGTCCTCCAAGTCACTGCCTGCATTTTCAGATGGTGTCAGTCAGCACAGCCCTGCAGGGATCAGCAGAGCTGCACTGCCACGTGTGGTGCAGGACAACAGGCTTCCCTGGGCATGGCTTGTGTGCCTTTCCACTGCAACTGCACAACATCCAACTCAAGGCTGACACGCAGTGGCCGAGAAGGCTGCTTTCTGCCGTGCATTGCTCTCATTTGACAAGGGATCGAGCACTCCCTTGACTCTGGCTTTTCTCTGACTTTGCCCTGCTCTCATTTCATTTGCCTCTGCTGCACCATCTGGGCGTTTTCTAAGAACCTCAGCTTGAAACTCTGAATGCTCTCATGACCAGGTCCAAGCCCCAGCTGAGGTGCCAGGATTCTCAGTGCCCTGTCCCTCCCAGGAAGGCAAGCTCTCTGTTCTCCTGAGGAGCCTGTTCCATGGGATCAGATCTTGACTCAGCAGGAATTAACCCCTTGGAGGCATTAAGGTGCATGAATGCTGGAGCCGTGATGATCTTGAAACATGCATCTGACTTGGAGCAAGTGACTGAGCAAGCAGCACTGATGGAGCACTGGTTGGAGAGATGAGTATTAGGGTCTTGTGCAGCTTGGTTTCCCCTGTTTTTAAGGGAGAAGGATAAGCACACATGCCCAGCAGGAGGGAGCAGAGCTGCACGGGATGAAAGATTCAGATTTCCTGGCTAGGTTTCACATAATCCTACAGGTCTAAAAAAGAAATCCTAAGGGACTGTTGGCTTTGCAGTGTCGGACTTGCCCTTTTCAAAGTGCTGCAAATGTGGGGAATGTCTCCGTTCTGTAGGCCTTGTCTGTAACGTGCCTACTCTGATGCTTCCCTTCATCTCCCTTTCCAGTGCCATTGCAGCATTAGGGAAAGAAAATCAGGGCTGCTTTTTTTCTGCATCTTCAAGGCTGATTAGATTTGTTAGAGATGTTTGGGAGCCTGGAATGTTGCACTGTCTTGTGTGGCTCGGTTCCTGTACTTATACTGTGTGTCCATCTGACGCCAATCTACATCCACCCGATTATTCAGCATGGATCCTCTAGCCAGTCCTTGCTCTGTGCTAGAAAAAATGGAGGATTCATTCCTGCAACACACCAACGGTGTAAATGCTACAAATTAGACTCCTCCTCCATTGAATTGGCTGTGTAGCCCTTCATTCCTTCTACCTTTGTGCCACAAGAACAAAGATTTTCAATGTGACGCACCTTTCCCTGCAAAGGGAAAAGAAAGTCTCCTTCCGTAGGCCTTGTCTGTAACGTGCCTACTCTGATACTTGCCAGGGGTGTCTCTGGGTGTGCCCTGTGGGAACAGGAGCCTTTAAAAAGCACCTCAAGAGGGGCAGAAGAGATGCACTCACAATACATTTTGGGTAGGTTCGTAGATGCACAAGGGTATAATGATGAGAAAGCAGCCAGAGTTAATATATGCTAAAGGTCTTTAATGGAAAGATATGGTCAACAATTGATCTGTTTCAGGATCTGAATCAAAAGAGGAGATGCCAGGGAAGAACAGCATCAGGGCTGGCTTTGTGCAGCAGCTCTTGAGCATCCATGGTCAGCTCAAGGAAGGCCCTTGACACCGATGTTCATATTGCCATTGATGTTGCCGTTGATGTTGCCGTTGATGTTGCCATTGATGTTGGCACGACAGTACCTAAGCTCCACGAGCCGCAGGACATCAAGTCTGATGCATGATCCCAGGTTGAAAGTGTTTTGGGGACCTTCAGAAAGAAGAAGAGAGCAAAAGCATGAGGTGGTACCTAAGATGGTGTTGAGCGATCTGGGCGTTCATTGGCAGCCCTTAATGCCTGGCACGTTGCACTTGCATTTTTAACCATATGGAGCCAGCTGAAGGAGCAAAGCAATTCTCAGAGCAAAGCAAGCAGCAGGCAAGTGGAGCTGCTGCTGTGTCAGGATGCAGCAGCCCAGGCCTGCTCTGTAGAGCCCCTTCCTCCTGGCAGGCTTTGCAGAACAGCAGCTCGCAGGAAAAGACAAGACCCCTGCTTAGTTACAGCCATGGTTCCCTTGCTTGCACTCACCATAGACTTGAGTAGCCACGTAGGTTGGGAGTCCTCTGCACATGGCATAGATGCTGGATCCATAGGCCTGGAGGTCACGGACAAGTCCCTGGGTGACGAATGTGAGCTGCCTTGTCAGCTGTCCTTGGAACTGCAGGTTCTGAGGATCAGATACCATCATTGAGCAAGATGAGTGCTCAGTCCATTTCATGCTATGCGTATTGCTGTTTCTGGCATGCTGACTCAGAGCTTGGTGTTTTACTCAAAACCAAATCCAGTGCAGGCTGTTAATGCACTGTGAGACAAGTGCTGCAGCCATCTCCTGTGGCAGAGCTTTCTAAGGGAGTGAAGGTTTCCAGAGCACTGGAAACTCCCTGCAACAGCTGAGCAGGAACAGAGCAGTGCAGTCAGTATGTGAACACAGGCCTCCTACAACAGCATTTCCTCAGCCACTTACTGCCCTCTCTCCCTGCGGGTCCTCAGGTTGTAACTTGGAAGCATGGAAGGAGAAGTCTATTCATGACCTGTCTCCAGGGTAAAGACCCGCTGCGCCAGGGATGGCTGGGACTGACACAGGCCTTCAAAATCGATGGTGGAATTTTGCCCCAGGTTCCTGAAAGCCCACTCCAGGATGCTTCCTCCTTGCTGGTAAGCAAGGACTTGAGATGAGCTTCAGGGGCACAGCGATGCAGCTTAGTGCAAGCAAGCCTGGACCTGTAGCTAGAGATGAATGTTTGTGCTCACCAGCCTGCCCTTCTGTACCTGCCCTTTTTGCTTCTGAACGTAGCAAGGTCTCTGGCATCAGTTTACTTGGCATTAGAGGAGCTTCTTACCCTCATGTAATCGACCTGAGTGAGGAGTGAATCAAAGGTGGGCATCTGGCTTCTGTTCATGACGGAAACGTAGCAAACTCTCTCTGGCAGCACTTTGGTTGCAATAAAGCCCTGTAAAGTAAAGATATGGACAAGTCGGGATTCAGTTGTTCAGTGATGAAGATCAGAAGAAAGCCTGTCTTCCAAGAAGTAATGCATGCAGATGGCTTTTACGCCACAGCTTGCACCCAAAAGGTCATGAGTAAAGAAGCAAGGCCTGTATCTTGGTCAGCTGCCCAGGAGCTAGTCTGCCTGTACATGTTCTGAAAAAGCATGCTCCTTGCCACTCACGGTGTTGTAGTCCCAGATGGTTTTCCAGGACCTGAAGCCGCCCTGTTGCTCGATAGTTGCCACGCGCCATTGCCTGTTGATGAACACAAGTTGTAACTGTCCATTAACGGTGATTTGCCTGGTGATGGATGTGGATGGCTGCTGGTCTACGACTTGCTGGAGTCCATTGGGATTTGGTAACTGGAACAGAAAATTGTAGAACAGTTTTAGTCTTGCAGGTTTTTCAGCCCCCTCAAAGCTTTAGAAAGTCGCTGCTCCGAGAGAAGAAACGCGGGCCCAGAGGGAGCACCTTTGGTGAGCACAGGAGATTCCTAGGACAAAGAGTTAAGGCTGTGGCACCCTGGGGGAGCCCTAAGGATTCTTTTCCTGGATCCTAGGAGGCAACTGAGGTGACTCAGAGGGGAACTTCTCCCTCTCTTCAACTCCCTGAGGGGAGGTTGGAGTCGGGTCGGGGTTGGGCTCTTTGTCCTGGCAACCAGCAACAAGCCAAGAGGGCCTGTCCTCCAGCTGCTGCAGGGGAGGTTTAGGGTGGATATCAGGAAGCACTTCCTGATGGAGAGGGTGATCAGACATTGGAATGGACTTCCCGGTGAAGTGGTGGAGGCACCATCCCTGGATATGTTTACAGGAAGGCTGGATGTGGCACTGAGTGCCGAGGTCTGGCTGATGTGGTGGTGTCAGGTCATAGGCTGGACTTGATGATTTTAAAGGTCTTTTCCAGCCTCAATGATTCTGTGATTCTGTGATCTTGCAGCTGTATTTTGGGATTTGGAGAGTTGTATGTGGGAAAGACGTTGTAGAACCCTTTCCTCCAAAGGGATGGGGAAAGAAGGAAGGAAAGCTCAAGAAGCAGGGAATCTAGGAAGAGCAGCAGTGAATGTGTCACTTGGTCACCATACTCACGAGTATTGTAGCAAGGGCTGGAGCCAGCCAGAGTCCAAGAAGGACGGTAGCCACAATCTGAAATGGAAATGGGAAAGTGAAGTGTTACTGCAGGTCTGGCTGACACGTCTGGTCATAAGCATCCCAGTGCCTATTTTTCCTAATTTGGTGTTGAACCCCTTGGATCCTTTTTTTGCTCCACTAGTGGAACTGCAATGGCCACCTAAAGTAAGTAATTCTTGCTGATTTATCCATGAGGGCATTGCTGTGGTTTAGCTGAAGCACTGACAAAATGAACATGAATTTGGCTTCCTGTAAATTGCTTAATGAACAGTTAAAGCCTTAAAAAAAAGCCTTACTTCTTCATCTCTTTAGGTTAAATAGGGTCTGGAGCAGAAAAGTCTCTCCAGAGAACCCCTCCTTTTGCTATAGACAGACATGGGCACTTCTGAGAGAGAGAGACAGTGAATGCCAATGAAAGTTTCAGTTTGTAAGGAGAAGAAAGCATGCATACTCACAGTGAATTTCATCTTGACTGCAGAGCTGATGCTGGTGCAGGCAGAACGAACGGTGTGACCCGTACACCTTATATAGGAATTTGGAAAAAGGTGTGGAATGGTTAAATGTTGAATTAGAATTATTTGGCAATTTGTATCCCTGCCTGCGTGTCACTGAAACTTATTTCCTGCTGTAACTGCCATTTCATAAATACAGGAATTGTACTTCTGCAAATTTTGACCTGCCAGAGTTTGATCATTATCGGATAAGAATCCATTTGCAGGGGGAAAATTAAATATATTTCATAGTACCTCTCCAACATGTACTAATTACTGTTAAAAATGCACATCAAACTTGGACCAGAGATAGCTCAGACTGTAAAAAAATAAAAGAAAGCCTTGCAGTAGCCTAAGTAAGAGCCTTTGTACTTTGCAAAGTGTGCTGAACCTTACCACGTAACCATAGGGTCCACCAAAATCTGGCCCCAAACACAGCAGTGCCACTGAGTCTTGTTTCAAAGTAAATAGGCAGTTCCAGGTAAAATATGACATATATGTGCAAGTCTGAGTGTCTCCTTGTTATTTTAGGTGGCAACAATGATTTCCCCCCCCTTGTCTCAGCTTCTTTCTGTGGGGATGTAAATGCTTCTTGAAATCTAAGCAATTGGAGAGCTTCTTCAATACTTGGTTTTTCTGTGAATTAATTTCATTTTGTTTTGTGCACAGCCCTAACGGGTGCCAGGGAATCACTGCAAAGATTCCAAAATGACTTTAAAAAATGGCTCCTTTAATCTAGATAAGAGTTTGCTTCCTTGGTTCTGTCGCGTTTTAATTGTTCGTGGAGGACACGTGCTTAACTGAGGCCTTTCACGGAATGAGAAAAGCAGGGAGTTGTAGTAAGTGTTGTAACGTGAAACACAGGAGTAAAATCAGGAATCCACGTGCATGAAGCTGTAGCAGACAAGCTGGCCCTGGTTGCAAAGGCGTTGTGCCCGTGGGGTGGGTTTAGTCTGTAAAAACATCTCTGAGCAGCGCTGCCAGTGCAGCGTCGAATTCTCGTCTCCGTTTCACTGCGTCGAGCGTGCGAGCCCCCAAGGACACTTTTGAGACGCACCGATTCTCCAAGCGGGGCTCAATTCTGGGCCCCGCACGAGCAGCCGCGCCCGCGGGGCCGCGCGGGGCAGCGCGGGGGGCGAGCGGCGCTCCCGCGGGCCGCACGCGCCGCCGCCATCTCCGGGCGCCGCTGGGGACGGAGAACAGAGACAAGGAGAAGGGAAACCCGAAGGGAAAGGTGTGGGGAGCTCGCAGGCCGAGAGGCACGAGCGCTTTCTGCAGGGAACGGAAGAGCTGGCTGTGGCGGGGCCGCAGCGGAGGCGCCGTGAGGCGGGAGGAGCCCGCGCGGGAAAGCGGCGGGAAAAGCCGGGGAGGCCGCGGGGCCTCAGGGCCTCGGCGGCAGCGGGAACAGCCCCGGGAACAGCCCCGGGAACGGCCCCGGGAACGGCCCCGGGAACGGCCCCGGCCCCGGGAACAGCCCCGGGAACAGCCCCGGGAACGGCCCCGGCCCCGGGAACGGCCCCGGGAACAGCCCCAGAAACAGCCCCGGCCCCAGGAACAGCCCCGGGAAAGGCCCCGGGAACAGCCCCGGCACCAGGAACAGCCCCGGCACCAGCACCCTCGTGTCGATCCGGCTTCACTCGCTTACGGTTGGTGACGGACTTTTCTTCCTGAAGGGCTGCGGTCAGACCTGCTGACGGTGTCTCAAACGAGGACATCTGGTTCTGAGCTGACAAAAGCCCCAGTTCCCCTCACGCGTCGGGTTCTCTCAGCGTCCTGAATCCCTCTTAAAACATCCGAGGGTGCTGAAACACAGGGATTCGTTCAGATTAGGGCTTTAAAAGCATCCTGAAGGCCCACTTCTGAACCTTTTTCTGTCCATACATGTTTTCAGGTGTTTTTAAATGGAAACGCAGTTGAATCTTCCTGCTCTGCCTGCTGTGGGGTAACAGGAAAACAGAGCAGCAGGATTTAGGATGAAAGCCTGGGCCTGTTGTGCTGCTGTGGCATGCTGATGAGTGGCCCTCAGAATTTAACTGAAAATACTGATTAGTTTAGGGAAGGCGAAGCTCAGGGATTTGTTCAGGCTTCCCGAGTTCCTGAGGTGAGCGTTGTAGACGGTGGAAACGGGGTGTAGTGATGAAGCTCAGGCCTCATGCTTGCTGAGAAGGCTCTTTTCTTGCAAGGGAAGAACTCCAGGTTTCCAATATCTATGTGTTTCTGTACTCACAGGGACAATTTGGGAATCCTAGTATTGATGTCTCTTCGGGTTCACCGGGGTCTTTGCAGTCCTGTCTCTGCTGAGCAAGCTCTTCTCAGTTTTCTACTTAGGACTGAAAACTTGAATGAATGAATGTGAATAATGCTGCTGTGAAGGGCAGTGACATGCTAATTAGATCAGGAGACCTGCCAGAATGTAATACTGCAATTAAATTAAAAAAAGGAGAAACTCTGACCTGTTACAGAGCCTGGCCTGTAGCTCTTCATGGAATAAAAATAAGCTTGGGCGTGTTCTAAGCATCACAACGTGTAATATGGTAGTAAAAATGGGAGTCTATGTCATCTGTGTGATCAGGAATCTGCATGTTGCTGCTCATGTTTTGTGCTCTCTACTTGAAAATCTGGCCTCAAATGGGGTTGTATTGAGCAGATGTCATCCCTGGCGAGAAGCATCCATGCCCTAGTATTCCCTGGCTGTGGGATCTGCTGCAGCGTAGACCCTGCTCAGGTCAGATCCCTGCTGCCTTTAGGGGACTTTAAATCATCACCCCTTGCGGAGCCTGGCCTACAGTCTCCAAGGTCTCAAGGGCCCCAGAAGGACACGTTGCAATGACACAAGATAGTGTAAGTGAAGAGGGCTGTGCCTCTTTTATCTCGGCAAACGTGCAGTGTTCCACTGGAAAAGGAGAGGGGATTCTCTCCAGAAACTCCCAGGCAGGCCAGAGAGGAACTTAAATGCTGCAAACCATATGGTTGCTTTTCCTTGAGGTGCTACAATATTTCTGGGTGCAGTTTTGTTTTCTTCTGATGTCAGTTAATTCTTCAAGACCCCAAAAACCTTTTCCTGAACAGAAAAGGCTGCTGCGTCCTTTACGCAGGTGGGGACTGGGCAGTGCTGGTGAACGGGTGGACTTAATGAGCTTAAAGGTCTTTTCCAACTGAAATAATTCTGTGAAATATATAGACTTTTAAAAACAAATGGAAAAAGCTGATCCACAGGAGAGTAACTTTGGTGAGAAGTTAACAGAGGGAATGGCAGAGGAGATCAAATTCTCTCTCTTGCTGGGGATTCAGGCTGGCAGAATGTCCAGGAAAGCTTGGGGAGAAGCCAAGGAATGAGGCCTCAGATGGAGCTTCAAGCACTCTGAGGTGGACAGAGCTGCTGACAAAGTGAACCACCATGCTTTGTGCTGTAACCCTGACTTTCTTCAGGGCTAGTCCTCTTCATGTGCCTAACTTAAGAAGATCTCCTTTTCTTTATGATGTGGTGATAGCAGCAGAGTTACACTGAGCCTCTGAGAAAAGCAGCTCCATAATAGAAAGCTCCTGGGAGACATGGGAGGGTGTGTTGGCATTTCTGTCTCTCCCTCCCTCACGGTACAGGCTAGGAACAAAAATATTTTGAAGACAGGAGCTTGGTGTGAAAGGGTCAAGGGAGATGTACACGTGACAGCATCACGTGGGTTTTGTGATCAGCTGCTTGGGTGTCTTTGGTGGGGGTTCGCTTTGGCTCACACGTCTGACCTGCATGGTGAAGAATGGCTTCTGTTGAGCTCTCAAAACCATGTTCAGCAGATTTCATAGCACTGGAGGAGCTGTTAGAGCAGTCTGCCTGGATAACTGAGAGGTCACACACTGCCTGTGCTAATCAAGATTATCATCACAAATATAGCATCACTGCACAGGAATTGCTTCCCTGTCCTTGCTGTGGACATGTCCTCCAAGTCACTGCCTGCATTTTCAGATGGTGTCAGTCAGCACAGCCCTGCAGGGATCAGCAGAGCTGCACTGCCACGTGTGGTGTAGGACAACAGGCTTCCTGGGGCATGGATTCTCAGTGCCCTGTCCCTCCCAGGAAGGCAAGCTCTCTGTTCTCCTGAGGAGCCTGTTCCCTGGGATCAGATCTTGACTCAGCAGGAATTAACCCCTTGGAGGCATCAAGGTGCATGAATGCTGGAGCCATGATGATCTTGAAACGTGCATCTAACTTGGAGCAAGTGACTGAGCAAGCAGCACTGATGGAGCACTGGTTGGAGAGATGAGTATTAGGGTCTTGTGCAGCTTGGTTTCCCCTGTTTTTAAGGGAGAAGGATAAGCACACATGCCCAGCAGGAGGGAGCAGAGCTGCACAGGATGAAAGATTCAGATTTCCTGACTAGGTTTCACATAATCCTACAGGTCTAAAAAAGAAATCCTAAGGGACTGTTGGCTTTGCAGTGTCTGACTTTCCCTTTTCAAAGTGCTGCAAATGTGAGCAATGTGACCCTTAATCTCTGAGGCAAAGCATTGTATCTTATCTGAGGATGATCCCCCTTGAGGAGTTTCTTTGGGAGCACCTTTCCCTGCAAAGGGAAAAGAAAGTCTCCGTTCTGTAGGCCTCATCTGTAACGTGCCTACTCTGATACTTGCCAGGGGTGTCTCTGGGTGTGCCCTGTGGGAAGAGGAGCCTTTAAAAAGCACCTCAAGAGGGGCAGAAGAGATGCACTCACAATACATTTCTGGGTATGTCCGTAGATGCTGAAGGGTAAAATGATGAGAAAGCAGCCAGAGTTAATATATGCTAAAGGTCTTTAATGGAAAGATATGGCCAACAATTGATCTGTTTCAGGATCTGAATCAAAAGAGGAGACGCCAGGGAAGAACAGCATCAGGGCTGGCTTTGTGCAGCAGCTCTCGAGCATCCATGGTCAGCTCAAGGAAGGCCCTTGACACCGATGTTAATGTTGCCATTGATGTTGCCGTTGATGTTGCCATTGATGTTGGCACGACAGTACCTAAGCTCCACGAGCCGCAGGACATCAAGTCTAATGCATGATCCCAGGTTGAAAGTGTTTTGGGGACCTTCAGAAAGAAGAAGAGAGCAAAAGCATGAGGTGGTACCTAAGATGGTGTTGAGCGATCTGGGCGTTCATTGGCAGCCCTTAATACCTGGCACGTTGCACTTGCATTTTTAACCATATGGAGCCAGCTGAAGGAGCAAAGCAATTCTGAGAGCAAAGCAAGCAGCAGGCAAGTGGAGCTGCTGCTGTGTCAGGATGCAACAGTCCAGGCCTGCTCTGCAGAGCCCCTTCCTCCTGGCAGGCTTTGCAGAACAGCAGCTCACAGGAAAAGACAAGACCCCTGCTTAGTTACAGCCGTGGTTCCCTTGCTTGCACTCACCATAGACTTGAGTAGCCACGTAGGTTGGGAGTCCTCTGCACATGGCATAGATGCTGGATCCATAGGCCTGGAGGTCACGGACAAGTCCCTGGGTGACGAATGTGAGCTGCCTTGTCAGCTGTCCTTGGAACTGCAGGTTCTGAGGATCAGATACCATCATTGAGCAAGATGAGTGCCTTGGTCCATTTCATGCTATGCGTATTGCTGTTTCTGGCATGCTGACTCAGAGCTTGGTGTTTTACTCAAAACCAAATCCAGTGCAGGCTGTTAATGCACTGTGAGACAAGTGTTGCCAGCTCCTGTGGCAGAGCTTTCTAAGGGAGTGAAGGTTTCCAGAGCACTGGAAACTCCCTGCAACAGCTGAGCAGGAACAGAGCAGTGCAGTCAGTATGTGAACACAGGCCTCCTACAACAGCATTTCCTCAGCCACTTACTGCCCTCTCTCCCTGCGGGTCCTCAGGTTGTAACTTGGAAGCATGGAAGGAGAAGTCTATTCATGACCTGTCTCCAGGGTAAAGACCCGCTGCGCCAGGGATGGCTGGGACTGACACGGGCCTTCAAAATCGATGGTGGAATTTTGCCCCAGGTTCCTGAAAGCCCACTCCAGGATGCTTCCTCCTTGCTGGTAAGCAAGGACTTGAGATGAGCTTCAGGGGCACAGCGATGCAGCTTAGTGCAAGCAAGCCTGGACCTGTAGCTAGAGATGAATGTTTGTGCTCACCAGCCTGCCCTTCTGTACCTGCCCTTTTTGCTTCTGAACGTAGCAAGGTCCCTGGCATCAGTTTACTTGGCATTAGAGGAGCTTCTTACCCTCATGTAATCGACCTGAGTGAGGAGTGAATCAAAGGTGGGCATCTGGCTTCTGTTCATGACGGAAACGTAGCAAACTCTCTCTGGCAGCACTTTGGTTGCAATAAAGCCCTGTAAAGTAAAGATATGGACAAGTCGGGATTCAGTTGTTCAGTGATGAAGATCAGAAGAAAGCCTGTCTTCCAAGAAGTAATGCATGCAGATGGCTTTTACGCCACAGCTTGCACCCAAAAGGTCATGAGTAAAGAAGCAAGGCCTGTATCTTGGTCAGCTGCACAGGAGCTAGTCTGCCTGTACATGTTCTGAAAAAGCATGCTCCTTGCCACTCACGGTGTTGTAGTCCCAGATGGTTTTCCAGGACCTGAAGCCGCCCTGTTGCTCGATAGTTGCCACGCGCCATTGCCTGTTGATGAACACAAGTTGTAACTGTCCATTAACGGTGATTTGCCTGGTGATGGATGTGGATGGCTGCTGGTCTACGACTTGCTGGAGTCCATTGGGATTTGGTAACTGGAACAGAAAATTGTAGAACAGTTTTAGTCTTGCAGGTTTTTCAGCCCCCTCAAAGCTTTAGAAAGTCGCTGCTCCGAGAGAAGAAACGCGGGCCCAGAGGGAGCACCTTTGGTGAGCACAGGAGATTCCTAGGACAAAGAGTTAAGGCTGTGGCACCCTGGGGGAGCCCTAAGGATTCTTTTCCTGGATCCTAGGAGGTAACTGCTGTGACTCAGAGGGGAACTTCTCCCTCTCTTCAACTCCCTGAGGGGAGGTTGGAGTCGGGTCGGGGTTGGGCTCTTTGTCCTGGCAACCAGCAACAAGCCAAGAGGGCCTGTCCTCCAGCTGCTGCAGGGGAGGTTTAGGGTGGATATCAGGAAGCACTTCCTGATGGAGAGGGTGATCAGACATTGGAATGGACTTCCCGGTGAAGTGGTGGAGGCACCATCCCTGGATATGTTTACAGGAAGGCTGGATGTGGCACTGAGTGCCGAGGTCTGGCTGATGTGGTGGTGTCAGGTCATAGGCTGGACTTGATGATTTTAAAGGTCTTTTCCAGCCTCAATGATTCTGTGATTCTGTGATCTTGCAGCTGTATTTTGGGATTTGGAGAGTTGTATGTGGGAAAGACGTTGTAGAACCCTTTCCTCCAAAGGGATGGGGAAAGAAGGAAGGAAAGCTCAAGAAGCAGGGAATCTAGGAAGAGCAGCAGTGAATGTGTCACTTGGTCACCATACTCACGAGTATTGTAGCAAGGGCTGGAGCCAGCCAGAGTCCAAGAAGGACGGTAGCCACAATCTGAAATGGAAATGGGAAAGTGAAGTGTTACTGCAGGTCTGGCTGACACGTCTGGTCATAAGCATCCCAGTGCCTATTTTTCCTAATTTGGTGTTGAACCCCTTGGATCCTTTTTTTGCTCCACTAGTGGAACTGCAATGGCCACCTAAAGTAAGTAATTCTTGCTGATTTATCCATGAGGGCATTGCTGTGGTTTAGCTGAAGCACTGACAAAATGAACATGAATTTGGCTTCCTGTAAATTGCTTAATGAACAGTTAAAGCCTTAAAAAAAAGCCTTACTTCTTCATCTCTTTAGGTTAAATAGGGTCTGGAGCAGAAAAGTCTCTCCAGAGAACCCCTCCTTTTGCTATAGACAGACATGGGCACTTCTGAGAGAGAGAGACAGTGAATGCCAATGAAAGTTTCAGTTTGTAAGGAGAAGAAAGCATGCATACTCACAGTGAATTTCATCTTGACTGCAGAGCTGATGCTGGTGCAGGCAGAACGAACGGTGTGACCCGTACACCTTATATAGGAATTTGGAAAAAGGTGTGGAATGGTTAAATGTTGAATTAGAATTATTTGGCAATTTGTATCCCTGCCTGCGTGTCACTGAAACTTATTTCCTGCTGTAACTGCCATTTCATAAATACAGGAATTGTACTTCTGCAAATTTTGACCTGCCAGAGTTTGATCATTATCGGATAAGAATCCATTTGCAGGGGGAAAATTAAATATATTTCATAGTACCTCTCCAACATGTACTAATTACTGTTAAAAATGCACATCAAACTTGGACCAGAGATAGCTCAGACTGTAAAAAAATAAAAGAAAGCCTTGCAGTAGCCTAAGTAAGAGCCTTTGTACTTTGCAAAGTGTGCTGAACCTTACCACGTAACCATAGGGTCCACCAAAATCTGGCCCCAAACACAGCAGTGCCACTGAGTCTTGTTTCCAAGGAAATAGGCAGTTCAAGGTAAAATATGACATATATGTGCAAGTCTGAGTGTCTCCTTGTTATTTTAGGTGGCAACAATGATTCCCCCCCCCTTGTCTCAGCTTCTTTCTGTGGGGATGTAAATGCTTCTTGAAATCTAAGCAATTGGAGAGCTTCTTCAATACTTGGTTTTTCTGTGAATTAATTTCATTTTGTTTTGTGCACAGCCCTAACGGGTGCCAGGGAATCACTGCAAAGATTCCAAAATTACTTTAAAAAATGGCTCCTTTAATCTAGATAAGAGTTTGCTTCCTTGGTTCTGTCGCGTTTCAATTGTTCGTGGAGGACACGTGCTTAACTGAGGCCTTTCACGGAATGAGAAAAGCAGGGAGTTGTAGTAAGTGTTGTAACGTGAAACACAGGAGTAAAATCAGGAATCCACGCGCATGAAGCTGTAGCAGACAAGCTGGCCCTGGTTGCAAAGGCGTTGTGCCCGTGGGGTGGGTTTAGTCTGTAAAACCATCTCTGAGCAGCGCTGCTAGTGCAGCGTCGAATTCTCGTCTCCGTTTCACTGCGTCGAGCGCGCGAGCCCCCAAGGACACTTTTGAGACGCACCGATTCTCCAAGCGGGGCTCAATTCTGGGCCCCGCACGAGCAGCCGCGCCCGCGGGGCCGCGCGGGGCAGCGCGGGGGGCGAGCGGCGCTCCCGCGGGCCGCACGCGCCGCCGCCATCTCCGGGCGCCGCTGGGGACGGAGAACAGAGACAAGGAGAAGGGAAACCCGAAGGGAAAGGTGTGGGGAGCTCGCAGGCCGAGAGGCACGAGCGCTTTCTGCAGGGAACGGAAGAGCTGGCTGTGGCGGGGCCGCAGCGGCGGCGCCGTGAGGCGGGAGGAGCCCGCGCGGGAAAGCGGCGGGAAAAGCCGGGGAGGCCGCGGGGCCTCAGGGCCTCGGCGGCAGCGGGAACAGCCCCGGGAACGGCCCCGGGAACAGCCCCGGCCCCGGGAACGGCCCCGGGAACAGCCCCGGGAACAGCCCCGGCACCAGCACCCTCGTGTCGATCCGGCTTCACTCGCTTACGGTTGGTGACGGACTTTTCTTCTGAAGGGCTGCGGTCAGACCTGCTGACGGTGTCTCAAACGAGGACGTCTGGCTCTGATCTGACAAAAGCCCCAGTTCCCCTCACGCGTCGGGTTCTCTCAGCGTCCTGAATCCCTCTTAAAACATCCGAGGGTGCTGAAACACAGGGATTCGTTCAGATTAGGGCTTTAAAAGCATCCTGAAGGCCCACTTCTGAACCTTTTTCTGTCCATACATGTTTTCAGGTGTTTTTAAGTGGAAACGCAGTTGAATCTTCCTGCTCTGCCTGCTGTGGGGTAACAGGAAAACAGAGCAGCAGGATTTAGGATGAAAGCCTGGGCCTGTTGTGCTGCTGTGGCATGCTGATGAGTGGCCCTTAGAGTTTAACTTAAAATACTGATTAGTTTAGGGAAGGCGAAGCTCAGGGATTTGTTCAGGCTTCCCGAGTTCCTGAGGTGAGTGTTGTAGACGGTGGAAACGGGGTGTAGTGATGAAGCTCAGGCCTCATGCTTGCTGAGAAGGCTCTTTTCTTGCAAGGGAAGAACTCCAGGTTTCCAATATCTATGTGTTTCTGTACTCACAGGGACAATTTGGGAATCCTAGTATTGATGTCTCTTCGGGTTCACCGGGGTCTTTGCAGTCCTGTCTCTGCTGAGCAAGCTCTTCTCAGTTTTCTACTTAGGAATGAAAACTTGAATGAATGAATGTGAATAATGCTGCTGTGAAGGGCAGTGACATGCTAATTAGATCAGGAGACCTGCCAGAATGTAATACTGCAATCAAATTAAAAAAAGGAGAAACTCTGACCTGTTACAGAGCCTGGCCTGTAGCTCTTCATGGAATGAAAATAAGCTTGGGCGTGTTGTAAGCATCACAACGTGTAATATGGTAGTAAAAATGGGAGTCTATGTCATCTGTGTGATCAGGAATCTGCATGTTGCTGCTCATGTTTTGTGCTCTCTACTTGAAAATCTGGCCTCAAATGGGGTTGTATTGAGCAGATGTCATCCCTGGCGAGAAGCATCCATGCCATAGTATTCCCCGGCTGTGGGATCTGCTGCAGCGTAGACCCTGCTCAGGTCAGATCCCTGCTGCCTTTAGGGGACTTTAAATCATCACCCCTTGCGGAGCCTGGCCTACAGTCTCCAAGGTCTCAAGGGCCCCAGAAGGACACGTTGCAATGACACAAGATAGTGTAAGTGAAGAGGGCTGTGTCTCTTTTATCTCGGCAAACGTGCAGTGTTCCACTGGAAAAGGAGAGGGGATTCTCTCCAGAAACTCCCAGGCAGGCCAGAGAGGAACTTAAATGCTGCAAACCATATGGTTGCTTTTCCTTGAGGTGCTACAATGTTTCTGGGTGCAGTTTTGTTTTCTTCTGATGTCAGTTAAGTCTTCAAGACCCCAAAAACCTTTTTCTGAACAGAACAGGCTGCTGCGTCCTTTACGCAGGCGGAGACTGGGCAGGGCTGGGTGAATGAGTGGTCTTAATGAGCTTAAAGGTCTTTTCCAACTGAAATGATTCTGTGAAATATGTAGAGTTTTAAAAACCAACAAAAATAGCTGATCCACAGGAGAGCAACTTTGGTGAGAAGTTAACAGAGGGAATGGCAGAGGAGATCAGATTCTCTCTCTTGCTGGGGTTTCAGGCTGGCAGAATGTCCAGGAAAGCCTGGGGAGAAGCCAAGGAATGAGGCCTCAGATGGAGCTTCAAGCACTCTGAGGTGGACAGAGCTGCTGACAAAGTGAAACACCATGCTTTGTGCTGTAACCCTGACTTTCTTCAGGGCTAGTCCTCTTCATGTGCCTAACTTAAGAAGATCTCCTTTTCTTTATGATGTGGTGATAGCAGCAGAGTTACACTGAGCCTCTGAGAAAAGCAGTGGGGGTTCGCTTTGGCTCACACGTCTGACCTGCATGGTGAAGAATGGCTTCTGTTGAGCTCTCAAAACCATGTTCAGCAGATTTCATAGCACTGGAGGAGCTGTTACAGCAGTCTGCCTGGATAACTGAGAGGTCACACACTGGCTGTGCTAATCAAGATTATCATCACAAATATAGCATCACCGCACAGGAATTGCTTCCCTGTCCTTGCTGTGGACATGTCCTCCAAGTCACTGCCTGCATTTTCAGATGGTGTCAGTCAGCACAGCCCTGCAGGGATCAGCAGAGCTGCACTGCCACGTGTGGTGTAGGACAACAGGCTTCCTGGGGCATGGATTCTCAGTGCCCTGTCCCTCCCAGGAAGGCAAGCTCTCTGTTCTCCTGAGGAGCCTGTTCCCTGGGATCAGATCTTGACTCAGCAGGAATTAACCCCTTGGAGGCATCAAGGTGCATGAATGCTGGAGCCATGATGATCTTGAAACGTGCATCTAACTTGGAGCAAGTGACTGAGCAAGCAGCACTGATGGAGCACTGGTTGGAGAGATGAGTATTAGGGTCTTGTGCAGCTTGGTTTCCCCTGTTTTTAAGGGAGAAGGATAAGCACACATGCCCAGCAGGAGGGAGCAGAGCTGCACAGGATGAAAGATTCAGATTTCCTGACTAGGTTTCACGTGATCCTACAGGTCTAAAAAAGAAATCCTAAGGGACTGTTGGCTTTGCAGTGTCTGACTTTCCCTTTTCAAAGTGCTGCAAATGTGAGCAATGTGACCCTTAATCTCTGAGGCAAAGCATTGTATCTTATCTGAGGATGATCCCCCTTGAGGAGTTTCTTTGGGAGCACCTTTCCCTGCAAAGGGAAAAGAAAGTCTCCGTTCTGTAGGCCTCATCTGTAACGTGCCTACTCTGATACTTGCCAGGGGTGTCTCTGGGTGTGCCCTGTGGGAAGAGGAGCCTTTAAAAAGCACCTCAAGAGGGGCAGAAGAGATGCACTCACAATACATTTCTGGGTATGTTCGTAGATGCTGAAGGGTAAAATGATGAGAAAGCAGCCAGAGTTAATATATGCTAAAGGTCTTTAATGGAAAGATATGGCCAACAATTGATCTGTTTCAGGATCTGAATCAAAAGAGGAGACGCCAGGGAAGAACAGCATCAGGGCTGGCTTTGTGCAGCAGCTCTCGAGCATCCATGGTCAGCTCAAGGAAGGCCCTTGACACCGATGTTAATGTTGCCATTGATGTTGCCGTTGATGTTGCCATTGATGTTGGCACGACAGTACCTAAGCTCCACGAGCCGCAGGACATCAAGTCTAATGCATGATCCCAGGTTGAAAGTGTTTTGGGGACCTTCAGAAAGAAGAAGAGAGCAAAAGCATGAGGTGGTACCTAAGATGGTGTTGAGCGATCTGGGCGTTCATTGGCAGCCCTTAATACCTGGCACATTGCACTTGCATTTTTAACCATATGGAGCCAGCTGAAGGAGCAAAGCAATTCTCAGAGCAAAGCAAGCAGCAGGCAAGTGGAGCTGCTGCTGTGTCAGGATGCAGCAGCCCAGGCCTGCTCTGTAGAGCCCCTTCCTCCTGGCAGGCTTTGCAGAACAGCAGCTCACAGGAAAAGACAAGACCCCTGCTTAGTTACAGCCGTGGTTCCCTTGCTTGCACTCACCATAGACTTGAGTAGCCACGTAGGTTGGGAGTCCTCTGCACATGGCATAGATGCTGGATCCATAGGCCTGGAGGTTAGGGACAAGTCCCTGGGTGACGAATGTGAGCTGCCTTGTCAGCTGTCCTTGGAACTGCAGGTTCTGAGGATCAGATAACATCATTGAGCAAGATGAGTGCCTTGGTCCATTTCATGCTATGCGTATTGCTGTTTCTGGCATGCTGACTCAGAGCTTGGTGTTTTACTCAAAACCAAATCCAGTGCAGGCTGTTAATGCACTGTGAGACAAGTGCTGCAGCCATCTCCTGTGGCAGAGCTTTCTAAGGGAGTGAAGGTTTCCAGAGCACTGGAAACTCCCTGCAACAGCTGAGCAGGAACAGAGCAGTGCAGTCAGTATGTGAACACAGGCCTCCTACAACAGCATTTCCTCAGCCACTTACTGCCCTCTCTCCCTGCGGGTCCTCAGGTTGTAACTTGGAAGCATGGAAGGAGAAGTCTATTCATGACCTGTCTCCAGGGTAAAGACCCGCTGCGCCAGGGATGGCTGGGACTGACACAGGCCTTCAAAATCGATGGTGGAATTTTGCCCCCGGTTCCTGAAAGCCCACTCCAGGATGCTTCCTCCTTGCTGGTAAGCAAGGACTTGAGATGAGCTTCATGGGCACGGGGATGCAGCTTAGTGCAAGCAAGCCTGGACCTGTAGCTAGAGATGAATGTTTGTGCTCACCAGCCTGCCCTTCTGTACCTGCCCTTTTTGCTTCTGAACGTAGCAAGGTCCCTGACATCAGTTTACTTGGCATTAGAGGAGCTTCTTACCCTCATGTAATCGACCTGAGTGAGGAGTGAATCAAAGGTGGGCATCTGGCTTCTGTTCATGACGGAAACGTAGCAAACTCTCTCTGGCAGCACTTTGGTTGCAATAAAGCCCTGTAAAGTAAAGATATGGACAAGTCGGGATTCGGTTGTTCAGTGGTGAAGATCAGAAGAAAGCCTGTCTTCCAAGAAGTAATGCATGCAGATGGCTTTTACGCCACAGCTTGCACCCAAAAGGTCATGAGTAAAGAAGCAAGGCCTGTATCTTGGTCAGCTGCCCAGGAGCTAGTCTGCCTGTACATGTTCTGAAAAAGCATGCTCCTTGCCACTCACGGTGTTGTAGTCCCAGATGGTTTTCCAGGACCTGAAGCCGCCCTGTTGCTCGATAGTTGCCACGCGCCATTGCCCGTTGATGAACACAAGTTGTAACTGTCCATTAACGGTGATTTGCCTGGTGATGGATGTGGATGGCTGCTGGTCTACGACTTGCTTCACTCCATTGATATTTGGTAACTGGAACAGAAAATTGTAGAACAGTTTTAGTCTTGCAGGTTTTTCAGCCCCCTCAAAGCTTTAGAAAGTCGCTGCTCCGAGAGAAGAAACGCGGGCCCAGAGGGAGCACCTTTGGTGAGCACAGGAGATTCCTAGGACAAAGAGTTAAGGCTGTGGCACCCTGGGGGAGCCCTAAGGATTCTTTTCATGGATCCAAGGAGGCAACTGAGGTGACTCAGAGCGGAACTTCTCCCTCTCTTCAACTACCTGAGGGGAGGTTGGAGTCAGGTCGGGGTTGGGCTCTTTGTCCTGGCAACCAGCAACAAGCCAAGAGGGCCTGTCCTCCAGCTGCTGCAGGGGAGGTTTAGGGTGGATATCAGGAAGCACTTCCTGATGGAGAGGGTGATCAGACATTGGAATGGACTTCCCGGTGAAGTGGTGGAGGCACCATCCCTGGATATGTTTACAGGAAGGCTGGATGTGGCACTGAGTGCCGAGGTCTGGCTGATGTGGTGGTGTCAGGTCATAGGCTGGACTTGATGATCTTTAAGGTCTTTTCCAGCCTCAATGATCCTGTGATTCTGTGATCTTGCAGCTGTATTTTGGGGCTTGGAGAGTTGTATGTGGGATAGACATTGTAGAACCCTTTCCTCCAAAGGGATCAGGAAAGAAGGAAAGCTCAAGAAGCAGGGAATCTAGGAAGAGCAGCAGTGAATGTGTCACTTGGTCACGATACTCACGATTATTGTAGCAAGGGCTGGAGCCAGCCAGAGTCCAAGAAGGACGGTAGCCACAATCTGAAATGGAAATGGGAACGAAAAGTGTATTCTTTTGCTATAGACAGACACGGGCACTTCTGACAGAGAAAGACAGGGGATTTCAATGAAGGTTTCAGTTTGTAAGGAGAAGAAAGCATGCATACTCACAGTGAATTTCATCTTGACTGCAGAGCTGATGCTGGTGCAGGCGGAGCGAACGGTGTGACCCGTACACCTTATATAGGATTTTGGAATAAGGTGTGGAATGGTTAAGTGTTGAATTAGAATTATTTGGTAATTTGTATCTCTGTCTGCATGTCACTGAAACTTATTTCCTGCTGTAACAGCTGTTTCATAAATAAAGGGATTGTACTTCTGCAAATTTTGACCTGCTCTAGACTGATAATTATTGGATAAGAATCCATTTGCAGGGAAGAATTAATTGTATTTCATAGTACCTCTCTAACATGTACTAATTACTGTTGGAAATGCACATCAATCTTAGACCGGAGATAGCCCAGACTTTAAAAAATAAAACAAAGCCTTGCAGTAGCCTAAGTAAGAGCCTTTGTACTTTGCAAAGTGTGCTGAACCTTACCATGTAACCATAGGGTCCACCAAAATATGGCCCCAAACACAGCAGTGCCACTGAGTCTTGTGTCAAAGTAAATAGGCAGTTCAAGGTAAAATATGACATATATGTGCAAGTCTGAGTGTCTCCTTGTTATTTTAGGTGGCAACACTGATTTCCCCCCCCTTGTCTCAGCTTCTTTCTGTGGGGATGTAAATACTTATTGAAAGAGGGGATCTATGCATTTAGGGAGATGGGACATTTTTTTCAATACAAACATATGGCTGCTTTTCTTTGAGGTGCTACAATATTTCTGGGTACAGTTTTGCTTTGTTTTGATGTCAGGTTAGTATTCAAGGCTCCAAAACCACTTTACTTCATGTAAAGGGTGACAGTACGTGAGTGGGTGAAGTATCTCCTCTTCAATTGCAATCAAAGGGCCTCTAATGAAGGAGGGAAGGTGAAGATCTGGTGTTTTCCAGACAGACTCAGTTACTGAAGTGATTGTTTCTGCTGAAGAAACTACTCACAGCCATTTTGCCTGAGTTTTGGCCCAACTATAAGTTGCCCCTTTCAGCTTTCTCTCTGCACTGTTCATTGCTCAGGGGACGCTTTTCTGCCTCCTGGATAAGACATTTTCAAACATTGTGATGTAACATCTGTATTCAAGTCCAAACTGCATTTTATACACTTTCTGAGTCTGGTATTGGCAGCTTGATTTCTGGGCTGAACAGAGCAATAGTGCCTCTGTCTATTTGTACTGGGCCATATTGCCTCGCAGTGCTTGTTTTAAAAATGAAAGGTTGTAGTACTTAGTATGTAAATAAGAAGTCAGAAGTAACTCAGGGAGGCTTCTTTCTGTGCATCTGGACTGCAGGCCTTATTATCTTCACTGTGGTTGTGCTGCAGGTGTAGCAGCACTTGGTTTTAGGAGAGGTGAAGAATTGCTGAAGGCAGCATGTGAAATGTTATTGGGAAATTGTAGAGGCTGGGGCTGGAATGCCAAAACTGGGATTCTGCAAGAACACTGGCTTAGCACCTTGTCTTTGGAATTGCTTGGGCTTCTTTATGGGATGAGGAAAAACACATCGTGGACCAGAGTAGGTTGAGGATCAATTTTACTGAGACACAACAGCCTCCACACAGAGCAGCAGAAGAGACAGAGAAGTGACTGGAAGTGTGATCAGGAGAGGAATGTCAAGGAGAAAGTCTTGTTTGTTGGGTAGACTGCTCTATGAAGGTTCTTTGTCCGAACTTTGTCAGGAGTAATTAATGACAGTAATAGACAGGCAGTTCATTAATCTCAGCTTTCAAACATGCGACGTCTCGCATTAAGAAGTTTGATCCTGAAAGAAAAGGAAAACCTGATTAGATTTGGATTGAGAAAATAAGAGAACAATGTGGCTGAAAGTCTTCCAACTTGATGTTGGAAATGTCCCAGGAAATGCCATTTGAAAATGGAACGTGGCTGTTGAGACCAGTCGAAGCTGCCAGTTGGTTTTGAATCTCACAGTTGTGCTGCAGCAGGACCCGTGGCAGCTCGGTATTGTATGTGCCAGAGGCTGCCTGAAAAGCTCAGACTTGTGTCAGCAGCTGGAGCCCAAACGCTTCCTGAAGAAGCTTCCTGGGCTCCCAAGGTGTATGCAGGAGAGTGGCAGACCTGCTGCTTTTCCTTCCATGCACATTTACTGCTTTATAAAAAGCCTTGGAGAACAAGAGGATTTCAAGAGATCACTTGCTCATTTTAATGCCTTTTTCATCCTTGTTTGCGGTCTTGCTCACCTTTACCTGGTGTGCAGAGCCCTGTCAGCAGTACACTCACCAGCAGTTGGGTAAGCAAAGTATGAGGGAATCCCTCTGCACAGCGCTTGGATGCGTTTTCCGTATGGGCTCAGGCTTTGGAGTCTGTTGGTTGAGATAATGAGCCGATTCCCTCTGGGGGGAAGTGGGTGAGGAGGAGGGTCCTAAGCACCAGAGACAAACCCAGAGAACAGCTCTTAGCAAAAGCAAAGCTGGAGCAGAGAGTCTTTCTGCCCATCTCTGCTAATGGAGAAGGAGTGATTTGAGTGTGACTTTGGATCGACACAACTTGTAGAGCGCCTCAGCCCTGCTGAGAATCTTGTCTCCAGTTCTTGGAGCCTTCCCCCCTGTCTGTGGGTAGGGAAGGAATAGTTTTCACAGGCAAACTATTAGCTGTCTCAGTGCTGTCCTTCAGCTCCTACCTGATGTCCTTGAGGTGGTGCAGGAAACGGCTGATGAAGCAAAACACTCCTGTCCATTTTAGAAATGATGCAGGTGTTTTTGGAAAACACCTTGGTTGCCACATAGCCCTATTAAAGGAAGAAAAAGGTTTTGAAGCACCTCCTCTAAAATCTTGTTAAGCTTTGTTGAAGCTTTTGGCTATTTTCCTGTATGTATTTTTGGAGCTGTGGTAGCAGCCACTTACAGTGGTGATGTCCCAGACAGATTTCCAGGCCTCAGAGCCCCGCAGGGAGCCAGTGCTGCCCCCAGTGTCAGTCAGAGGGTGCGGTGAGTTTTCCTCTTGGTGCCCATTCTCGCTGTTCTGAGTTTTGGAAAAGGTGAGAGGAGGTGAGGATCGAGGTTTGCAGATTCCCAGCAGCCTTTCTCTCAGGAAAGCAACTGCTCTGGTAATCACCACGTTTGGGGAAATCATTGTGCTTGGAGATGAGATGGAAGGGGAGGGAATTTCTGGTCTTAGAGGGCAGGCCAGGAGGCCTTCAGTCCTGTTGTGTCAAACATGACATTCAGGCTTTATCTGGCACCTTAGAAAAACAGGCAAGCTTTAACATTTCTGCTCTATCCCTCCCCCTTAACGCCCCGAGAATCCTTGTTAGTCCAGGTGGAACTGGATCATATTGTTTTCTCTTGAACACGGGAGAATTTCCTGTAAAGTTCACTGCTAAACTGGATGTTCAGGGTCCCACTTGCATAGGAGCTCCACACTTACCCTGTTAGCAAGAGCTGGAGCCAGGAAAACTCCAAGGAGAGAAGCAATCACAATCTGCAAGGGACATTTGAAATTCACAGCACTTTAACATTGTGACTGCTAATCTTGCACCAGGTTATTTGCTTTCTTAACATGGTGCTGGCTTCTTGTTTGACTTTATGTACATGCTCAGTCATTTCCTGAAGTGGGCTCATGCCTCATGGGCTTGCATGCCTCAGGGTCCCTCTCCTATGCCCTCAGGCAGCTGTGCCATAACTTTCTAGGACTTGCTGAGCCTGTTGACTTGCATCTGAGTTGGGAAAGAAAGGACATTGCCCTGTCAACGTTTTACAGGTGTGTCTTGCCCTTGGAACAGAGCACTTTTCTCCTTCACCTTGGAGTAGGCATCTGGGGTGAAGTCACTGCCAAAAGTGCCATTTCAGCCGTGCAGTCCCAACTCATTTGGCATTTGGACTCTGCAGTCTCTGCACAAATCAGCAATAGCTGACTAGGTGCCAAGAAAGTCTCACAATAAGGTGAAAACTGTCCAGCCGTAATATTTTCATGAGAAAGTGATGCATATACTTACAGTGAACTTCATTTGGATGGCAGGCAAGGCAAGGTCTGCTGCTGATTGATGTGTACGCTTACTTTTTATACAGTAATATCCCAAAGGTAAATCTTGAGATGGGTTTACCTTATTGGCACGTGCCCTGTGTTCACAGCCTCGGGACGGGTTTCCTGGGGAAATGCTCTGATAAGAGGAGGCTTTGATACCAGCCTGATTGAATTCATTACGTCCAGGCAGATGAAAGGAAACTTGTCATGGTAACTGTAGTGTATTTCACAGTAACATTGAAATGGAAAAATAAAATGAAATCAGCCCCTGAGATGAGGTGCCCAGTAAAATTGTAGGGACGCTTTGTGGCTACGTGGCAAAGGGCTCAGCCTGTTATTTTATCGGTAGCTGGTAACATTTTTAACCTAGCAAGGCTACCACCTCTGTTGATTCAAAAGATTTTAAGTGATTCCTCAGAAACCGTGAGGTTGGTTCTGTTTACTTAGGAAGTACTGAGTGCTTTAGTTAACCTTCCTTTCTGAGCTTGTTCATTATTGTTCTGTCATCTGGGATCTGCTTTCCAGGCCTCAGGCACGGCCTCTGTATCTTCATGGAGCCTCTTTGTGAGAGCGATGCCTGGTTATGGATTGAGGGCTAATCCTAGGAAGGGACCATAAGCTGGAGGGAATCAAATACCCCTAAGTGAGAAGCAGTTACAACGAGCATTTGATGCTCTGTTTTTCCTGTTTTTCCTCTGTTTTGCAGCCACCTTTCATTTTGCAAAGGTGTGAAATAGGGTGACTGAAAGTAATAAATTACTAAAAGATTAATAGTTCTAGTCAGAGTGATTTGTGGATGCCAAGTGTTAGTCCTCATACTCCAGAGCAGGCAGAAAAGTCTTCTTTAGTATGCCACAAAATCCTCAGATGTGGAAATGGAATTACTGGACTAGTTCTCACGACAGGCCTAAAGAAACTGAGCTGTATCGAGCTGATCCCTGCGGTGTCGTTAGCGAGGAGCTGGAAAGCAGCTTAGCCCGTTTCTCCCGGCAGCCATTGCCAATTTGGCCATTGCTGTCATGCATCACACTTGGGAGCCTGAGTCTGCAGATCAACTTGTGATTGCTTGAGTGCATAGTAAGTTCTTGTAGCACTGTGCAGCAATCTCCCAAGGTTAAGAGCTGCTGCAGCTTTAACCCTGGTCACAAAACAGTGTTTTGTTCTCTGCACACACTGAGGTTTTCACGTGATTTTACTGCCTAGCAGGAATAAAAGAAATCCCAGCTAGAGCCGAAGGAAGTGGAGATCCCTTGGAGGCCAAAGGATTAGAACCAGATGTTTTATAGATGGATATTGTGGGTATAAAGAATTGTGGTGAAATCCAGTTGGTGGCCAGTCACCAGTGGTGTCCCCAGGGCTCAGCAGTGGGGCTAGTTCTGTTAAATAACTTCATCAGTGAACTGGACAAGTGGGTCGAGTGCAGCCTCAGTCAGTTTGCAGGGGACACCAAGTTGGGTGGGAGTGTTGATCTGCCTATGAGTAGGAAGGCTCTGCAGAGGCACCTGGACAGGCTGGATCCATGGGTTGAGGCTCTGCAGAGGCACCTGGACAGGCTAGATCCATGAGCCAAGGCCAACTGCATGAAGTCCAACCAGGGTCAGTGCTGGGTCCTGCACTTGGGGCACACCAACCCCAGGCAACACTCCAGGCTTGGAGAAGAGTAGCTGAAAAGAGCCAGGGGGAAAAGGACCTGGGGGTGCTCGTCACAGCAGCTGAACATGAGCCATTGTGTGCCCAGGTTGCCAAGAAGGCCACCAGCATCCTGGCTTGTGTCATCAGCAGTGTGGCCAGCAGGACCAGGACAAGGATCATCCCCTGTGCTGGGAACTGGTGAGGGGCCATCTTGAATCCTGGGTCAGTTTTGGGTCAGAGAAGAGACATTGAGGGGCTGGAGCGTGTCCAGGGAAGGGCAATGGAGCTGGGAAAGGGTCTGGAGCACAAGGAGAAGGGTCTGGAGAACTTCTGAGGGACCTGGCAGTGTTGATCGTGGAGAGAAGGAGGCTGAGGGGAGACCTTCTCTCTCTGCAGCTGCCTGAGAGGAGCTTCGAGCTAGAGGGTCGGTCTCTTGCTTGAAGGAACAAGTGATGGGACAAGAGGAAATGGCCTCAAGTTGCCCAGGGGAGGTTTAGATTAGATCTTAGGAACAGTTTCTTCATGGAAAGGTTTGTGAGGCCCTGGCCCAGGCTGCCCAAGCAGTGCTGGAGTCCTCATCCCTAAACGGGTTTCCAAGCCTTGTAGATGGTGCTGAGGGACATGGTTTGGTGGGGACTGGGCAGTGCTGGGTGAACGGGTGGACTTAATGAACTTAAAGGTCTTTTCCAACTGAAATGATTCTGTGAAATATGTAGAGTTTTAAAAACCAACAAAAATAGCTGATCCACAGGAGAGCAACTTTGGTGAGAAGTTAACAGAGGGAATGGCAGAGGAGATCAGATTCTCTCTCTTGCTGGGGTTTCAGGCTGGCAGAATGTCCAGGAAAGCCTGGGGAGAAGCCAAGGAATGAGGCCTCAGATGGAGCTTCAAGCACTCTGAGGTGGACAGAGCTGCTGACAAAGTGAAACACCATGCTTTGTGCTGTAACCCTGACTTTCTTCAGGGCTAGTCCTCTTCATGTGCCTAACTTAAGAAGATCTCCTTTTCTTTATGATGTGGTGATAGCAGCAGAGTTACACTGAGCCTCTGAGAAAAGCAGCTCCATAATAGAAAGCTCCTGGGAGACATGGGAGGGCGTGTTGGCATTTCTGTCTCTCCCTCCCTCACGGTACAGGCTAGGAACAAAAATATTTTGAAGACAGGAGCTTGGTGTGAAAGGGTCAAGGGAGATGTACACGTGACAGCATCACGTGGGTTTTGTGATCAGCTGCTTGGGTGTCTTTGGTGGGGGTTCGCTTTGGCTCACACGTCTGACCTGCATGGTGAAGAATGGCTTCTGTTGAGCTCTCAAAACCATGTTCAGCAGATTTCATAGCACTGGAGGAGCTGTTACAGCAGTCTGCCTGGATAACTGAGAGGTCACACACTGGCTGTGCTAATCAAGATTATCATCACAAATATAGCATCACCGCACAGGAATTGCTTCCCTGTCCTTGCTGTGGACATGTCCTCCAAGTCACTGCCTGCATTTTCAGATGGTGTCAGTCAGCACAGCCCTCCTAGGATCAGCAGAGCTGCACTGCCACGTGTGGTGTAGGACAACAGGCTTCCCTTGGCATGGCTTGTGTGCCTTTCCACTGCAACTGCACAACATCCAACTCAAGGCTGACACGCAGTGGCCGAGAAGGCTGCTTTCTGCCGAGCATTGCTCTCATTTGACAAGGGATCGAGCACTCCCTTGACTCTGGCTTTTCTCTGACTTTGCCCTGCTCTCATTTCATTTGCCTCTGCTGCACCATCTGAGCCAGGATTCTCAGTGCCCTGTCCCTCCCAGGAAGGCAAGCTCTCTGTTCTCCTGAGGAGCCTGTTCCATGGGATCAGATCTTGACTCAGCAGGAATTAACCCCTTGGAGGCATTAAGGTGCATGAATGCTGGAGCCATGATGATCTTGAAACGTGCATCTAACTTGGAGCAAGTGACTGAGCAAGCAGCACGGATGGAGCACTGGTTGGTGAGATGAGTATTAGGGTCTTGTGCAGCTTGGTTTCCCCTGGTTTTAAGGGAGAAGGATAAGCACACATGCCCAGCAGGAGGGAGCAGAGCTGCACAGGATGAAAGATTCAGATTTCCTGACTAGGTTTCACGTAATCCTACAGGTCTAAAAAAGAAATCCTAAGGGACTGTTGGCTTTGCAGTGTCGGACTTGCCCTTTTCAAAGTGCTGCAAATGTGAGCAATGTGACCCTTAATCTCTGAGGCAAAGCATTGTATCTTATCTGAGGATGATCCCCCTTGAGGAGTTTCTTTGGGAGCACCTTTCCCTGCAAAGGGAAAAGAAAGTCTCCGTTCTGTAGGCCTCATCTGTAACGTGCCTACTCTGATACTTGCCAGGGGTGTCTCTGGGTGTGCCCTGTGGGAAGAGGAGCCTTTAAAAAGCACCTCAAGAGGGGCAGAAGAGATGCACTCACAATACATTTCTGGGTATGTTCGTAGATGCTGAAGGGTAAAATGATGAGAAAGCAGCCAGAGTTAATATATGCTAAAGGTCTTTAATGGAAAGATATGGCCAACAATTGATCTGTTTCAGGATCTGAATCAAAAGAGGAGACGCCAGGGAAGAACAGCATCAGGGCTGGCTTTGTGCAGCAGCTCTTGAGCATCCATGGTCAGCTCAAGGAAGGCCCTTGACACCGATGTTAATGTTGCCGTTGATGTTGCCGTTGATGTTGCCATTGATGTTGGCACGACAGTACCTAAGCTCCACGAGCCGCAGGACATCAAGTCTGATGCATGATCCCAGGTTGAAAGTGTTTTGGGGACCTTCAGAAAGAAGAGAGCAAAAGCATGAGGTGGTACCTAAGATGGTGTTGAGCGATCTGGGCGTTCATTGGCAGCCCTTAATACCTGGCACATTGCACTTGCATTTTTAACCATATGGAGCCAGCTGAAGGAGCAAAGCAATTCTGAGAGCAAAGCAAGCAGCAGGCAAGTGGAGATGCTGCTGTGTCAGGATGCAACAGCCCAGGCCTGCTCTGCAGAGCCCCTTCCTCCTGGCAGGCTTTGCAGAACAGCAGCTCACAGGAAAAGACAAGACCCCTGCTTAGTTACAGCCGTGGTTCCCTTGCTTGCACTCACCATAGACTTGAGTAGCCACGTAGGTTGGGAGTCCTCTGCACATGGCATAGATGCTGGATCCATAGGCCTGGAGGTTAGGGACAAGTCCCTGGGTGACGAATGTGAGCTGCCTTGTCAGCTGTCCTTGGAACTGCAGGTTCTGAGGATCAGATACCATCATTGAGCAAGATGAGTGCCTTGGTCCATTTCATGCTATGCGTATTGCTGTTTCTGGCATGCTGACTCAGAGCTTGGTGTTTTACTCAAAACCAAATCCAGTGCAGGCTGTTAATGCACTGTGAGACAAGTGTTGCCAGCTCCTGTGGCAGAGCTTTCTAAGGGAGTGAAGGTTTCCAGAGCTGTGGGAGACTGTTCTTTTCTTCCTCACATCAGTCTAAACAAAATGCCTTTTAATGCCAGTGAAAGCCTCTCCTGATTATCCCCAGCTAAGGGACTAAACCAGACTTGCTTCTCAAGGACAACTGAACCCAAAACAACAGATGTGGCCCGGGACAGAAAGGATGGGCGACAAGCCACCCTGTGCCCCTGGCAGTCACCGCCCTAACGTGGGGCTCATGGGCGCTTGTTGGCTCTGGACAGTGACACTGACTGGACAGGTGGGTCAGGGGGTATCAAAGGAGCGAGTGCAGCAGGTGGGCCCTTCCCTCCTCCCTGAGGCCCGTTCGGACGCTTTCTGCGTGGGACACCCCCTGCTGCGGACACTGGTGCTGGGACCCTGCCTGCCTGCCTGCCCTGGGTCCAGCCTGAGCCTCAGCGCCGAGCGTGCCGGGGTCCCGAGCCCTGGGGTCGGGGCCGGAGCCCCCTCCCCGTGTTGCTGCCGCTGGAGGGGAAACCAACGGCCGCTGCACCCGCTGCCGAGAGGCTGCCCCTCCGACACCACGGACCTGCCGTCCTGCCCTCCGGCCACCGACCAGTGCTGGACAAGCCGCCGGAGGGGAACATCACCTCACACACACACACACACACACACACACTCTCCTCTCCTCATACTCGCATACACAAAGTGACCTCTTCAGCAGGACTGACGTCGGGTTTCCTTCCCTCCTTCCCTCCTCCCTTTGGTCCTTAACCCTCTCCCTTAAAAGCACTGGACCTCTTGCACTGCCTCCCTAAAGGACACTTGCTCACTACATGCGTATTTATATGCCTGGTAGCCATTTACATGTGCATTGTCCCTAAACATCATCCCTCCGTTTGTGTTAACCAATTAATTTGTGGAGCAAACCTTGGCTTTAGAGGCAATTTCTGAGCGTGGTGGGGTGGGGGTGCTTTCCAACTACCACCCTGAAATACGGTCCCGGAGTGGCCGTTCCTCCGTGAGAGGCAGCACCGCGTGTGACCCTCGGGCTCATTCACAAACCCCTCCACATAGGGAGAGGGAGTCACAAAAGGATCCTGACAGCTGGGAGCCCCCCGGGACCAGCTTGTGACATTTAGTGTCAGAAGTGGGATAATGAGGGTCATAAGAAGCCCCCCACGCTCTGAAATTACTTAATTGGAGTAAAAAAAACAACAAACAAAACATTAATTAAAGCACTGGAAACTCCCTGCAACAGCTGAGCAGGAACAGAGCAGTGCAGTCAGTATGTGAACACAGGCCTCCTACAACAGCATTTCCTCAGCCACTTACTGCCCTCTCTCCCTGCGGGTCCTCAGGTTGTAACTTGGAAGCATGGAAGGAGAAGTCTATTCATGACCTGTCTCCAGGGTAAAGACCCGCTGCGCCAGGGATGGCTGGGACGGACACAGGCCTTCAAAATCGATGGTGGAATTTTGCCCCCGGTTCCTGAAAGCCCACTCCAGGATGCTTCCTCCTTGCTGGTAAGCAAGGACTTGAGATGAGCTTCATGGGCACGGGGATGCAGCTTAGTGCAAGCAAGCCTGGACCTGTAGCTAGAGATGAATGTTTGTGCTCACCAGCCTGCCCTTCTGTACCTGCCCTTTTTGCTTCTGAACGTAGCAAGGTCCCTGACATCAGTTTACTTGGCATTAGAGGAGCTTCTTACCCTCATGTAATCGACCTGAGTGAGGAGTGAATCAAAGGTGGGCATCTGGCTTCTGTTCATGACGGAAACGTAGCAAACTCTCTCTGGCAGCACTTTGGTTGCAATAAAGCCCTGTAAAGTAAAGATATGGACAAGTCGGGATTCAGTTGTTCAGTGATGAAGATCAGAAGAAAGCCTGTCTTCCAAGAAGTAATGCATGCAGATGGCTTTTACGCCACAGCTTGCACCCAAAAGGTCATGAGTAAAGAAGCAAGGCCTGTATCTTGGTCAGCTGCCCAGGAGCTAGTCTGCCTGTACATGTTCTGAAAAAGCATGCTCCTTGCCACTCACGGTGTTGTAGTCCCAGATGGTTTTCCAGGACCTGAAGCCGCCCTGTTGCTCGATAGTTGCCACGCGCCATTGCCCGTTGATGAACACAAGTTGTAACTGTCCATTAACGGTGATTTGCCTGGTGATGGATGTGGATGGCTGCTGGTCTACGACTTGCTGGAGTCCATTGGGATTTGGTAACTGGAACAGAAAATTGTAGAACAGTTTTAGTCTTGCAGGTTTTTCACCCCCCTCAAAGCTTTAGAAAGTCGCTGCTCCGAGAGAAGAAACGCGGGCCCAGAGGGAGCACCTTTGGTGAGCACAGGAGATTCCTAGGACAAAGAGTTAAGGCTGTGGCACCCTGGGGGAGCCCTAAGGATTCTTTTCATGGATCCAAGGAAGGTGGCTCAGAGGGGAACTTCTCCCTCTCTTCAACTCCCTGAGGGGAGGTTGGAGTCAGGTCGGGGTTGGGCTCTTTGTCCTGGCAACCAGCAACAAGCCAAGAGGGCCTGTCCTCCAGCTGCTGCAGGGGAGGTTTAGGGTGGATATCAGGAAGCAATTCCTGATGGAAAGGGTGATCAGACATTGGAATGGACTTCCCGGTGAAGTGGTGGAGGCACCATCCCTGGATATGTTTACAGGAAGGCTGGATGTGGCACTGAGTGCTGAGGTCTGGCTGATGTGGTGGTGTCAGGTCATAGGCTGGACTTGATGATCTTAAAGGTCTTTTCCAGCCTCAATGATTCTGTGATTCTGTGATCTTGCAGCTGTATTTTGGGGCTTGGAGAGTTGTATGTGGGAAAGACATTGTAGAACCCTTTCCTCCAAAGGGATGGGGAAAGAAGGAAGGAAAGCTCAAGAAGCAGGGAATCTAGGAAGAGCAGCAGTGAATGTGTCACTTGGTCACCATACTCACGAGTATTGTAGCAAGGGCTGGAGCCAGCCAGAGTCCAAGAAGGACGGTAGCCACAATCTGAAATGGAAATGGGAACGAAAAGTGTATTCTTTTGCTATAGACAGACACGGGCACTTCTGACAGAGAAAGACAGGGGATTTCAATGAAAGTTTCAGTTTGTAAGGAGAAGAAAGCATGCATACTCACAGTGAATTTCATCTTGACTGCAGAGCTGATGCTGGTGCAGGCGGAGCGAACGGTGTGACCCGTACACCTTATATAGGATTTTGGAATAAGGTGTGGAATGGTTAAGTGTTGAATTAGAATTATTTGGTAATTTGTATCTCTGTCTGCATGTCACTGAAACTTATTTCCTGCTGTAACAGCTGTTTCATAAATAAAGGGATTGTACTTCTGCAAATTTTGACCTCCCAGAGTCTGATCATTATCAGATAAGAATCCATTTGCAGGGAAAAATTAAATATATTTCATAGTACCTCTCCAGCATGTACTAATTACTGTTGAAAATGCACATCAAACTTGGACCAGAGATAGCTCAGACTGTAAAAAAATAAAACAAAGCCTTGCAGTAGCCTAAGTAAGAGGCTTTGTACTTTGCAAAGTGTGCTGAACCTTACCACGTAACCACAGGGTCCACCAAAATCTGGCCCCAAACACAGCAGTGCCACTGAGTCTTGTTTCAAAGTAAATAGGCAGTTCAAGGTAAAATATTACATATATGTGCAAGTCTGTGAGTATCTCCTTGTTATTTTAGGTGGCAACAATAATTTTTCCCCCCTTGTCTCAGCTTATTTAAGTGGGGATGTAAATACTTATTGAAAGGGGGGATCTATGCATTTAGGGAGATGGGACATTTTTTTCAATACAAACATATGGCTGCTTTTCTTTGAGGTGCTACAATATTTCTGGGTACAGTTTTGCTTTGTTTTGATGTCAGGTTAGTATTCAAGGCTCTAAAACCACTTTACTTCATGTAACCCACCATAGTTCCTGAATGGGTGAAGTGTCTCCTCTTCAATTGCAACTAAAGGGCCTCTAATGAAGGAGGGAAGGTGAAGATCTGGTGTTTTCCAGACAGACTCAGTTACTGAAGTGATTGTTTCTGCTGAAGAAACTACTCACAGCCATTTTGCCTGAGTTTTGGCCCAACTGTAAGTTGCCACTTTCAGCTCTTCCTCCACACTTTTTGTTGGTCAGGGAATGCTTTTCTGCCTCCTGGGTAAGATGTTTTCAAACATTCTGACATGACATCTCTATTGAAATCCAAACTGCATTTTATACACTTTCTGAGTCTGGTATTGGCAGCTTGATTTCTGGGCTGAACAGAGCAATAGTGCCTCTGTCTATTTGTACTGGGCCATATTGCCTCGCAGTGCTTGTTTTAAAAATGAAAGGTTGTAGTACTTAGTATGTAAATAAGAAGTCAGAAGTAACTCAGGGAGGCTTCTTTCTGTGCATCTGGACTGCAGGCCTTATTATCTTCACTGTGGTTGTGCTGCAGGTGTAGCAGCACTTGGTTTTAGGAGAGGTGAAGAATTGCTGAAGGCAGCATGTGAAATGTTATTGGGAAATTGTAGAGGCTGGGGCTGGAATGCCAAAACTGGGATTCTGCAAGAACACTGGCTTAGCACCTTGTCTTTGGAATTGCTTGGGCTTCTTTATGGGGTGAGGAAAAACACATCGTGGACCAGAGTAGGTTGAGGATCAATTTTACTGAGACACAACAGCCTCCACACAGAGCAGCAGCAGAGACAGAGGAGTGACTGGAAGTGTGATCAGGAGAGGAATGTCAAGGAGAAAGTCTTGTTTGTTGGGTAGACTGCTCTATGAAGGTTCTTTGTCCGAACTTTGTCAGGAGTAATTAATGACAGTAATAGACAGGCAGTTCATTAATCTCAGCTTTCAAACATGCGACGTCTCGCATTAAGAAGTTTGATCCTGAAAGAAAAGGAAAACCTGATTAGATTTGGATTGAGAAAATAAGAGAACAATGTGGCTGAAAGTCTTCCAACTTGATGTTGGAAATGTCCCAGGAAATGCCATTTGAAAATGGAACGTGGCTGTTGAGACCAGTCGAAGCTGCCAGTTGGTTTTGAATCTCACAGTTGTGCTGCAGCAGGACCCGTGGCAGCTCGGTATTGTATGTGCCAGAGGCTGCCTGAAAAGCTCAGACTTGTGTCAGCAGCTGGAGCCCAAACGCTTCCTGAAGAAGCTTCCTGGCCTCCAAGGTGTGTGCAGGAGAGTGGCAGACCTGCTGCTTTTCCTTCCATGCACATTTACTGCTTTATAAAAAGCCTTGGAGAACAAGAGGATTTCAAGAGATCACTTGCTCATTTTAATGCCTTTTTCATCCTTGTTTGCGGTCTTGCTCACCTTTACCTGGTGTGCAGAGCACTGTCAGCAGTACACTCACCAGCAGTTGGGTAAGCAAAGTACGAGGGAATCCCTCTGCACAGAGCTTGGATGCGTTTTCCATATGGGCTCAGGCTTTGGAGTCTGTTGGTTGAGATAATGAGGCGATTCCCTCTGGGGGGAAGTGGGTGAGGAGGAGGGTCCTGAGCACCAAAGAGACAAACCCAGAGAACAGCTCTTAGCAAAAGCAAAGCTGGAGCAGAGAGTCTGTCTGCCCATCTCTGCTAATGCAGAAGGAGTGATTTGAGCGTGACTTTGGATCGACACAACTTGTAGAGTGACTCAGCCCTGCTGAGAATCTTGTCTCCAGTTCTTGGAGCCTTCCCCCCTGTCTGTGGGTAGGGAAGGAATAGTTTTCACAGGCAAACTATTAGCTGTCTCAGTGCTGTCCTTCAGCTCCTACCTGATGTCCTTGAGGTGGTGCAGGAAACGGCTGATGAAGCAAAACACTCCTGTCCATTTTAGAAATGATGCAGGTGTTTTTGGAAAACACCTTGGTTGCCACGTAGCCCTATTTAAAGAAGAAAAAGGTTTTGAAGCACCTCCTCTAAAATCTTGTTAAGCTTTTGGCTATTTTCCTGTATGTATTTTTGGAGCTGTGGTAGCAGCCACTTACAGTGGTGATGTCCCAGACAGATTTCCAGGCCTCAGAGCCCCGCAGGGAGCCAGTGCTGCCCCCAGTGTCAGTCAGAGAGTGCAGTGAGTTTTCCTCTTGGTGCCCATTCTCGCTGTTCTGAGTTTTGGAAAAGGTGAGAGGAGGTGAGGATCGAGGTTTGCAGGTTCCCAGCAGCCTTTCTCTCAGGAAAGCAACTGCTCTGGTAACCACCACGTTTGGGGAAATCATTGTGCTTGGAGATGAGATGGAAGGGGAGGGAATTTCTGGTCTTAGAGGGCAGGCCAGGAGGCCCTTAGTCCTGTTCTGTCAAACATGACATTCAGGCTTTATCTGGCACCTTAGAAAAACAGGCAAGCTTTAACATTTCTGCTCTATCCCTCCCCCTTAACCCCTCCCCCCCCCACCCCCCCCCCCCCCACCCCCCACTGCGGGGAATCCTTGTTAGTCCAGGTGGAACTGGATCATATTGTTTTCTCTTGAACACGGGAGAATTTCCTGTAATGTTCACTGCTAAACTGGATGTTCAGAGTCCTGCTTGCATAGGAGCTCCACACTTACCCTGTTAGCAAGAGCTGGAGCCAGGAAAACTCCAAGGAGAGAAGCAATCACAATCTGCAAGGGACATTTGAAATTCACAGCACTTTAACATTGTGACTGCTAATCTTGCACCAGGTTATTTGCTTTCTTAACATGGTGCTGGCTTCTTGTTTGACTTTATGTACATGCTCAGTCATTTCCTGAAGTGGGCTCATGCCTCATGGGCTTGCATGCCTCAGGGTCCCTCTCCTATGCCCTCAGGCAGCTGTGCCATAACTTTCTAGGACTTGCTGAGCCTGTTGACTTGCATCTGAGTTGGGAAAGAAAGAACATTGCCCTGTCAACGTTTTACAGGTGTGTCTTGCCCTTGGAACAGAGCACTTTTCTCCTTCACCTTGGAGTAGGCATCTGAGGTGAAGTCACTGCCAAAAGAGCCATTTCAGCCGTGCAGTCCCAACTCATTTGGCATTTGGACTCTGCAGTCCCTGCACAAATCAGCAACAGCTGACTAGGTGCCAAGAAAGTCTCACAATAAGGTGAAAACTGTCCAGCCGTAATATTTTCATGAGAAAGTGATGCATATACTTACAGTGAACTTCATTTGGATGGCAGGCAAGGCAAGGTCTGCTGCTGATTGATGTGTACGCTTACTTTTTATACAGTAATATCCCAAAGGTAAATCTTGAGATGGGTTTACCTTATTGGCACGTGCCCTGTGTTCACAGCCTCGGGACGGGTTTCCTGGGGAAATGCTCTGATAAGAGGAGGCTTTGATACCAGCCTGATTGAATTCATTACGTCCAGGCAGATGAAAGGAAACTTGTCATGGTAACTGTAGTGTATTTCACAGTAACATTGAAATGGAAAAATAAAATGAAATCAGCCCCTGAGATGAGGTGCCCAGTAAAATTGTAGTGACCCTTTGTGGCTACGTGGCAAAGGGCTCAGCCTGTTATTTTATCGGTAGCTGGTAACATTTTTAACCTAGCAAGGTTCTACTAACTGATGTCTTGCTTGGTGTATATGAGTGCAGAGGAAATGCAGGACTCAGTCTGCCAGCTCTGGGAGCAGAGAGCTCTGGGTTTCATCTGTTTATAGCCACTTTGCAATTTGAAAAGTTGTGAAATTTGGTAAATGAAAGTACTAAATTGCTATGAGAGAAGATGTATAGTTCTTCTAAGTGGAGGAATTTGTGGATGCCAAGTGTTAGTCCTCGTACTGCAAAGTAGATGCAAAAGTCTTGTTTTATATTGTCACAAAATCCTCAGATGTGGAAATGGAATTACTGGACTAGTTCTCACGACAGGCCTAGAGAAACTGAGCTGTATCGAGCTGATCCCTGCGGTGTCGTTAGCGAGGAGCTGGAAAGCAGCTTAGCCCGTTTCTCCCGGCAGCCATTGCCAATTTGGCCATTGCTGTCATGCATCACACTTGGGAGCCTGAGTCTGCAGATCAGCTTGTGATTGCTTGAGTATGGCAAACACACAGCTGGAGCACTGGACATGAAGAACAGCTTATGAAACTAATGACAGTAGTAGGAGCCAGGCAAAAGGGCAGAGAGAGATGCTTTTACTGTATCAGACCACATTGTTTTTCCAGTAGAAGCTTGTTTTCCCACTTTCAAAGCTGCACTCAAGGCATTCTGTTTCCAGACTCAGTTCTTGTTCCCAAGGTTAAGAGTTGTTTTAACCCTGTTCACAAAATAGTGTTTTGCTTTCTGCACACACTGGGGTTTTCATGTGGTTTTTTTATAGCCCTTACTGTCTAGCAAGAATAAAACTGCTGAATTTATTTATCGATTTATCCTTGAAGGTTCATTAATTTTTTTAACTACAGAATTTAATTAATTCTGTTTGACCTGTCCTTGTGCCACAGATTTTTCTAGACTGTATCACCATGTCTTTATCTGGTGTGTGGCATGACCAACTGAGTGTAAATGGAAACAATGTTGTTGATTTTTTCAGGTGTTGCTTCATTCTTTACTTTCCTTCCACTACCTGCTCACTCCCTGATAAAGTAAATATTTATGAAAAGTACCTGAAAAAAAACACCCATGAGTCACCAGGAGAGTTTGTTATGATAGTATAATCTCACCTTAACTTAACTGAATCCACCTACTTTATGTGTTAAAATTTTTCTTTGATAATTAGACTGCAAATGAAATTGTCCAACTATTCTTTTCATTTTATTTTCAATGTTCTTTTGTTTAAAAAATTTTTAGTGGATGATAGTGCCAAAAAAGGGTTCCAATTCTTCTGGCAATTTTATTTACATAAGTTAATTTGGTAGGTTAAACATGTTTTATTTGGGATAAATTAGAATGTATTTGAAAATATTTGGGTTTATGAAAAAAAGAAAAAACAACAGAGAAATTAAGTTTCCTGCTACATTAAATGCTGATATGTTGTAATGGCCTTTACTTGCTCTGAACATTACTCAAATTGCATTTTCTCCTGGATTCCCTGATATGATGATGACCAGTAAGTGTAACAATTGAGGAAAAATTGTTTTGGAGAAAAGTTTGAGAGTCTTCCCTTTAGATGAAAAGTATCAAAATCAAGAAGGCTACTTTGAGGATGTGGGCATCAGTCTGAAATTTCATGTTCAGCAAGATGTTCAGAGGCATGGCTTCCTAAGATGAACTTCCCTTTCCCTGAGGGCTGGCAAAGGATGGGTTCTAGTCCTTCTTATGCATCTCTTTACTTCAATTCCCTAATGTAGAAGGGTCCTTTGAAGCCTCTTGCCATGGTTAGTCTTGCACACTAATACATTCATACTGATTTCAGGTGTATTACTGGGAGATGTGTGGCTTCACTGTGGAGTAAATATCTCCAAAAAGCAAGACTTTCCTACTGAAAGTGTATCTAGACTTTGCCTGATATAACTAGGAGTACGTTCACTCTTGCAATGATGTTAATCACTCAAGTGCTTTTTAGAAACCACTAATATTTGGCCTTGTCCAATTGGATCAGTGGAATTCAGTCAGTCCAATGGAAGGTGAAAATCAGGAGATTGTGGCTATTGTCGTACCTCTCCTCCACCAAATAATTGTGCTGATTTCACATGTTGCTCTGCTCTTGCCTGTGCCTAAGCTTATCAATGCTTAAGAAAGCAGAAGCTCATGTTTGGGTGTTTTTCTAAAGAAATTAGTAGATGAAGACATAATGACTAAAGGAAATTAATTTAAGCTTTAGTTTAAAAGCATTTAAAACTTACTAAAGTTTTTTGGTTTAGCTTGTGATGCCTGGACCCTGTTAGTTTCCTGCTATGAAAGGCTCATTTGACTGCTGAAATCTACTCAGAGTATTTCGGATGTATCGGTCATCTTAGAAACAAGAAATCTTTTGAGAAGGGCTAGAGCCAACTTCCAAGAGGAGGGTAACATCAGTCTAATCTAATTAGTCTAATCTAACTGTGCTTGTCACAATTTGTTCATAGGTGTTCTGACACAGTGCTTAGGGGCACAGGTTTGTTACACTTGATAACATGTTGTGTGCAGAGTTAGGTGGAATAAAGCAAATGAATGCAGTCTCCTTTTTTCTTCCATGGAGGCTTGTTTGCTGACAGATTTCTATACAATCTCTTTCAACTTTTTTCCAGTGACTGAGGTTACAGAAATGTGTTAGCTATTAGGTTGAGTTCTTGTTTTACTAGAAGGGAATAGGCCTCAATTAGGATTTTGCAGTAGAAGTAGAGTGGGTTTCATCAGGGTTCTGGCACTGGCTGACATGGAGTCGCAGCTAGGGAGGAGTCCAGGTGAGGTTGTAGTCATGGGAGAATACTTGTCATGGCAATACTGTGTGGTCATTAAACACTTCCATAAATACAGAAACAGTGGTAGCTTTAAAGGGGGGATCCCCGTAGTGCTCCTTTTGTTTTGTGGCTTGGTGTGATGCACACACACAAATCCTCTGAAGTTTCATGTCACTCCTTTGTATGCCGAGGAGGCTGGAAGTTACCTAAGATTGTCTTGTGAAGCACAGTTGTTATTCCTGACCATGTCAGTAATTCCAATCTATGTGTTACTGATCAAAAGTGGTAGCACTTCTTGTTCATGCATATATTAGATGGAAGAAACATATGAAGAATTGGTCTGTTCAGTGGCTGGCACATAGGCCATGGTCACACAGAGTATGAAGACATTGGTATTTCTTCCCAGGATTTGCCTGCAGACTGTCAGGCTGTTAGAGATGATATTTCAGAAGAAAAAGTACAGTTTGTGTGACTGAATAGCAGAGTTATTCCTGATGCTATTTAATTTTGGACAATAGCCTGATATTTTTAAAACGGAAGTAGTGAGAGTGGCAACTCCTCTAAAGTTTAAACTGGTAAATAACAGTCATTTGTGGAGTGATAGACTTTACAAAAGCTGACTTACTGAGTGCCTTTAACATATCGGGGTCAGGTTATCTCTGCCAACCCAAAATTTAGATATGAGGCTTACCATGGTGTGGCATGTAAATAAGGACTTGTTCGAGTCATGAGGAAAAGTACTGTCAAGTGTTTCCCACACCTCCACCAAGATATAAAAGTTGAAGGTCTCTGGGATTTTCTTACATTCTTACTTTCTGCAGCCTGTCGTTCTTATCTGAAAGAAAAATGAGCAGATTTGTGAGTATATCCATTTTTATTGAACTTACATTGTAATAAGTTCCTTATTTTTAAAAACAAAAAGACAGATAATATGATGCTGTAGTAAGTAATACTGAGACCAGTACAGTGGATTTTTGTTTGGATTGTTCAGTGGGAAACTTGCATTTCTTCCATATACAGTAATTTCCTTAGAGTCAGTTGAAGCATCATTTGAGCAAAGATTGCAGGACTTGATTACAATTCAGAAGGGGAATTTCGTTATGATTTAATAACTGCAGTTGTAGAGGAAAATCAAGAAATAACATGGCATCAAGGAGAGACTTTTGAATAATATAAAAAAATGTAATGGTTAAGTTATTCATTTTCATTTACAAGCCAATGAGAGCCTAATAGCAGGAATCTTACAATGAAGAATTGTAATTGTTTTTAACTAATACATGTTAAGTGGGTAATTTTTCAAATTGATGCTACAGCTGCTTCCCTCAATTAATAAAATTTCTGCCTGAAAGGGTTGTCAGGCCCTGACCCAGGCTGCCCAGGGCAGTGGAGGAGTCACTATTCTGAGGGATTTAAAAGCTGTGTAGATGTGATGCTGAGGGACATGGGTTAGTGGGGGATTTGGCACAGTTAGGTTCCTGGTTGGACTTGATGATCTTAAATGACTTTTCCAACCAAAGCAATTCTATGAACGGAGGTTTTTTTATGGCATTGCCTGGTGTTTGTGAAGTGAGAATGTTTATTCCTTTTACAGGCTGCAGTTCTTGTTTTGCTGGGAGTCCTTTGGACTCAGGCTTCTGCATTGGAGGTAAGAGAATTGATGAGCTTTCTAGTGCACATATACATTTAAAATGTTTTGGATTCCTGAGCAGAAGACCAATATAAGAGGAAGAAAAGCACAGAAAAAACCTAGCAAGTTGCTTATTGCCAAGTGTAGCATTTGTCAGAGGTGGCAATCATACAAGCCAATGCCTATGCAGGTGCATGGGGGAAAAGAAACCAGGGGGAGGAGCGTAGGTGCCCTTTGCTCAAGCCAAAATTTGGAGGCTGTTACAGTCTCCTGCCAGTCCCTGCTGCCACACATAATGACTGGGGTGCCCCATGTTGTTCTTCCTTAGCCTGCAGTGAGGGGCTGTCCCCTCCTTTCTCACCTTGACACCCTCCTGCATAGTTAATTTCCACCTCAAGGGCCTCCTGAGGCTGCTAGAGGGTTTTTAAGGGATTTAGTATTTACATAAAGCAATCATACCTGTTTATTTGAAACAGAACGTTGGTTTATATTGCACCTTTTAAAGGTACAAGCCAGATGATCAACACTGATTTTGTTTTTTTTTACCAAAGACCTTTCTCCTGCAAGAACCTGGCAGTCGCTATGTCACTGCAACGATGACAATCCACAGTGACAAACACATTGTTGATGTCCATGTCCGTTCTGGGGTGTACTCCTCTGATACCATCTTTGACTACTCACGTGTAAGTAAATCTAAGAATCTGCCTAGAGTTAATCTCTGAGGAAGTTTTTAAAACTCAGAAATTATTGTAGTGTATTGTTGCCATAAGTTGCCCTGAAACACTGTTTCTTTGGAGACTGCTGTCACCTTTCCTCCTCCTTGTTTCACCCATAGATGGTGCAATTGAAAAGACTTGTAATGAAAACTGTGGTGGCAGGTCACTGAAGTGAAAAGAATGTCACTGACCTCAGGGAGGTCACTGTTGGGAGTAGGCTGCCATCCTTCATGTACAGGAGGTGCAGCAGAAACCTGTCAGAAAAGATACTTCCAGTCTTATGGACAAACATTAATGTGGGAAGGCTGCTTCCATTCCCCCAAGGTGACAGTGTAAGTGCAGAGTCATTCCGCATTAGTGTAGCCACTTCATGTTTTTTCTAGATTGTCTTAGAGTAGAGAGAATCAACTAATATTAGTTGTAGCATTTTTTAATTAATTAAATCTTTCTTTTTCATCACAGGGGTATATTGCAACAAGGTTATTTGCACGAAATGCCTGCTTTATCATTAAAATAGATAAGGAATACATCCCAGAGCTGGACGAAATTGGACGCCTGGCTTTTGAGAAAAAGGTGAGTTTGTAGTGAAAATGTGTCCTGCATATAGGAGAGACAAGTGTGTAAGAGTTGTGTGGGGTGCTGGGGGCTCTCCATTCTGCCCTTAAGAGCAGCTGTTCTATTGTGATAGCAATGATGAAGCAGATCTGACTCAACTTCAAGGGAATATCATGTTGAACATTCTTTTAAGATAATGAGAAATCATGTCCCCCCCTCCCCTGCCAGTTTTATAGTGGATTGTCATTGTCCTGGAAAGTAATTTGACTGGTTTGAGTTCTGTACAAGTTCTGACAGGCTTTTCCTTTTTTTCATTGTCATGCTGTATTTTGAGCTTGACAGAACTTGAAATAATTTTCTTTAGAAATCAATTTACTTTGACCAGACTTACACTTTCCTACTGAGGCAAAGTTTTCATGAACTTAACTGGAAGTATTTTCTGGAGGTGAACTTGAGTTCTGGCCCATTTTATGGCAGCCTAACAGTAGCTCATTCACAGCAGAAAAATTAACATAACTTATTATGACAGTAATACAGCTCAATTTTGCTGTGTTGACAGAATTAGTGTCTAGTGAACTTTATTTGTGAATGGATTGAATTATTTCTTTTCTTTAAAAGCATGGAGCTCCTTCAGCTAATGCTAGTGTGAGGAAAAGGAAGGTGATTTTAGATTTTGGGATCTTCTCAAAGGTTGTCCTTGTAGAATGAGAGCAAAGCTACATTACTGATGGTGTCTACCATTTCCCTTTCAGACTATGAAGACAGTGTACTCTCCACATAATGTGTGGGTGCAGTTTCAACCTGGCAGTTCCAGGCTTGGGAATTTCAAGGACTGGGTTCTCTATGGTAAAGCCATTGAACACCTCTGCACAGGTCTGCCTCTCTACCAGCTTGAAAAGACTGAGAGTAAGTTACAGGATCAGAACATTGTGCTTCTGTTACAGTGCATAAGCACCTTTCTGTCCTTTAAACCTATGTCCACATGGTACCTTTGAAGCAGGAACATAACTGCCCTGTTTTAGGGAGGAAGAGTTAACTACTTAGCAGGATTGAAAGGGTAAGGCTCTGGGATGCTTTGGAAAAATCTGATAAACATGCTTTTTCATCAGTAGGCATCTAAATATCTGGAAGAGCTGTTCCAAAGTGGTTTGCCTGGGGTCAGAGGAAGCCACAGCATAGCAGTTAAACCCAGCTGGTGCCACTGTTAATGATACAGTGGTCCCAAAGGGCATCTCCTGTAGCCAGCATGGTACCTGCTGGATGTGGGTTATAGGAAAGGAGGAGCACAAAGGTGATTTTAAAGCTGTACAGACATTTCCTCCATCTCAGTTACACCATAAAAATTTCACACAGTGTCCATTGAGACCAACAGGAATAGGACCACAAATTGAGATTGAAATTTTTATATTTAGACTTTTGCTCGCGGCATAGAGGGATCTTGTCACTGATAATATCTCCTTTTTTTCATTTCTTTTAGCACTACCAAGTCTTAATAGCTGTGCCAGAGCAGGAATTCCAAGCATTTTGGGCCTTAATGTCTGTGAAAGATTACAGTAGTCTGGATCTTGACAATCCTGCATGGCAACAGTTTGGTTCTTTGCATGCAGTTGTGATGGTGGCCGTGTTCTCCAACTGGGACAAAACCCATTGTTAGGCTCAACTTGCCAATCCTAAGCCAATGATACACAAATAAAAATCATGCTGTAATTAAAATGCTTTGTCTTATTTTCTTCATTCGAAAGCAGAATGGAAATAAAGTGGCTTTTCTAGTTTTCCTACAGAAGAGATATGTTTCCCTTTGGTGCATTCCAGTGCTCAGGCTGCAGCATGACCTGGGCATTGGTATATGCTTCATGCCAGTGACAAAAAAGTAACTGAATAGTTCTTTCCAGTGGAGAACTTCCCTTTGGCCTCTTCAGGTGCTACCTCACCTTATGTACAATTGCTGGATGGAGTGAGGAAATAGATGAGTGGGTAGATAAAGGGAGGGTGCAGATCTATGTTACCAACATTTACAAAGAAACTGGAATTCTGCAGGACCAGTGAAAATTTGTAGCAATTTGAATATGTGCAGTGGGTCAGAGAGCTTTTTGTTCTGGGCATTTTTCAACCCCGGGTGGAGGACTGCCCTGCAACCCAGAATAAAATGACTCTTTCACACAATGCCAGTGTAGAAAGAGCGTGGCCATTTGCTGAGAGACCTGCATATGTTGGAGAGTAGTTTGTGTCAAGAGCTGATTTAAATACAAGATGAGGTAGCACTGGTGCTGCCTGCCTGCTCTTCTGGTAGATCTCAGCGAATGGCTGAATTCACAAATCCTTTCCATCACCTCCAGGGAGGGGCTTTCCACAACCTCCCTGTGCAACCTATTCCAGCACCTTACAGCCCTCATGGTGAAGAATTTCTTCCTGATGTCTAACCTAAATCTCCCCTGCATCAGTTTAAAACCATTACCCCTTACCTATCACTACCCTCTCCGGTGAAAGCCCCTCCTCAACTTTCCTTGGAGCCCTTTCAGACACTAGTAGGCTTCTCTAAGGTCTCCCTGGAGCCTTCTCCTCTCCAGGCTGAACACCCCAACTCTCCCAGCCTGTCTCCAGAGCAGAGCTGCTCTAGCCCTTGGGTAATCTCCATGGCCCTTCTCTGGACCCTCTCCAACAGCTCCACGTCTCTCCTGTGCTGAGGGCTCCAGAGCTGGACACAGCATTCCAGGTGGGGTCTCAGCAAAGCAGAGGGGAAGAATCCCCTCCCTGACCCTGCTGGCCACACTTATTTTGATGCAGCCCAGGACACAATTGCCCCTCTGGGCTCCAGAGCTCACTGGTGGCTCATGTCCAGCTTCTCATCTCCTCCCACCCCCAAGTCCTCCTCAGGCCTGCTCTCTGGCCATTCTTCCCCCAGCCTGGATTTGTGCCCAGAGTCCTATTCTCTTGCATAGTTGCTTACAGATCATGAGGACTCCTCTGAGTGGACAAAATGGGGCTGCTGCCTTGCTGCTGTCACTGGAGAACTGAATCACTATCTACCCTGTGTGCTTTGACATGTGCAATTATGGACATTCTGCACGTCTGAGACAGGAACTCAGTCCAGCTCTTCAGTCTTACCAATGGTATAAAAAAAACCCACCTTTCTACAGTCTGATTGAATTTCATTTAAATTAAAAACATATTTGAGGACTTAGATTATTTTTGTTTAGGAAGTCGTGCAAACACATCTAAAATCTTACCAACAGCCTTTCATGTTTACTGCCCCCTGAATCTGAAGGCAGTGTTACGAGCTCAGGAGGTTTGCACTCAACACTAGAGCAAAAAGTTCTACAAAGAACTCTGAAACAAACCTCAATACTTATTATCTGTCATTTACTTTTGTTTGAGCTAGGGAAGTAGTGTTTCTGCCCTTCAGGTACTCAGACATGGAAGAAGACTGTTTCTAGCTTTTATTTTAGTTCACAATCTCATTGTATCAGTCGGGGCTGTTATTTGCGTTTCGACTCCTGTGTTTATTGTCTCATAAATAATCCTTCAGTTACCCATCTACTCTCACAACACCTTCAATGGCAAGGTGCACAGCTTAGAGGAAACTCTTCTGGGTGGAGCACTCTTTAGGCAGACATGCACCCTGTGACCCGTGTGCCCCTGTTTCTCAGAGGATGGTCTGTTTTCACAGGAGCACACGAATGGGCACGTTACTGCTCTGACTAGAGCATCTTCTGTCATAGAGCTCATTAGGTATCTGTAGGTTTATGAAGCATCTTCTGTCATAGAACTCATCAGGTATCTGTAGGTTTATGGGTCGTCTCTTGGTAAGGATCTTTTTACATTGTGCTCCATGAGATTTCCCACTGGAACAGATGGAAAATTCCCACCGATTTCCACGAGAGGGACCCACAGAGGATTGCAGCCACTTCCTAAGTGGAGAACAGCCAGCAACCATTCTCAGGAACAATGGGAGAGGAAGTTGTGTTCACAGGCAACAAAGCAGACTGCTTACCCTAACTGCCTAAGGTTAATGTGCAGAGTGATTTGTCTATGAGGCTTATTAGTCTTAAGCATAAGATTAACACCTTGAAAATGGCACAGGGAACTGGTCTGTCTGTATCAGGAGAGGGGCAGGGATGTGGCAATTCCACCAGGCTCAGAACCCAGATGTATCACAAAAATGAAGAAAAAAGCCAAGGCACAGGGATGGATCCTAAAGACATATTGTCAGAAAGACTCAAGAGAGGAAGAGGGTATCAGAATGTGACTCTTACTATCTTTAAAATTACCTGATCTTTCAAAGAGCTTCACTTTATCAAGGTGATATGCATGTTTTGGAAGTTTAGCTAGCTTCTCAGCTAGGCTTGTCCTATAAAAGGTGAGGGATTTGTTTTAAGTGGAAAAGAACACACTGGGAGTGTGTCTGGGTGTACCTGAGTGAGGATCTGTGTGCATGAGCACTGACAGCTTTTCTAAGTTAAAACAGAATTTATCCTAGGCTCTGATATCAGAATAATGATTATTTACTCCCAGCTTTTTAAAAAGCCTGAAAGGTGTTTAAAGGCATGCCTGGAATCCAAGCAATGGTATCATTGGATGCACACTGACAGGCAGCTGAAATATGTCAAGCATTTAGGGAGGGCAGAATTTAGCACACATTCCAGTCCCATCTCCAGCTCTGCTGCAATTAACCTTTCTTGATCCTTATACATATCAGTGGGCAGGAAGCCTCTGTGGCCCCTCACTGCCAAGGACACCCATTTATCTAGTCACCTGTCCTGCACATTAGTCCAAGATCTTTTTACCACTGAACCCTTTCCCCCGAACGTGGCAAGATTCACGTGCCAGAAGGAAAGGGGACACATTCCTCCAAAAGGCAGTTACTTGCTCAGTTTGAATCAAGGTGCCTAATCTTAAACAGTCAAATTTTCGATCATTGTCAGTGCAGAAGGTGGGTTTTGCACTGTTACATGTTTAACATCTAATGCAGTCTTGGTGGTATGTGTGATTTCTACTTGAGCTTAGAGCCAAGTGTGCTTTCCATAAACCACTAGATGGCAAATTGTTACAAGATCCTCAACAGTTATGTTTTTCTTGTTGCAGTCTGAGTCCACGGTTGTTACTAAGTGACATCTTGATGTCATTAGGCTGGTAGAAACACTGATGAGGAGCAAGCCACAACTCAAAAATAAAATAAAATTAATCCCTTTTAACCTGAGACCTGTTCCCCAGGAAGTAAAAGCTGTGGCAGGATACAGATTAGAATTATTTCAGATTTCCAAACCAATTATAATTATTTTCACCTGTAATTATTCCCCATTTGGTGACTAACTGAACTCTTCCATCTCTCAGTATTTGTCATTTTTTTCTCTTCAATATGTGTATATATCTTCCGCTATCTAATGTGGCATTGCAGCTGCTTGAGGTTTATTAATCAAAGACTTCCAAGTGTTCTAGAAATGTAAGTAGCAAAGATTCACAAGAGTGAATGAAATCTTTCCTCACTCAGAAAAGGGATGCAGCAGCAGATGAAAGATAAATCTGACAAAGGCCAGTCCCACACTGACCACGAGCACAGGTAAGGGGGGAAGCCCCAACACTCCTGCTTTCTTCTTATCTCCCTCTCCTTATCACAACCTTGTTGCCACCAAGTGAAGTCTAAGAACCCCATCTCTTTCTGCCCCTGCCCAATCCTGCTTAGCCAGGATATGCAAAACCCACAGATGTGCACTTGGTTTGTTGTTAGCTTTGAGGTTTTTGGGGGGAGCCCAGGGGGCTGACAGTCTGACTGGGGTTTTGTAGCCAGGTCTCTGATCCTTTCAGGCAGGTCCTGCTGTTCTTAGCACTTGTCGTGGCCACATCCTCTACTCATTTTAGCTTCTCTGTTCCTATCTGCAAGTTCTTTCCTTTGCTCTTTCTCTCAGTGCAGTAAGAGGCAGCCAGACTCTGTGACTTGGCAGCTCCCACTTTATATAATTTTCTGAGGGTGTGTATAAAGAGAGGAAGTGACTCAGATCTATTGAATGGTGTCCTCCAGTTATTCCAGCCATTTCTTGTTGGGTAGAGAAGTGAATGTAACATGAAGTAGACCCTTTTGTAGCACGCTCACTTTTAGTTGCTGGTACATGAGAGCTGATGTGGGGGCATAAAGCAGGGTAGAGGGGTAAAGCAGTACAGTGAGTTTTTCTGAGGAGGTTCTTGTAACTCCAGGGCAGCCCAGGCTATAAAGATAGCTATGGCCTTTGTCTGTTTGCAGGCTGTAAATCCTGCCTGGCACTTCCCAGGTAGGACACAGTACATCCACCCTTCACATACATACCATGATAGTCACCATGCCAGCTGCTGGGGAGTTTCCCTTTCTCCTGCTGGCACTGTTGTACACATAGTCACTTAAGGATTGTTAAGCATTTAAAAATATGTTTAAATTGAGACATAAGGACGTTAAGGCTTGAGCCAACAGTGGTAGCCAATAACCTTTTCCATCCCCTGTGATAGGAAGCAGGGGCTGTTTTCACCTAGAGAAGCTCCCTGATTCAGAAATTTGCCCTGAGCACACAGGGAGGTGTTTGACAGCAACACATTAAGCAATGTCCCCGGGTGCAATATACTGAGAAGCTGAGCCAGGGCACTCTGCCACTCATTCCAGATAAGCTGAGCCCTTTAACACCAGGGACTGCGAGGGGCTTGTTCCGTGCTCTCAATGAGATAAGCTGCCATCCGCGCTTCACGAGACACTCGTACCTGCCAGGCTGCCCTGAGAAAAACTGGGAGATGTGCAGCACATTACAGACTCCCCCAACCTACAATCCTAAATGTGGGGGTTTTGCTAATTAAAAATGAGGAATTACCAGAGGGGTGACTTCCTTCAGACAGAGGAATGTTTATGCATAGCTTACAGGTGTTAAACAGCTGTGAAGGAGGTAACTACAACAGAAGAATTAGAGAGCTAGCAGGCCTAGACTATAAGAAGTGGGAGACTGGTTAAAAATTCCCCCATTAAAATGAATTTTTATGAGCCTCACAAGTGCTAGCAGAGTATAAATAGTAGTCTCTGTATGCATATCCTACCATTAAAATGGTATCTAACTGATGTGACAGCTGATCTGAAAATAATCTGTGTATCAATGGGGTAAGTTTCCTGGTTGTAAAGATACTTACAGAATCATGGAATGGTTTGGGTTGGAAGAGACCTTCAAGATCATCCAGTTCCAACCCCCTGCCATGGGCAGGGACACCTCCCACCAGCCCAGGCTGCTCCAAGCCCCATCCACTGCCCTTCAACACTGCCAGGGATGGGGCAGCCACAGCTTCCCTGGGCAACCTGTATACTTGCCTAGACCTATTATGTATGGACTTTTCCATGTCCATTGTCATGTATTTTTTTTAAGATGTCAAGATATGGTCCCATTTTTAATATGCTAATTAAGTCTGGAGAGCAATTAGTCCTTCAGTTTAGTCTTGGATATATATGTAAGACTTTTTTGAGTGAGGAGAATTCAGTTGCCTTGTGAAGTGAGCTATTAACAGCATTTGATCAAATTCCATGATACTGTTAACCCATACATAAGTATTCTGAATATCTTGAACAATGAAGTTGCAGAAGCCAGAATAAGAGAACCAGACCATATTTGGAATTCTGGCTGAATCAAAGCCAAAATGAATGAGAAGTTCTGTAGAGTTTCCCCTTAAAAGAAGATAGAAAGTACAAGATTTTCAGTTGCACAGCAGACATCAATGAGAGAGGCTGCTGACAACCCCTGATTTAGCCAGTGTAATTCCAATCATCATGTTCAAGAAACTGAACTGTAATAATCTTTGAATTATTAAGGCTGTATTTAAACAGTCTTTTTTACTGAATTGGTTCTTCTACTCTTATGTACAACTTGCTTGGCCCTTTTGATCCCAACCATAACATGAAATAAACAGAACAAATATTAGACACGCTTGTCTAATTTTTCCTCACCTCTAGCTGATATGCTTACAAGCTGTTGCCTTTGTCGTTACCATGTCGTGCTGAGACATCAGCCAGTGCTGCCAGAAAATAATCTGTCTCTCCTTAATACTCCAGTTGTCAGTTAAATATCAAGCTATTAGTCAAAATTGTCAACAAAATAGTGTCTGGTGAACAGAGCCTGTTTTCTTCCAACCCATCATTCAAGATTAATAATCCATCATTCTAAAAACCGAAGACAGATAATATTTTGTAATTGTTCACAAGATCTTTGTTATTTCATGGCTGCAGGAGTATTTAAGTGGGGTTCTTATTAAGGAAAATACTGGTACTTCTCAAACAGCCCACTGTGGACATAGCTGACAAAAAAAGAGCAACAATTTGGGGGATTTCTGTAATGTTTGGTTCAGGGTCTTGCTTTTGTCAGTGTCACTGAAGCTGCTTGGAGAGTCGCCTGAAGTTTAACACCCACATGAATACCAAAGCTCCATAAAATAACTAGATTATGAGAGAAGGAATTTCAAAAATGTAAAATTAAAACTTTCTCTTGACCTTTTTCTGTTAAACTGTTCTGTGAAGCAAGAATGATAAGAAGCCTGCAGAGTTAAGACTGCTGGTATTAAACAGTGTGCCTACTCTGCTGTTCATTAGCACTGCGGTACAATCACTTGCTATGTGAAGATCTCAAATAGTAATTAATCTTTTTTAACCATGTCTTACCAGGTTTGAATCAGACTGAATTAATAAGTTGTGTGACCTTTAAGGGTACTAAACACTAGACGACCTTTTAGTGTTAGTTAGGGTCTCCATCTGCATGGAGGCATATCCTGAGATAATAGGAGTGGAAACAAATCAATAGATTTCTTGAGACACCTCCCATCCCATACATGATATAAGCAAATATTTGGCTTACTACTCCTGGAAATACTTAAGCTAAATGTAAGCATTTTTATTGTCTGTGTTAGTTTATTTTGAACTAACAGGAAGACAAAAGACAAGTTAAATGCTGGAATGTGCAGAAGCAGGTGGAAAACCAGTATGGGTTTAAAATTTTCTGTGTATTGTTCTCTGGCTGCAGGACTGAGCTGTGTACTTGAGTGCATGCTAGAAATGTCCCGATTAAATACAAAGCCAAACCAATCACACTAGGAAACAGCAGCTCTTCCAACTGACTGCTTGGGGAATGAGCACACAGGGAGCTGGGGCTCACAATAACAACGAGGCCACGAGCTTGCAGTGAATTTGCTGCACATGACTGACAGGACATTGACAGAAGGGCAATGTCCAGCTATTCCAGCTCTTTTCTTTCTGTTTCAGTTGCTCAGGCTTTGCACTGGCTTTGAAATACCTGCTTACCATTCCTTACCTGTACTGCCACATGGCCAGTGAGCTGCAGCTGCCTCCAGGTTGCACTAGCACAGATGCACACTGAGGGACTCCCTTCCTAGAGCCTGGACCATTTGAGAGCTCAGCAGAAAGAGAGAAGAGAGGAAAGTGTAGTGCCCATGGTAGTGCAGGTAGTTCATGTGCCCTCATGGTTAGTGTGTCCCCCATTCTTTTCACTTGCCTGGAAATGGCTGATGAAGACCACATGCCCGAAGCTTCCAAGATAAAGCTGCTGATGCACTTTCCAGTGTGTCCCTGGGTCTACCGTTTAAGTAGTTCCCTGCCCTTGTGGCTGCAAAGTGACTTTCTTTCTTCATCTGTTTTCTTTTGCTCAATCATGCAGGTCATAATGCATTGCTACACTTCTCTCTCCCTGCTCTTTTATTAAATACTACTTTTTCATTTCCCAGTGACATCTGAAATCAGAATAGAGAGCTGGGAACAGCCCTTTTATGGCAAGGAAATCCAGAGCAGCCATGAACCAAGGCTTACAGGAATAAGGACTTAGATGCAGGAATGGAAACTAATTTTAGTTATTCCATTGCAAGCTCATCACACTGTCAGTGTCACACTCTTCTTTATCTCCCATATCACATCCAGCAGTTACCTCATGCCAGAGCTATCTCCTGGCAGAGACCAATGTGGGGCATTTTGGTTAGAATTTCATGCCTGCATTTTTGAAAACTTCAAATCACATGCTGAGGTGGTTGCTAGAGCATATTAGCTTGCATCATTCTCCTACTTCCCTGAAGTGGCATATACATCTGTGGTGCCCTGATTAGAGAGCAGCCTTGAACTGAAATCCCTGCATTTACACAGCTTGTGGGAAGGATTTCAGTCCCTTGCAGGAGCAGGATGGGGTAGGATATTTTCTTGTGCTGAAGCAGTGAGTTCTGGGAATTGAGGCACAATTACTGGTTCTGCTGTCTATGTCCTCTGCTACCTTGGGCGAGTCATTTGGTAAATTTTCTTCTGACACAGGGATGTTTCTCTTTTCTACCCTATGTGTCTCTCTAAACACAGGGTAAGGATTTGTTTCTTATCTATTGCACATGCAAACATCTAACTGTGCTGCTAACAAGTAAGCATAAAAGTTTGAAATCATAGGTAGTGTTCAGTGCTTGCTAGGTTTCCTGTCTCATCTGCCCTAAATATGGGGATTTGGAATTGAGGTTTGAAGATCTATAACAAATGTCCACAAAAGTGTGTAGTGGATGCAAATACTTCCCTTGTGAAGTCTGAAATGAAATGCTCTTACCTCTCCATTCCAGCCACAGTTTGACCTGTGATATTTATATTTGTATATAAGAAGGGCAGAAAAAATTCTAATATTCTCTTCTCCTCCAATAGATGAGTTAATTGAGTACTTGTTCATCACGTATCCCTCCTCAAATATATTAAAAAAAAAAAAGAATAAAAAGAAGATCTAAGGAATATTTGCTTTTCAGAAATGTTTCTGTATTTCAATCAAAAGCAATTTTGTTTTCATTTATTGGAAACTTTATCTCTTTGGGATTGCTTGTTGGTGTTCTTTGACAGCCTTTCCATAGAATCCTTTAAAAACAATCAGAAAAAAGAAAACAATAAAGTAGAAAAAAGGAAACTTTTTTTATTATTATTTTTTTAAACCTAGTATGTAACAAGCATCCAATTTAAAAATCTTTGTTAAGTTTGTTAAGATACAGACTACTGAAGCAAAACCCACCTGAGTTTACATGTGGAGAAATAACGTGACACTATAACTACCTGGCAGACTTTCTTTTTATTCACTGAGGAGCTACTGCTGCCAGAAAGCCTGGGACACATAAGCAAACATTAATCACTTTCTCCTGAGAGCAGTTCCACATCCCAGTCTGCTCTGAGCAGGTGTGTTTCTCCATTCAGAAAACCAGATTAAGATAGGGTGAAGATGCTTTAAAAACACTTCACATTCTTTTTCCCCATTTCCTCCTGCCCAGGGGAGCATCACACCCTTTCCATCTTGTATATCCTCGACCTTGACACTTCGTAAAGCCCTGTTTCACTTTCTGGCCTTTCAGCAGCAAGCTTGCTTCACACATTCCTGCCCAAACCCGTGCTCTTCTACTGCCTCTTGACAGAAGAAGCCGTGGAGGCATCGGCTTGGAGGAGGTTATGGGGTGCCTGAGATTAGAGGCTATTTTGGAGCCCCACAATCTTCAGGACTGGCCCTTTGGACAAATGAGCTGTTCCCGGGAGCTGCTGCTGAGCCAGCTGCGCTCACACTCATGCCTGGCCTTAGCTCTGTGGGTAGGAAAGGCCTCTTTTGCTTCTCTGGACTGACTTTTCCCTCCCATTTCTTACCATGGCATAGTAATGGAGAGTGTCCAACCTATTGTGCCACCAGAAGCTAGCTCCAACAGGAGGGGTAAAACATTCATTAAACAGTGCTGTAAATGTTGAGTCTTGTTCCTTAACTCCACCAGGTTCAGTGCAGAGGCTTAAGCTTTCATTAGCTCTGTTCTTCCATGTACAACTGTAAATTAACTGGGGAAACAAACACAAACTTCCTAGGAGTGAGGGCCAAGACACCTTTCTATAGCTGTGCCGGCCTGATGCACCATGTATTGCTAATGAAATGGGGTCATTGTCTATGCTACAAATTTAATAATACATAAAGTGATATTTATTAATGTTCCCTCTCCAGCTACCTCAGTTAATCTACTTAGCATAGATTTTTTCAGAGTAACTTCCTTTCCTTACGTAGTTTGCACATAAATTGCAGCACATGTGGAAAAAAGGACAAATCTCTTCATTTCGGTGACATGAAATAAAGGCCCTTCTGTTAAACAACTTAATTCAACAAAAAATGTGTATGTTAAATTAATCAGCCTGCAACCCGAGGAAACAGGAAGCTGCTTTTTTATCAGATGTACCCTGTGGGTATCACTCAATCTGGCAAATCTCCAGAAGGGTCTAAACTGAGTAAGTTGGGAAACTCAGCAAAGCTGGTTTGTGTATAACACAGCAGGCTGCACTGCCCTTCTGTGTGCTCTTGTTCAAAGAGTTACCAAAGCAGGAACGGAAGTGCGAGGACAGTTGGAATGTCTGAGCAGGAACTGTGTTCCTAATGAGCCACTGAAACAAGACAACATGTTTGTGGGGTAGGAAATTTGTCAGATCGCTGTGCTCACACTACTTTTTAACTTTACATATTTATGTCTGCAGGGTGTGAAATTACAGTTCATAGAAAATGTGTCTGGACTTAGCAGGGCTTGGAGAGGTCACTAGTAGAGCCTCTGCTCCAAGGCAGTGTCAGTGCTGCTTGTGTCACTGCTTGTGTCACAGTTAAAGTCATGCTGTTCAGTTTTGTGACCCAGCAAACCAGAGCTGGGCAACAACCTAAGTTTTAATTTGTAAGAGGGTGGAGTGAACCTAGAGAAACTCCTCTGGCTCTAGAATTGTTCATCTGGGTTAGGAAGGCACCAGGGATCCCATGCTTGCAACCTCAGCAGGGTGTCTTTGTGCTGTTGCCTGTGCAGTCAAACCATCATTGGTACTTGTCTGGGAAGGAAAACCAGCTACAAGCAAGATAAGACCACATGCTGTGAGGTGCTGATGGGGCTCATCACCTAATTCCTCCCAGCAAGCAGCAGCTCTTACAATGTGTTTCTCTCTTTCATTTAGCAATATTTGCATTTATATGTGCATTTCTGAAATTAATATTTAAGTATTAAAAAAGGAAGCCACTTCTGTAGGTGTTACTGCTCTTATGACAAATCTGCTACCTGCACAAGTGGCTGTGACAACCCATCCTGGAGATTTTCCTTTACAGTGGCCAGGATTGTGCTGCATCAAAGAGTTAAGGCTAAAAGGCTGTTCTCACGGGTTTTAATGTTAATCTCATTTCCTATGGCAGTAAAGACCTTAGTTCAGTATATTCAGTTGATGAATCACCCACAAAAAGAAGATTCTGCTTTTCTTTTAAAGTTAATCACCTGAACTTGGCTCCAAAATTTCCCTAGGTTTTCTGTGCTTAGCTCTGGAAAGGCACAATATCCAGAGATGAGCCTTTGAGAAGGCTGCAGAGGATTTGTAGATAAACTTGCACAGATAACCATGAACACCACTGTGAGATCTGAATTAATCTTCCTAAGCTCAAATACCCACTTCCAATGTAGTGTAGCAATAACTTGATAACGTACTTAGCTTTTATTGTCAAGTTCCCCATTTTTAGAAGAAGAAAAGTTGAATAAAATGCAGTTAAAAGACCATGTTGGCTCCATGGCTCCATTAATACTACATTAAGAGAATGATACTTACAAAAAAATATAATTAATTTAAAACATGAGTATTGTTATAGTTAAGTTAGCTGGAGTTGTGATTGTTTGTGCCAGTGATAGATTTTGGCTGTTGAAGGAGGAAGAAAGTTGCAGAGATGTGGCAACAAATCAAGGGGTGTGCTTAGCTGGAATGGAAGAGCAGAGTCCAGGAAACTCGACAGATCAGGTGTGGTTTAGTCTTTGGGTAAAGTTCTTTGTGCTTGCAAGAAGAAATTGCACTGTGAGAAGAAATGCCTCTTTATCTTGAGTGCTGAAGGGCAGAGCAGCTGAGCTCTGGCCCTGTTGCCAAAACAAGGGCACTTTGAGAGAGTCTGTGAGGAACAAGGAGATTTGAGTGGACAATGTTATGCAAAAACTGGACCACTTTTTGCATGCACCGTGCTCACATTTGGTTGACATTTGCACACTGCAGCAAAAAAGGGCCACTAGTTAATTTTAGCACATCTTTGTGGCAAAATAATTTCCATGTTCCCCCAGTTGTGCCTGTGAGCTACTGAGTGTTGCCAATGTGAAGTCAGAGTACTTCGTTGTTTTTTGTATATTTTCAGTAATTTTTAGCCTCCTTAGCAGTGCTGTGACTGAATCAAGAATAACTAGAACCTGCCAAGTCAGGTATATAAGGTAAGGGAGGAAACATTTTCTGAACTATTTGCAAATACTTCATTCCTCAATCTGTTTCTGAGCCTTTATATGGCACATAGCCCCGAGTGCTTACTAATGTTGATATTCGGATCAGGGAAGAGTGTTTTATAGCAAAAATAAGCACTGAAAATAGTCCTTTAGCACCAAACTGTGGTATGGATGCAGGTATTTGGTGCCTGCATAAAAAAAAAAATCAAGGCCACACTCTCTGGCTTGAATTTGATCTCTCTTCAAAGCGCTCTTTCCAGCAGAGCCCTTGCAAAGCACAGCCTTAGAGCTGCAGTGTGAGAAATTCTCCTCTCTCATCCTGAGCTCCTCTGCATTCAGGGCCTTGTGACTCCAGTATCCTGGTAGTACCTGGTGCCCTTCTCCTGTGCTGTCCACTGTGCAAGCACAAAAGGATGGACCTTTTCCCAAAGACACTCCTTTGTGAGTGTAATAACTCAACTCTGAAACAGCTTTGAAAAGGGCAGAGCTGTTACCTTCAGGGAGCTATTCTTTGCCCTTGGTGCAAAATTGATAGGTTGGGATAGAGGCTCTGAGGAATTTCCGTGTTAGTTTGAAAGCTGCAGGGATGACAGTTGTTCACGCATGGCAAAGGAAGTCAGCAAGAAAGGGCAGATCCTCTCTGAGGAGAAACTTGTCCTATCTCAGAGTGTCCTAGCGCAGAATGTTTACAAAATGCTCATTAAGGGAGAGGGGATTGCGAGATAGCAACAAATCTGGTGAACAGCTTACACTGCACGAGATAAGAGCGGCAAGGCGACCATAGAAGAGAGCAAGCCATATCCAATTACTGAGACCTGGTTTTGGGGAGGGGGAAGGGGGAGACAGACAGGACGGATCACAAGTTTCAAGACAAGAGCTTCCAAACTTGTCATCTCTCTGTGACACAAGCCGCATACAACCCAGGGGATAAAACCGCCACTTAGCCCTCACGAGAGCTAGAGCTTGTTGAGTGTGCTTGGAGGCTAGAGCGAAGCCATGGATTCTGTAGTCCTCCAGCTGTGGGCTGTCCTCTGTCTCTTGGTTCACCTGGCTGCTTGCAGTCCCATCCTGAGCTTGGAGCACTCTTCCTTGGAGGAAGACGTGCCTCTTTTCGACGAGATTCTCTCCGAGCAGGATGGTGTTGATTTCAACACGCTGCTGCAGAACATGAAAAACGAGTTCTTGAAGACGTTGAACCTGTCTGACATTCCCCTGCACGAAACGGCCAAGGTGGATCCACCAGAGTACATGCTAGAGCTGTACAACAGGTTTGCCACTGATAGGACATCCATGCCATCCGCAAATATCATTAGGAGCTTCAAAAATGAAGGTAAGATCTGTGCACCTCTAGGACAAGTAAATAGAAAGGAGTGCCCTTGTAGTCCATGTGAAATGTCTTCACCAGGCACGGAGCATGAACCGCATCAGGGGGAAAAAGGCCTTTAATCAGGGTGGCTTTGGAAATAGGCAGCTAACACTGCTTGTGCTTGTTACCCAGATCCCTCTTCTTGTGAGCTAAATCCATGGTCCTTTGCTTTTGGGACCGCAAGGCTGTAGAATATATTTCTTTAGTGTTTGGACAGCACCAAATGTCATTTGGGTGCATCGTTTTTGTTACCCCCGTAATGATACACATCATTTGCAATTACTGGGTTGATTTTTCAGATTGGTGCCTTAAGTCAAAATGTTTTTACACACTCTTCAAGGGTACAGTATTTTCCTACAGTGAGCTTAACCAAATGCAGCTTTCTGTTGACATCCTCTCACTGTTGATCCTCGTTGGAATTGTAACGCTTGATTCCTTTTGTATCTGAGCACAGTCCAGAAAATACATGGAAATACATGAGGCAGAATTTTGGATAACCCTTATGTTGTATTTTGGGGGACTAGAATATTTCCTATTTTAAAACAAAAAATCTGAAGAAACCTAAGTGTGGCCTTAGATAGTTTCTGCTTCAGCATTTCCTCTCAGTTCAGCGAGGACAAGATAATGTGTCAGTGCTAACATTCAATAGTTTGTCAATACCTGTTTGCACCAAGACAGATTTTCTGTTATAAATGTTTTTCAACTAATCATTTCCAAATACCAATTACTCCACTTGGCATGGACAAGTGCTTGGTTTCTTTTTAACTGTTCAGGGATACATGCAACGACTCAAACTGCCATGGGGCTTCTCTTATCCTTTGTTAGTCTAATTAATGAAGTACAGAGATCATCATTGCTTTTTTCTAACATTTGTAATTTTGAATGATGAATGGTAAGGAGAGGCTACATGCAAGTGATTCAGTGATTTCAGTTGTGCAAGGCAGCGAGATGCAAGGAGAGAATCCAGAAGCTCTGTTCTGCTCTGTCCGTCTGCCGGGCCTGGGCACTTTTTTCCACTAACGTGTTTCTGGTTTGAAAAGGCACAACATTGTGGCTTAAATCTTCTTTACATCCTCTTTTCTCCAGTGTAGAGAAATGTCTTGAAGGGTTGCTGCCAAATCAGTTACACCCACCGGCGCAGTTACCCATCTCATACCTGTCACTGCTCATCAGCCCAGATGAGGACATTTGCAGGAATCCATGTTGTTCTTTTCTCATTTTGCAACATTCGGAAAAAAAAAATGGGATAAAAATTGCCAAGTACAGTGTACTACAGAATAAAATGTGTTGTGGGTTAGTGACATAAATCCGAAATCATTCCACCGGCAAAGCTGGAATTCTTTCAGGTTTTCAGCATTACCAGTGGTACAAGTGCCAGCAATGCATGTAGCAGTTCAGTTTGGTGCCTTTCTGTGACTGTGACGGTTGATGCCTGTTTCCTCACTGCAGTTCTCCACAGAGCAGGGGAAACCTGCCTTCACTTTCTGTCATTTCAGTTATTTCTCTCACCTCTTCCCATCCAAAGGCAGCAGGATGCAAAGGGAGACTCCCGATGTTAAGACAGTTTCATAAAAGCATGCAGCTAAAGGAGCTATGCAATTAATGTTTGTTATGTGTCCTGGAAGTTTGTATAATCAAGAACATTTCATTCTAAAGAACTCTTTTGATGGAGAAATTAATTACTTACAAGGATTAGGACAGCAGAAACAGATGATACCATGGAATTATTTTGTCTGCCTGCCTACTGAAAATTGACAGTAATGGTACTTTTGTTCTTAACCTTTAAATCCATCATTAAACTTGCTATAAGAGCATTAGAGAAATACAACATGCTGCATGGCTGGAATTAGTTCTTTGTTTTAACCTATGGACTGTATTCCATTATAAATGGGTCTGTAATCAGTTCTTAAGACTTGAATAAAGATCTTAAGGGAAATTCTTCTTTTCCTATGGACTCCAGATCTCCCTTCCTGACCCAGCTAGGGTTGTCCTGGTAATGGCAGGAGATATTTCACCCTATGGACTTTCTAACTGAAGGGCAGAGTCACTTCCTGCCTCAGAAATGAACACTTCACGTGCCCTTCTAGCCTTCACGTGGCTCCCTACACATGGTGTGGCCTTGCCCCGCCTCCTGGTGAATTACTTGTGCTCATCTTCTCTATGGTCAGGAGGCATTTCTCCACCCTGTCACTATGTGCAGTCACTGCAGACCTGCGTTAGCATATCAAGGTCTAGGAAATCCCAGAGGTCACTGCCAGTGTGGAGATGATAGCTAAGCTCAAATAGCATGGTCTTCCAGCAGGCTGTTCCTACCCTGGTGCTGTGCAGAGCAGGATCAGCTGCCACCATCATCAATTGACAGGGAAATGTAAGTGGAATCACTGCTCATTTCTTTATGAGCAGATGAAAGTGCAAAATGGAAAAATTACATAATGCAGGTGCCTCAAAACTCCAAGGACAAGTCACTGGTTTAAGTTAACTGCTGGCTTCAGAGCACTCATGGAGCGCAGCCAATACTTGCAGCTTCATCAGTGTCTTTTTTCTACAAACATACCAAAATTGGAGAAGTCAGAGATGAAGATAGTAATAGGTCACAAGTAGTTTGCCTTTGCAGAAATGTTACTCATAGTCCCATGGCCTAATCTGTCTTCTGAGTTCCAAGCAGAGAGTAAGTCACAGAATCACAGAATTTTTTGAGTTGGAAGGGACCTTAAAGATCATTGAGTTCCAACCCCCTGCATGGGCAGGGACACCTCCCACTAGAACAAGCTGCTCAGAGCCCCACCCAACCTGCCCTTCAACACCTCCAGGGATGGAACCCCCACAACATCCCTGGGCAGCCTGTTCCAGTGTCTCACCACCCTCACACTGAAGAATTTCCGCCTCATCTCTAACCTAAGTCTCTCTTCTTTCAGTTTAAAATCATTACCCTTTGTCCTCTCACTGCAAGCCCTTGTCAGCAACAAATACACAGTTGTTAGCTCAGATTCCTGCATTGTGTGAAGAAATGCATATTGCCTGTGTAGAAACAAGCAATGCAGATAGGACAGACAGCTTGATGGACAAGCAGATATGTGCTTCCTATATGTTTTATTAACTAAAGCTGCCAAAAGTGCCTGGCTGAGTACAGCTGTTTCACTGCTCAATGAAAGCCCATCCTGTGGCAGGATTTCTGTTGACTGGTGGCTCACTCTGGATGTTCACCACCTGCCTTTCCTAACCAGAAGCCTTTACACCCTCTGAAGCAACTTCTCCTCCCTTTCACCTTCTGAGGGATGTTTCAGCAGAAGGGAATACCTGCTAGCCCAGAACCACTGAGCAGACACAGCCTGTGATTCTTGCATGTGCAGTTTAGATGTTCACTCAGATGCCATGCCCTTCTTTCCTTCCTCTCCTACACTGATGAATGTTTTCCCTCATTTCTTAAATAGTTGCTGTGCAGCAACCGAGAAGTTATTTTTATTGGTATTAGACAACACATTTTTAATATATAGTACTGCCAGGTGATAAGGAAGTCCCGGGAAGTCATGGGGATAGAAGGAGAATCTAAAAATCCAGTTTTATGTTCTTTATCATGTCTGGGATCTCGTTCTCCTGTGACAACTAAAATGAAGTCAGTCTTTTTTCAAGGCATGACTTTGGGAAATGATGAAACAGTCTCCTGGAGCTGTTTGACTGAATCTAAGCAGAGCAAAGCATGTCAGGTGAACTTCAGTGTGTGTGTTGCGGGATGTGTTGACCCTGCTAAAATATTTGATCTTTGTCATTTCCAGACTTGGCTTCCCACCCTGTTGGTGTTACAGGAATTCGGAAATACCCTCTTCTCTTCAATGTTTCCATCCCTCACCATGAAGAAATCACCATGGCAGAGCTGAGGCTCTACACCTTGGTGGAGCGTGACCAAATGCTCTACGATGGGCTTGACCGGAAGGTCACCATTTATGAAGTGCTGGAAAATGACCATATGGGGGTAGGAGAAGAAAGAAGAACAACAGTGGCACTGGCATCCAGGCACATCTATGGCACAAGCAGTGAGTGGGAGAGCTTTGAGGTCACTGAAGCCATCAGGCGTTGGAGAAGGGCAGGACTGACCACACACCGGCTGGAAGTTCATATAGAGAGCAGGGAAGGTGAGGAGCAGAACGGAGAGGGCAAACTTGATATCGACATCAACTCTGAGGCTAAGCATGAGCCCCTGTTGATTGTGTTCTCTGACGACCAAAGCAATGACAAAAAAGAGGAGAAGCAAGAGCTGAACGAAATGATAGACCACGAGCAGCTCCTGGACTTGGAGAACCTGGAGGTTGGCAATTTCCATGGGCAGCCTGGTGAGGAGGCGCTGCTCCAGATGCGCTCCAACATCATTTACGACTCCACTGCCCGAATCCGGAGGAACGCAAAAGGCAACTACTGTAAAAAGACTCCACTCTACATAGATTTCAAGGAGATTGGCTGGGATTCCTGGATCATCGCCCCAGCAGGATATGAAGCTTACGAGTGCCATGGAGTGTGTGCCTACCCCTTGACAGAGCACGTCACACCGACGAAACATGCCATTGTCCAGACTTTGGTTCACTTGAAGAATCCCCAGAAAGCCTCCAAGGCCTGCTGTGTGCCCACCAAACTCGATCCCATCTCTATTCTCTACTTAGATGCAGGGGTGGTCACCTACAAGTTCAAATACGAAGGCATGGTGGTATCAGAGTGTGGCTGCAGATAGTAGGAGGGAGCACATGCGCAGAGGGGTGCACAGGGGAAGTATTTAATGATTCAGTCTGTAAATTTGTACATTTTGGGTTTCCTATTTAATAAGGTTATTTAATGAGGCATGTACAGTTAATTGTATGTTTCCTGTTAGGGGAATGGGCAAGTCGCACGACCGTAGGGAATGTATATTTTGTTCCATTGCTTGCTTCTTGCTGCTTTTAGCTGTCCAAATGATGACCGAGTCTGTCTCCCTGTCAGGGCATAGAGCAGATCACTGGATTGTTTGGGAGGGCTTTTCCTGCCAAAGAGGCCCATTCAAATTTGCAGAAATAAAGGCATATTTTTGTACTTTATAAATGTTGACTGCCATCTGTAGGGATTTCCAGAGCTATTAAAGATAGGTGAATTTTCAGCAATACACCCCTAGATTGGATAGTTTTGTGTAAAATCTCTACATGCTTATATTATTATTTTTTTTTAATTTATCTCTGTATCTCTTAAGTCCCAATAAGTCTCAAGGTCCTAAAACACTAAGCACAACAAGGTGTTAGACTGCTTTCCTTTTTTTCTTAATCCTTTCTCTCATCTCTCCCTGCCTCTGTTACAGGTAACTGACAGGGGTGATTTGGCATCTGGAGCAGGAGGGAACTGTTCCTACTCCCATTTTTCTGGATAAAGCAGTGGGCCCAGGAGCAGTGCCAGGATGGTGCTGTGCTCTGATGTGCCATGGCAAGAAGCTCCCCCCTGGGCACGTTGATTACAAAAGCACCCTGTGTAGAGCAGTGCTGGCTTTGTTGCCTTAGCCATGTGCTGCCTCTCAAGGGCCAGAGCTTTAGGTGGCAGAGACAAGTGCACTAAACTTCCTGAATCCTTGAGATCAGACAGTTTATACCAGCTAAGAAACTAGTCCTCCTGTCCATTAAGTTGCATACAACACAGCTATGTAGTCCAATTCAAGTGGCCAAGTAGAAGTATCGCATTTAGTCTGCATAGAGCTAGGCAGGAAAGGAAACCCCTGGTGCCAGCTAGAGAGGAGTTTTCCTTTCTGCATGTGCTGCAGTTGTCAATTCATACAGAGCTTGCCCCCCCGACTCTGTCCCCAGGGAGTCACATGCCATGTTTCCGCCACTCTCTGCGACAAATCGCAGCGATAAGGAGGTGTCGGAGCTGAGAAACAATAGACCCGTCACTTTATTTATACTAAGCTGCAAATTTGTCAGATTCTTCGGAAAGTGTAAGTGACGTTGACTCTTTTAGCCTGTACCAGAGCCTACTGTACTGTCCCTGCATCTGCTTTACACTTTTAAGGGAAAGTTATCTTCCCTGGAAGTGATAAGCGTCTTTGAAAGAATCACTCTAACACTTCATGGGAATGAACACTAAAGACTTTATCATGCACCAGCTAAACCCAGTTTCACCTATTTTCACACGTACTCTTCTGTGCTTCCCATAATTTATTGACCTATTTATTGACTGCCTGCCTTTGTAATATAATGTAGAATACAGAATGTTTTATTTTTGTGCTTGTGTGTAATCCCACTTGGATAAAACCTTGTACCCATCCTATTTTACATGGAATCTCTCTGTTGAATTGTGCTGCACAGAGATGGGGGTTGCTGATCTTGTCTCCTCTAGATATTTTTAAAGACCATATACCACGGTTATCTCCCTTGCTTTCAGAACTGTTCACTCACTGCAGTGGTTTAAACAGCATTCCAGAGCACGTGTGCTTGTGTCCAATGCATAATTACTCATGCAGGGGTATCATCTGATATATCAGGGGTATTATTTGATATATCAGGGGTATCAATTGACAGAGTTGGGGTTGTTCAGCCTGGAGGAGACTCCATGGGGACCTTATAGCGACTTTCCAATACCTTTCCAATACCTATAAGCAGGCTGGGGAAGAGCTGCTCACTAGGACGTGTAACAACAGGACATGGGGTGATGGTTTTAAGCTAGTAAAGGGTAGATTTAGGTTGGACATTAGGAAAAAGTTCTTTAATGTGAGGGTGGTGGATCACTGCAATGGGTTGCCTGGGGAAGTGGTGGAAGCCCCATCCCTGGAGACATTCAAGGTCAGGCTTGATGAGGCTCTGAGCAATCGTGTCTAGTGTGAGATGTCCCTGCTTATTGTAGGGGGACTAGATGACCTTTAGAGGTCCCTTACAGCCCAGGACGTTCTGTGACTCTATGATCATTGCTTTCAGCTGTGTTGTTTCTTGTGGAGCTCCACAGTCTCCACTCGTGCTGTTTCCAGACCGCGGGCCGTGCCCCCTGGGGCCGTGGTGCTTGATGGCTGCTGCAGATGCCCCCCTGCCAGAGTCTGACTCTGCTCACAGACCTTTCCCTGAGCTACACTGCAACCTCAGCCCCTGGTTATTGGCACGTTACAAGAATTGGTAAGAGGTGTGATATTTTGCTCTGCTGACAGGAACTGCAGCAGCCAACGGTTGAAGTGTGACCACACAGATCCTTTCAAAACTATCCACAATTCTTATGAAGCCATTTGCCAAGACAAACCATTCACCTTGTTAGGAGTGATAATCCAGCATTAGGGAGATAATCCGACATTTGCTTTTATCATCTCTTTTCTGTGACAGTTCCCGTGGCAGTGATCCCACCAGGCAGTTTCTTGCACCACTGTCTTGACTAAACAGTGCCAACATTTCTGAACAGAGTGTAGGAGGATCCATGCCTTAAAAATAATAAGGAACCCACTGTAGTTGCCCATAATCACTGCAGATTTTCAAGTGACCACGTAGCAAAGCAGAGCAGCTGCCTTCACACTCTCTTACTGCCAGAGATTTGTTGTAGTAGAGCAGATAATGCACAGTGTGTTACAGTGCAATGCAAACATGGGCAGGCATGTAATTTTATCAGTGGTTGAACCTGCATGTCTGAATTTTTACAAGATCAGTAAAAATGTCACTGATAGCTTTTTAGAATTAGGGGCCAGCCTGTGTTTTGATGTTAATCAATTTTCTTTATAAAGAAACCAGGACTGTACTGCTGAACACCTCAAAGCATGAGATTTATCCTATTGTGCTATTTTGAAAGAAAACTGAACATCTGCTGAGTCTTTCAGCTGCACTTATACTGTTGATAACCTGAGGTGATAACTATTGAGAAGGGTGTTTCATTAATTAATGTGTGTCTGGGAGGGTTCCACACCTGCTTTATCAGCAAAACCATATTTACTTTTACCTTACCTTTGAATGTCATCATGCAAAGACATTTGCTGAGTATCCATGGCAGGGAGATGACAAAGATCAGGCAAAATAGCACCAAAACAGTGGATGCAGTTAGTTTATAAAGAGCTTTCACTATATAGCAGATTAAGGTTGTTTCTGTCAACTCACAAGTGTTTGGCTTTAAATACACCTGTCCCTGTAGAGAGACACAAACAATATGGGGAGTGCATGACAAGAGCCAGTGCTACGAGCTGTAACTCCTGATAATGTCAGCAAGAGTCCCTGAAAAAATACTCCACTGCATGTTTTCATTTTCTTTGTTTCTTTTCTCCATCCATCCATCCATCCATCCATCCATCCATCCATCCATCCATATTAATTCTGTGACCACTTCTGTTTCTAAAATAATTGATTTTCACATTAAATAACATACTTTGATTTTGCTTTCATTTCTGATCTATTTTACAGCAAGGTGCTAGCAGATGCTTGGCTTAAATTTCAGAAGCCCACTCCACATTTAGAAAGGTTTGGAAAAATACAGCTTCAGTATGGAGCTATCTTTCCATCCATCCATCCATGAATCACTGCTTTCAGCTAGAGGAGGCAGCAACCTTGTTTCACCAAAATAATCAATATCCATTGTATTTTTGCTTTCATTTGTTTCCAACTCAATATGTATAAGAAAGCATAAGCAGATGTGAAGCCCCCTCTTTAGCAAAATGTCAGGCAGTGGTTGCAGTCTGGATATGCAGGACAGGCCAAGAGAGGGAGCAGAAACAAATGGTAGAAAGAGAGGAAGAGCCTGGATAACATATCAGCAAGGGATTTGAGGGAAGAGCTTTGGTTGTGGATTGCTGCTCTTAAATCAACACACACGATGCCTCCAGAAGAGCATGAACTCCAAGACATCTTACTCGTTTCTTGGCCTTTGAACAAATCCTGACAGCTGTGTCTGCTGTGAAAACACTCAACACCAATGCCAGATTTCACAAAGCACTTGAAAGTTTGAGGTTCCCTTCATCTCAGCCCTCTGCACATGGACTAAAACTCCTCAAACAGATTTCTCCCCAAAGCTTTCTTGAGTTATCCCTTTCTTGAGTGTGATCCTGGAGTCCAATCTCACCCTGTGGTACCCGAAGGTATTTTAAACCTTAAAGCTTGACAGCTCAGCATGGCTTTTTCTGCCACGGCTGCCCCAGCCCTGCCAGCCCTTTCACAGGGGGCAGATCAGCAGTTTGGGGCTGTCTGTAGAGCCTGGGCAGAAGGGGCTGAGTCCCACTTTGTTCTGGCAGGAAAGCAGGGCACCCCCTCTCCCCAGCAGTGCCTGTTAGCTGGATGAGAGCAGCCTAGTGCTGGCTCGTGCTTCTCCCATTTGGAGGTGCCCAGATGTCAGTTTGTGGACACATACCTCTTTCCAAAGCCAGTGCCCCTTGCCAGGTGAGCAGTAGCTCTGGAGCTAAAGGCATCAGGATCAGCCTCCCCAAACCTGAGGTGCCTTAGGAGAAAGCATTTCCCAAAGCAACCATCATCCAAAGCAGCAGCCAGAAACGACACTCATCTTCTCCTAAGCCCTTCTGCTCTGTCCTTCCTACACTGCTCAGAGAGCAAAGCAAAGCAGAACCTCCAGCAGGCTAGAAATACCAAAGGATCCTGTGGTTTTTAACAGCCCTGGTCAGCTTGATGCCTGACTTACCTACAGCATAATGGGAGAGGTTCAGTTAAGTATTTTCTGTGAAAAACACTGAGCCCAAGCCCCAGCAACATGTATTATTTTTTAAAGACAAGGGAAAAAAAAAAAAAAAAAAAGGCAAGATTTCCTGGCACTTGAACATCTGCTTCAAGCATTTGAAAAACTACAGCCCAGTGTTAATTTAAACTTCCTTATAACCCAGTTCAACATTTGGAGTGCAAACACAGTTAATAGGATGGGAACGGGGGTGGTGGTGCTTTGCTTACTATATTGGGAAACAAAGCCAGAACAAATCTAGCCTGAGATAGAGTTTTTGTTTATACTGCTGACCCATCTGTCTTCATTAATGCACTATTTACAGGAAAAGTTTAAAAATTAGCTTCTGCTCCTTCTTCAACTGCAACAGCAACAAATAAAGGATGAACAGTTCGCTTGCCCTCGACTAAAAATGGAAACTCTTATCAGCACCCTTTGGAAGAAAAGGTTTATTATATGGAGTGTATTATAGTTGAATATTAGTGCTGGGATTTGGGCCAGAACTGTGTATTTCTAGCACGGGCAATGTTGGGAGTGAAGAACAGTCAGGGAGGTGCCTGTGTCACAGAAAGCAAGAAACCAGCAGCAAAACGTGACCCAGGTCTTACACTGAACTCCTGCTTCAGAGTCGTAGGGAGAAATAATGTAGTTTTTCTCCAGTATTGACCCCAATGGGGTAGCAGGGTGTGATTTCCCTGGTGTGGAACGGGACATGCTTGAGGCTGAGCCTTGACCTGGCACAGAAACCACCCAGGCTGTCACTGGCACTGACATCAGATGAGGAGAGGTGGTGTGAGGCCATTCCCCTTTCTCCTACCTGCAAGTAAAGGGACAACACATCTGCACTTGAGTTTCTATCACTTAGATGCCTAAATGAGAACAGATGAAAGCCACCCCAAGCATGTCTACCCAGACAAAATGAGGCAGGTTTGTGAGAACCTGTTATTAAGCCAGTTCAGCAGGAAGTGAAAAGCAGCCAGGTCTGGTCACACATGTAGTTACAGCTGTAACCCAAAGAGGTGTATGGCCCAGCACCCCTGGACGTTTCTGAATGAAAGCACAGTCAGACCTGCTGCTGTGCAAATCAACTTCTTCAAAAGCTTCTTCTCAGTATGAAGGAAAAGATAAGTTTTGCCTGAAATAGACAAATCCTTTAAAAAACCACCAAACCAAGCTCTCTGTAAACCAGTAAATTCAAAAGGGCTGCCAGGTTTTTCAGATTCATCATCTCGTTTGCACATCCCCCTCCAGGCCCAGGCTTTCAAATGACCTCAGAACCCTGGGCCACATTTTGGGAACAAACCTGCCTGCCGGGCATCTTGTCTCACTCTCCTTCACCCCTCCATCCCTGCCTCATGGGCCTTCATCCATGGGAACACCTGCCTTACGAGGAAAGGCTGAGACACCTGGGGCTTTTCAGTCGGGAGAGAAGACTAAGGGGGGATCCAATTAATGTCTATAATACATGAGGGCAGCAAGAAGGCAGGGACAAGCTCTTGTCACTTGTGCCCTGGGACAGGACAAGGGGCAATGGACTCAAATTCAGCCCAGGAAGTTCCACCTCAACATGAGGAAGAACTTCTTTCCTGTGAGGGTGACAGAGCCCTGGGACAGGCTGCCCAGAGAGGCTGTGGAGTCTCCTTCTCTGGAGACTTTCCAGACCCACCTGGATGCCTTCCTGAGTGATCTGCTCTAGTTATTTTTGGTCCTGCTCTGGCAGGGGGGTTGGACTTGATGATCTTCAGAGGTCCTTTCCAACCCCTAATATTCTGTGACTCTGTGATCCCTCAGTCCCTCTCCCCCTGCTTTTCCCTCAGGCAAGACGTGCTTTTATCAGGCCAAGTCTCTGCAAAGCTGAGTTCCCTGGGGAGCAGGACTCCAGGCAGGTAGTGTGGCTGCCCCTCTCACAGGGGAGCAGCTTCCTGGGAAATGCAAGGCTGTTGAAAGCAGTAGAAGGAGCAACTTTTAGAATTACTGCTTCTTTTCCTGGGTAAAAGTGGAGGGAATTGTCCAGCTTTTGATACCCTTGTCAAGAAGATGAATGAAGGGGGGTCCAGCTCTCCCTGCTGAGATCTTGTTCACATGTCCTGCAGCAACTGAGTGCATCTGCTTTCAGATGCATGCTGCTCAATGCCAGTCTGCTCTCCTGCCTCTCAACTCATTTCAGATGTCAGGAGGAGCAGAATTTGAGCTAGTGATTAGCTGGGAAAGTTTCTGCTTCTCACCCCCACTTCACCACGCAGCATTGCTGTCAAAACTCATTAGGATATGGCTGCAAATTTTATTATTCCAGCAAAATGAGTTACTTTTTGGAGCAGATAATGCCAGAAAATGTAGAAAAGTTTTGGTAATGTATATACTGCAGTATGTCCAGCTCAGGGCAAGTAAGCTTAATGTTGGAAAAAGGAAGTTTGCTTACTTGTTTTACACTGTTGGGTATGTGCCCAGTGTGACTTGGTTCTTGACACAAATTGATCAACCTCCTGCTCAGCATTTCAACGGCTTTTGATCAAAACTGTGATTGCATTTTGTATGTAAACAAAGGAAATAAGATGTATAAAAGCAATCAACATGGCTGCAATAAAGGAAATTATATGAGAGGAATAGATTTCCTTGACATTGAGCAGTGCTTCCTGAAAAGAGGGTGGTTTTTTCCCTAGCTCCAAATATTAGATTTTCTGTGATGGCCCAAGATGTGACCAACAAAGACACTGTGTTTTGTTTTAAATAGGCAGCTATGGTACCATTAATTGAGTATTAGCATAATCACACTTCACAGAAGCTGCTGCCTGTCATATCTGCAGTGACTTTAGGATGAGGGGATGCTCATTGCAGCACTAGAGCTTCCCAAACAATGTCCTTCAGCTCCGTGTGGCTGAAGCTGTCCAGGATGTGAGCTTCAGATGGTGTTGAAAAGATATGTGTCGAGTTAAGTGAGAAGGTTTAAACACAGGGTGGTCTCTGAAATCAAGTACAGTAGCTAACTAGCAACAGAAGCTAAACAACAGTCCAACCTTCCATAACTCTCAGGTTTATGTTGGCTTTGCTGTAGCAACTCCTTATCTTCCCAGAGATTAGAGCATTTCACATCAGTTGTTGTGAGATTTGGTGGAATCCATTTCCTGAGCTGTCACCGCTAGCTCATCAGGCAAAGTCGAAAGGCAAAGCTTTGGGAGAGTGGGAAAGCAAAACCATTCTCCTGCAATACTGAATGTGCTCTATTTGCTTTTATCTTTACCAGATTTTAGATGCCCAATACACTGACACAGAGAAGCCTGCAGCCTGAGACATCAGCCAGCTGAACTGTAAGCAGAGCAAATATCTCGTTTTAGGAAAAAGACTCCCTTTTACCATTTCTACAAGTACTGGTGGCTGACACTGGGAGATCTTAGAGCACCTTCCAGTGCCTGAAGGGGCTCCAGGAAAGCTGGGGAGGGGCTTTTCACCAAAGAGGGCAGGGATAGGACAAGGGCTAATGATTTTAAACTGAAAGAGGGGAGATTTGGGTTAGACATCAGGAAGAAATTCTTCACCATGAGGTTAGTGAGGAAGGTGCTGGAGCAGGTTGCCCAGGGAGGTAGTGGATGTCCCCTCCCTGGAGGTATTCAAGGCCAGGCTGGATGAGGCTTGTGCAGCCTGGGCTGGTGGGAGGTGTCCCTGCTCGTAGTAGAGAGGTTGGGACCTGATGATCTTTACCATTCTATGATATGATTCTATGACATGATATAAGTGGTCCCCAGTTACTGCTTACTGTGCTCCCTCTTCACCACATCTGCACTATGAAATCCCAACCTGGATTCCCCCATGGGATACAATAAGAGTGGGGGTCCATAGGAACCTGAGACCCACATAGTTGGGAGACTAATGGGCTGCTCCAAGTGCTGAAACAGTTGAAGTGATTTGGTTTTGGCTACAGTAGTTGGTTGCTGCTGAGATAGGCACAAAGCAGCATGACATCATGCAAATGCAACCTGCTATCCAGAATTTCACTTCCAGCTTTGTACCAGTTGGGAAGTCATTCCTGCAGGGAAAGCAGGGATCAACTCAACCACACTGGGTTTCCTTGCTGAACTCCCTCCTTTTCCTGTGGGATTTCTCTAGCTCATATAGTTTCTTGTTCTTTTGCACTCCTCTGCCAATCAAGCTTACACCAGCTGCAGATTTGGCCCAATGCTATTGATGGCATGTCTTGTGCTTCCTTGGACCACTAATTAGTGCAGCAGAGATAAGTGCCCTGAGCAGTGAGCTGAAGGCAGGGGGAGCAGGCCATGCTTTTGGGGCATGTGGCCTTCTGACGGGGGCTGCCACACGCCTTCCTCTGTGACACTGTTCAGGGCACTACATGCAACACTAATGAGCTCCAGGACAGGCAAACAATTTAGACAAGGGCCTCATGGAGCTCCCCAGAGCTGCATTAACCCCTGCTCTTACTGCAGGAGAAAGGAGGAACTTTTCAGATGGAGCCAGACCCTGCTGCACGCTGCGGTTGGGACGCACACAGGGATGCAGCAGCTTTGGGGCAACTGGGCAGCCACTGGAAAACAATGGCACCTGTATGAGCAAATTAATTGCAGCTCTATACCCCCTCTCAGCTGTTCTTCTATCAATAACCATCCTGCTTTTGCATCATTCTCTCATCCTTGCATCATTCTTCTCAGAGAAGAAACCAGGGTCTTCACCGCTTGCACCAATACTGTCAACACTTTGGGCCTAAAACCTCTAGCCTAAAGTTAATAAAAGAAGGGATATCTGGCAAGCCTGGTGAGCTAGTTATTATCCCAAATATTTATAACAGAGATTGGGATTCAAGACTCCCTGTTCTTTCTTTGGTTCTGCTTCATACATGCTCTGCAAACATTTTCAAAGGCTTCATTACTTCTGTGTTGTGTATTGGAGAGCAGAAATCTGTGATCTCAATGGCTTGACTTTCCTCAGGACACTAGACCTCCTTATTGTGGCTTGAATGGTGAGTGCTGAGCACTCTGCTGCAAACTGCTCTGCCTTGGCTGGCCCAGGCACTGGTGCAGGCTCACCTTCCTGGCAGTGGGCTCCTTGCTTGCTGGTATTGGAGCTAAAAGAGAATGGAGTGCTAAGACAAGGAGCAGGTCAAGTAAAAAACAGTCTTAACTGTCCAAGCCCTACACCAGTGTCCTAAAAAGCCACTATAGACACAAACCAGAGAACAGCTCCATCTCCACATGGTGATGGGATGCCAGGGTGCTTCTTCCCAGCTGGTGTTCCTGCATGTGATTCCTTAACAGCCTTACAAAATGGAAGGAAGACTCTGCTAGAATTTTATTTTTAAAAGCCATCCTGCTTTCCACTATCAGTGAGGCTTTATATTTAAGTGAGCAGAAGCAAGTCAGAGTGGATGACAGCAATTTTATCTGCTGTTGCTTTTCCATAACTTCTTGTGCTATCCTTGACCCTAAGCCAATGCCCTTCCACTGCCAGCTCCAGGACAGATCTAGTCTTACGGACCTAATGAGTTTCTAAACGTTTATCTCAGGTCTTCTTCCAACTGTAAATGTGATTTTATCTCCATTTCAGACTTCTTTACACTGGATAGGAGGAAGGTAGCAAGGGAGCAGGATGTTCCCACAGTGGAAACATCCCTTCCCAAGGCGTGACAACACTCCAGTTTCCAGTGGACGTTTGACCTTTCACTCCCCGGCGCTGCCTGTAGCTGTTGTGTTGGGAACAGCTGTCCCTGGGGTGCTTGGCTGACCTCCTGACTCCTCTTGGACTGGCATTTCCATAGAATTCAGCACTTAAAATGAGTACCAGGTTTTTAGTGGCATCAGAAAGGTGGATACATGCAAAGGGAACACTTGGCAGCATGAGAGAATCCATCCTTTCAGCCCCAGGAAGGGACACATCGGGCAAAGGTGTTGCTGGAAAGACTCCACACCTGCCCTGGCCTCAGGGATCAAGTGGGGACCTCATCCAGAGCATCCAGAGCACCAGGGAGCCCCTCTGGCCGGATGGCAGCTTGTGCTGGCCCTTATTGAGGGGCAGAGGAAGGACACAGGCCAACACTGCTGAGGAAAGGAAAAATTTACCTCTCACATGCTCAGAAAGCAGGTGCCAAGCTGATGCCTCCCTCCTCTCTTTAAGAGGAGGTGAAAGCCTGACCCGTGCCTCCCTGGCTGGTTTGAAAGTGCACTCATTTGGAAATAGCTCCCTGGCTGCAGCAAACAGCATTTTGGCCAGCTGCTGAGATGAAAGGCACGTTCCCCTGTTCCCAGTTCCTGTTATCAGGACATTGTGTCAAGAGGGACGAAATATCACGTTGTGTTTTTATGGGTGATAAAGCAAATTTTCACCAGTCACACCAGCAGCTGCTGACGGCACCAGGAGCCTCTGCCCACAGCTCAGGGCTCTGCAGGGCTGGCTGGGCACCGGGGACCTTCTGGGGCAGGGTCCCTTTGTGAAGCCTCCTGACAGGGTGGACTCAAGGGGTAAACAGGATGTTTCCTTCCCTGCTGCTCGGATTTTTCAGCTGGGTGAATTGCCTGTTTGCTGAAGGTTGAGCACACCCTGGAGTCTTGCGGTGGCAGCAGCACCACGAAGGGCTCTGCTCTACCCCACAGACTTAGGGTTAGAAAAATTGCATCCAAATCCACCTCGCTCACCTGGCTGTTGTGTATGTCTGAAATTTTTAAGACTTATTTCTTAGGAAACCAAGTTTCCAATTAACTGCTGAACACTTCTGTTTATGGGAACTACCTACTGAGAAAGCTCTTGTAAAGGGAAACAGGTAGAAGGGTAAACTATTCTTGGTGGAGACCATCATGCAGTGAGCTGTTGGCAATGGGAATTACCAAAGGAAGAAGCTGTCCCAGCTGGAGCCTCTGTGCACTGGTCACCATGCAAGTGCTCAGGGCATTTATCTGCTGGAGTAACTCAGAATTCATAGAATCCCAGACTGGTTTGGGTTGGAAGGGACCTTCAAGATCATCCAGATCCACCCCCTGCATGGGCAGGGACACCTCCCACCAGCCCAGGCTGCTCCAAGCCCCATCCAACCTGCCCTTCAACACTGCCAGGGATGGGGCAGCCACAGCTTCCCTGGGCAACCTGGGCCAAGGTCTCACCACCCTCACAGCCCAGAATTTCCTCCTCATGTCTCACCTAAGTTTCCTTCCTTCAGTTTTAATCCATTACCCCATGTCCACTTACTACAATCCCTTGTAAAAAGTCCCGTCCTACATTTCCTGGAGCCCCTTCAGATACTGGAAGGCCTAAACTTGCAGGTATTTTGTGCTAGAAAAGATGAGCACTTTCTCCAAAGGAGTGGGTTTATTCAGACAACTCCTGTCCCTGCTCCCCTGGCTGCTTCCTCCCGTCGGCCCTCACTTTATCAGGATGCTCCTTTTTTGCCAGGTTATTTTCCCTCCAGGCCAGCCTGGTAACATCCCTGTGCTGCAGCAAGGTGGCAGGAAAACACAGAGAAAGGGGCCAGTGGGGCTGCTTCCAGCGTTGGCTGAAAGTCTGAGGACTTTTTATTTTCTCCACACCTTGGTGAACAGTTATTCATACATGAAGTCTCAGTTTGGCAGCCTTCTCTTCTTAGAAACAGCCTGTTTTGAGGGTATCTTGCAGCTCCCGTGTAAAGGAAGGATGGGTTGCATTACTTTGTCATTCCTGGGAAGAACAGCATGTTCTCACTGCTTTTCTTCCCTTTGTATAAGCCACCCTAAATAATGGCTGGATACTTTTCCTGCACGTCCACCTCCCCTCCCTCAACAAGTTGTTATTTTATGCAGTAGCCAAGCTATAAAAGGAAAGTTACTATCATGCCAAAAAGTACAACTTTGATAAAATGGAAGGCCATAAGTCATCGTAAGTGTGACTGGCTTGGGACCCAAAGAGAATAATGTAGGAAGGGTCATTTTGCTTTTTCTCCTCTCATTCCTATCAAGTGCCTGGATACAATGAAGTGAATTCCTAAATGAAGGCAGTAAACACCTAAGAAGAACAAAAACAGTTTTTTTGCTCTAATGCAAAGAAAGCTAGGCAGGAAGAGCAGGACTGAAATTGTATCCTAGAAGATGTCATATTTTCCCCCCATAATGCATGATTTAACAGCTTTAGGTGCTTTCAGAGCTGTGGGTTTAATTGCTCCAGTCTGGAAAGCAATTTAAATGGAGAGGAAAATCCTTAGTATGTCTTGTGGGTTATCCTACACTCCTGTCACCTTGAAGGGGATGCTCGTGTGTCCTTTGGCTGTGCAGTGTGAGGTTAAAGGGGGTGGAAAAAAATGCCTTTTTGGCAGTTTCTGAGACAACAGTGCCCAGGACAGGGTTGAAAAGGATCTTCCTACAGGATTGATTCTTTATTCTCTATGATAAACTGTGTGTTGTACTTTTATATGATGGTAGTAATTTCACACTTCTGGGTTATCCAGAATCAATCCTTGAAGTCTGCTGAGCTGAAAAGCAGCCACCAGACCAACCCTCTGTGAGTTGATAATGCCCCTTGCAGCACTGAGCAACAGCAACTCCTGCTTCAGGAGCAGGAGAGGCTTTCTTGCTGCTCCTTCCCAAAAAAGCTTCATGGCTTGGCTGCAAAAAGAGGGGAAGGAAATGTAGGTTGTGCATCAGTCAGTTTTTGGGGATCTCATATTCTGGTGTCTCCAACAAAAGATCTGAAAGTGCATTAAATCCAGAGGTGGATTTGGGCACTGTCAGGATTCTGGGCTTTGTGTGGCTGAGCCAAGAGGATATTTATTACCCCTTGGGGCTGAAAATGATGCAAAGTTTGCACAGGTCTGGCATGGGCAGATCCATGCTTTTCTGTCTCTTTTTAAAAAGGGAAAACCCTCCTTATCTTACAGCCCCTTATCTTACAGCCCCTTATCTTACAACCCCTTATCTTCCAGCTCATGAGATGCTGTGTCACTCCCTGTGGCTGTTAACCCCCCTGGCCCATGCACTGTAATTTCCAGCCCACCTGACCTCTATTGCAAAGGCTTATCTTTTAAATACGACCATTATAAACACTCCCCAATTTAATGGGCCGAATATCTTCAAAGAAGTGGCTCTGATCTTGAGCAGCAGTCATGGTTTGATAGAGGTTGTTTTGCAGCGGAAGTGGAGGAATGTGCAGTTTATACTAAACTAACGTGCACTTGTCCTCATGGTGGAGACTTCTGAGCCTCAGCCAAGCCTCTCCACGTCATTAGTGTCTGCTGTGGGCTGGGAAGAAGTTATTTAAATTCACACTTTTGATCTTTGCAGAAAGGAGCGTGTGGCATTTCCAGCCCATTTCACAACCTTTCTCCTAGACCCACTGGAGAAGTTTCTCCCTAAAACAACTCCTGAGCCTCATGCCCAGGTTAGTAATGGGCTCCTTCTAAATGTAAAGAATTAAATAAACCCCACAGCAGCTCTGTCAAGGTCATCTGGAATCACAGAAGAGAAATGTGAATGGCAACAGTTGCTCTGAAATGTTGGCAAGCAAAGTGCATCTCACAGGCACTCTGGAAACCTCTTGATTTGAGTGTTGGGAAGATGAGGGTCCTGGAGATACAAGGTGGGAACTTGGACTTGCAGAACTAATGGTGTTAGTGGTGCTTGAAAGAGACTTCAGGAGACAACAAGTGTGTAATCCCAGGATGACACAGCACGTGGAACATGGAGGTGATGGGGAAGGTGAGGTTTGGATAACTCAGCTTTGAAGGTGGTTAAGCCTGGTGGAGGCCACACTGTCCTGAGGCTCTTCTCTGTCATGTCCATCCCTCTGCAAGGCTGAGGGCTGTGGAGCTTTGCACCAGCAGGTCCAGACCCACTGGTCCAATGTGTTCCTCACTGAGATTTTAAATTACCAAGTTTCAGATTTGAAACTTTTAAATCAGATTTGAAATATTTAAATCAGATTTGTAGGAGGAGAGGACTTCTGGAAGGCACTGAGCTTCTGAAGTAGCCCCATGCAGTAACCCCATGCAAGACTCCAAAAAAATGAATTCCCTGGTGTGAAGGTTTGTGGGCAGAACAGTGAGAAGCTGTGTAGTCTCTGGGGATCCTATGGAAAGGAAAACCACCTGCAGCCAGAGCCTGTAGGTCTATGGGTCAGATTCTTAAATGCAGCTCAAGTTTCACAGGCGTCTCCTTTATATCCACAGCTGAGCAAAGACAGATTCAATACACCAGACTGAATCAAAGTTTGAGACTAAGGAATCTGGGCTCAGTTGTAGGGCTAGAAAAACACCCCCCAGGAAGGCAGATAGCAGCAAGTGCTGTATACCTAACAGTAACTTTTATTCTCTAACATTGCCCCACTCCAATCTCCCTTTTTTCCCCACAGTTTTCTCTGTGGCCCTTCCACTCACCAGCTGGTTTTTCTCTGCAGGCTCTGCCAAGCAGGTCTGCAGCCTGTCTTGAGCTGAACCTTTGTATCACCAAAGCCAAGTCCCTGGTAGCAGTAATCCAGTGTCATTGCAGGAACTTGGCACAGAGACATACGTTTGGTCCTAGACATCTTGTGGAAAACTCCTGCAGATCCCTGTGGCTTTCCCTTTTCTGTTCCCATGAAGGCTCTGGGCTGGGCTGAGCCTGTGTGGTGTTGTTCCACCTTCTTAACATAAACGAGGAGTGAAAGGTTTTTTCTTGCAGAGTCCTGCTATTTTCTTTCCTACACCAAAAGCTTCAGCAGCATCGTGGTACTGCTGGGAGGGCGACTTGCTGGGAGGGCAACTTGCTGGCAGGCAGAGGGAAAATGGGCAGAGAAGTTTACAAACAGCCACACTGGCACCTTGAGACCTTCAGGTCCAGTTGGTTACTGATGGCAGCAAGTGACAGGGAGAGACCCACCTCACTGTTGGGGTGCAAACCCAGGTTTCCAGCAAGGTGGCTGAGGAAATCCTGCTCTACCCTGACGAAATGATGTAAAACACAAGTGGAGGCACTAAATAAGTCCAGATCTGTGATTCTTTGAAGACTGTCCACCAGGAAAAATGCAGAAGCCTCTTTTTCTGTACCGGATGAAGTTGCTGCTGGACTCTGCACGAAGAGCTCTGAGTGTGGGTAAGTGAAGGTGCTCCCCACAGCCTCCTCAGCAGCTGTGCTGGAGTTCTGTCTACATGGCTGCAAGGAACAGTGATTTAAAATAACTGATCAGCCACTTAACTGAAGAGGTATTTGTGACACTGTCATTTTATGCCTGGAGCCTTGATACCAACGAGTCTGAATGATGCTGCATGAGAGCTCTTCCCAGTGGACCTCATGGGCTGTCCAGGCTCCTGGTCCTTTGGGAGAGCAATCAGCAGCTGCACGTGTGGATGGGAGCATCTCAGCCGTGGTGCTGACACCATCCAGGCACACTGTGTGATAGGCTGTGCCACCCCAGACCTTGGGGCTGGTCTGTCGCCCCAGATCCAAGATTATGGACTTTCTGTTCCACTCAGAAGCACTGTGGGTGTCTGCAGCAAGGAGCCAGCAGGCTGGCAGGAGGGATGCTTCCTGGTTTATTCTTGTCAAGGCATAATGTGTCCTTAACCTGACCTCCTGAGTGCAAGATATTCTGATTGAGCAGCAAAGAATATTGGCCTGTTCTACAGGTAACTTGAGCAGCTGAAAGAGGAGGTGATAAAACACCCCCCCAAAAAAAGCTAAATAATATTCTGGGTATTTCCTGTTTCACAGCATAAACCAGCCTCTAACTCCTGGGCTCCTTCCTCCAAACCAGCCCACGGTCGGTAGCAGAACATGGGACAATACAAGGCCCTGGCTCTGATCCTGCTTGGCAATCCTTGTGCATTCATGCTGCTGCATTTTATGTCTGTGCACAGCTGAGTGTCTTCTCCTAGTTGGTTTTGTTATCCGTTTTGCTCGTGGATTTAGATAAGTTTTTTATCTCCTCCTCAAGCATCTTGTTTTTCTTCTCCGTGTCCTCCCGTGAGCGCTCCACGTTCATCAGCTTCAGCTCCAGTTCCTCAGACTTCTTCTTCTCCCTCTCGATGTCTTGATTCAGCCTCACCACTTTGGCCCAGACTTCATAGTTTTCCTTCTCAAGACTGCAAAGAGAAATGGAGCGTGAAAAGACTGGATGAGAAGAGTGCTGGGAAGTCACTGTTTGGCTCTTAAGGAGTCTGCCCTCTGTGTCATTAAGCAACAAAATTAGCCAGAGGTTCTGTCCTGATCCCCTGACACTCAATGGTCACATAACATGGTGCAATAAATATATAATATATTATATCTATATAATAATATGATCACAATGTGTGAAGCTGTTGCAACACTGATGTTTACAACTAATAATGCAACAATGCTACTGCAGAATTGTGGATAGTATAATGGTACAATATTGCAGTAATAGCAAGAATTATGACTCTGATAATTGCAGAAACATTCTAGAATGATGCAGTAAGAACTACAGAGTATTAATATTGTAGTAATATGACATTAGCAACGGTCATGACAGTACAGCACATGAGCCTTGACTTTTAGATAGCCTACTATAATACTATATTTTATCTTTAGTCATCATTATATCCTGTACTATCAGCAGTAAATAAATCTGTGCAATGCTAGTGGTGTAAAACCAAGGAGCTAAAGCCTTCACACCCCCCCCGAGCAGCACTCTGCAGTGTGTTACCTTTTAATTTGTTCCTCGTAGTCATTTTTCTGTACCTCCATTTCTTTCTCCAGCTTCAGGATCATGTTTTGCAGGAACTCCCTGCTCTCCTGATCAGGCTTGGGGACCTCGGCAGGGCTGCTGGTGGGACTGGCAGTTTCCTTTGCCTGATGGCTGGGACTGGGGCAGGGTAGAAATTCCTTATCAGAGCTGCTGCTGGAGGGGCTGGAGCTGCCTTCCCCACTTTCTTCCTGGGAGGTGGGAATGTTCTCGTGGGTCGGAGCCCGGTGAAGGTCGAGCAGCTTAAACAGATCATGAGACAAGGTTCTCTTGTGTCCCTCGGGGCCCGCGGGGCGCGCGCTGCTCCCCGGGGAGCTTTTCCAGAAGTCACTGGCAAAGATGCCATTTCTGTCCTTGCTGCCTTTCTCCCCCGGAGAAGCAGCTGTCAGGAAGGATTTCCTGTTAGGTAAAGTCTGAGTTCTTTTCCTTGCCTGTGTTTTCCACATTCCCAGGGTGTCTTTGGAGCCGTTATCTTCCCTGGGTGCATCTGAGCTGGCAGCTGGTCCGGGGGCACTGCTGGAATTCAGGTCATCTCTCTGGAAAAGAGACCTGGGGCATTAGGGCAGCCTGGTCCTGCTTTGGGTTGCTGTGACTGCTCTGACTGCAACACCAACACTTTAACATGCTAACAGGAACGGCCACAAGTTTTTCATGAAAAACCAGTTGGGTTTGCACCATGTTTTCCATTAAAAAGGACTTTTTGCAGAGATTCTTTCTTTCTGAGAAAAGCCTTTAATCCTCATTGTTTTCACCTCACCAACATGAGCTGAAAAGGCTTAATCTATTCTGCCTTTTAGCTAAAAAACTGCAGGAGTTTTCCTTTTTCCCAGAGCAGTACATTTTCCACAGGAAAATGGAAAATTTCTCTACATCATTTTCCTGATGCAGATATTCCAGGGATGACAGTTATGGCTCTTTACCCTATTAATAGCAAGTGCTCTTAGTGGCTCACTGGCCTGTTAAACCCATCAGAATTAATCACACATTTATTAAGCTTATATTTTATTATCTGTAGCTTTACCATTTGCCTTTGGATCAAGCTGTCTGCCCTGGGCACCACAGGGTCCTCTGCAGTGTCCCAGCCCACGGAGCTGCGTGGGATTGGAGCTTTCTTGTCATCTTTTTGAGCAGGTGGGGAGGGTGGCACATCCTTGGATGGGGGGAAGAGGTTTGCATGGTCACTTATCATCACAGTCATCACTTTCTGGATCTGTGGCGTGCCTGGAAGCAAACAGAGATCTGTCAGAGGCAAGGCCAAGGCTTTCTTCCACCCACATCTGCATTTTCTGTTTGGTTTTCCTGTTTGGTTTTTGTGGTGTCCAAAAGGGAGATGCAGACAGAGATGTAGGTGAAGACAAGGAGCACGATCACAAATCCAAGTAAAGGGAGGGATTTTTTGTGTCACTCCAGAACAGCAGAAGTAGGCTGTGGAGCAACCAGTACAGGAGTCTGTCCAGCTGCACCAAGCCACAAATTGTGCTGCTTTGGCTCAACAAGCAACCTGCAAAAAATCAGCTACATGGACAGGAATATGAACATCTGGACCATTTTCATGGGATGTTTGTAGAGCAGTGAAATCTTTGGCCTGAAAAATTCTGTTACTTCTGCTGCATCTGTCTTTGCCCACTGAATTACAGTTTGGCTCAGCTGAACAGTAACTTGAGTTGCCTTTTTTTCCTCTAAGAAGAATTTGACACGTTTCTGCTCCAAGCAAAAGAAAGATGACTTCACCAAATTCCTGGATTGTTTGAAATCTATGGAGGGAACAGACAGTGCAACTCCTAAGGGCTTTTTGTCACCATAAATACATTTTAAATGTGGTTTTATTCTCCCTGCTGTGCTTGCTATTCCCAGGCATGTCTGGCTTATATCCATGGGCCTACAATAGAAACTTTTTAATTTCAAGACTGTGGATGCAACTGAGTATTTCAGCATGTCAGCTGCTTGTATGCCAATTATTCCAGGAGTCCTTTTTACCTCTCATAATAATTGCAGGATCCTCTATCTTGGGTCTGATGAGGTTGACTCCAATCACTGTTGCCAGGTTATCCACACTCATCTTGTTGACACTAGAGTTCAACTGTATTTCGTGTAGAAACCTGCCAGAATCAAAGGGCAAATATTTCAAGTCAGAGAAGGAGGACTGCAAAAAGCCTTACACAGCCACTGCTGTAAAATCCTGATTAATCCATCCAGCTCTTCCACTGACGACAGAAACAGTTAATTGCGTTATAACACAAACTGGAGCAGAGTCTTACTAATACCAGTAGAAAAGACACCATGTAATGAGCTGCTCACCCAAAAAGAAGGGGAAAACCCCCATCTAATGTTTAATAGCCAGAGAAAAATCACCCAGGCTGGGTGAGACCCAACAGTTCTGTTGCACAAGGCTTTGTCTAGAAAAACTAGACTTGCTTTTAATTCTCAGGGACTCAGAAGTGAGTTTTAGGGCAGGCTTTTTTGCTCTGGCATTGTCAACGTGATTATCCCTGTGGCTGAAACTGTCCCCTTACAAAAGTCAGGATCTGGTGCCTCGAGGGGAACCAAAACATCTTGTAAGAGAGCTCTCTCTAGAGGAGTCAGCCTCAGCCTTAGGGATGATATTTCAACTCAGCAACACCAAATCTGAGCTGTTTATGACTTGTGCAGAGGACTGACCTGCAGATGTAGCTGAGGAGGTTGTAGTTGTCTCTGGGAAGGAGGGACAGTTGCTTCAGGAGCTCCTGATGGCCCTAAATGCAAGTTAAGAAACAGCTCTATAAAGATTGACAGATATATACAGGCTCAGGAGTGGCTCTTGGTCACTCCATCCATCCCTGTGGGGCCTCACCTTTTGGCATTTGCTTGCCATGGAAATTCCATTTCTCTGGCAGACCAAGTGTGGACATGGGGAAGTGTTTGCACAAGAAGAGCAAGAAGAAGCAGCTCATTGCCCAGGAAAGAGCAGAGACCCTGTGATGAGCTCTTTGAAAGGGCTGATCACACCTAATCTTGCATTTCTTGTCTACAAACATTTAGGACATTTTTAACCCCAAAGATCCTGAATTGAAATGACCTACAAGAAACATTTGCCCTTAAAATATAGGGCTGAATTCTGCAGCTCACAGAGCTCATGCTACCCAGGGTATCTGCCTTCTTTTTTTGTGTATAGGAACTGCATCCATGACAGGGTTGTTTCTCTTTTTTTGCAATAGGGGTGCTTCTTTTCCACCAAAATATATAGTTAGGAAAAGGCAGTTCCTGTTTCTCACTTCTCCCTCTCCCAAATCCCCACTTCCTTCCTTGCTCACACCCAAGGCCCTCCACCAGCTCTGCTCTCAGCTCAGGCTGATGGAGGCTGCAGGAGGCTGTTTCCTTCCTCTCTTGGTTTTCACACTCACTGTTTGCTGCAAGGCCTCAACGAAAAGAGGTGCTGAGCAGCTCTTAGATCTCCTCCAGAAATTTAAGCTTTAAAATGGATCAAGCCCATGTTGTCAAGTTGGGAAACCTCAGTGGCTTTGTGAGATTTTATCTTTTTAATTATATATATTTTTTTCCAGATTTCAAAGCTCAGTGACCACACAGCTTCCAGTGCTCAGCTGTGCCTGCACCCTGCATCCCCAGCTCCCAAAGCCCTGCCACGCAGCTCATCTGGAGGCCAAGAGGAGTGAAATGAGTCTCTACCTTTCTTTCATCTGCATCCAGTGTCTGGCCACACAGCAGGAAATCCTCGTACTGCATCCAGGGCACGACTGGCTCAGGGAGCTCCCGCAGGTAGAGCTTGAGCAGAGAGGCCACGGTGTGCACATCTGTGTCCCTGCAACGAGCCACCAGCCACTCACCCCAAACTGGCACCCAGTGGTGAGCAAACCCTACAGGAGGTTGTAGCAAGGTGAGGGTTGGTCTCTTCCCCCAAGTAACAAGTGGCAGAACAAGGGGAAATGGGCTCAAGTTGTGCCACGAGAGGTTTAGATTAGATGTTAGAAAAATTCCTGCACTGAAAGGGTCATGAAACACTGGCCCAGGCTGCCCAGGGAGGTGGCTGAATCTCCATCCCTGGAGGTGTTTGAGAGGCTTGCAGATGTGGTGCTGAGGGACATGGTAGAGACATGCACTGTCTCTCACTCCTCTGTCTCACTGTCTCATGGCAGGGACATGCACTGGACTTGGTAGGAGTGATGGTTGGATTTGATGATCTTAAAGGTCCTTTCCAACCAGAATGATTCTGTGGTTCTGTGATTCAAGCTCTGTGTATAAATGCAGGAGACAGAGAAGAATAAATAAGGCCAAAGCAAGCTTGGGGTTTCCACAGGACACCACAAGCCAGGGAACAGCCCCAGCTGGCAGGAAAATAAATTCTTGGTGGTGAGGTGGGCAAGTCCCCAGTGTTCATACCCAGGCTGAGCCTTCCCAGCCTGCGTGTGACTCCTGAGGGTTTGTATGCAAATACTGTCTGGTGTTCCCATGTTTGGCAAGCACTCCCACTCTGCTGGCAAAGCTTGCCTGGGGTTTTGAAGATTAACAGCAATTACTGAAGATGTTCTGCCGGGACAGATGTTTGCAGCTTTGCATACCATGTAGTTTACATTATGTCAGAAGGACACTGTCAAGATCATAAGCCTCTAATTTGACCTACCTTGAAGTTGCTAAACTGTTGTAACCTTCTAGCAAAAAAATCCCCCAGGTCATTTATTTTTAGGATTGGTTGGGATTTTTCAAATACTATTGTTTTTAACAAATGTGCAGAGCCATAAAGGAATTTTTTTCAGAGCTGTGTTTTTGTAGGGCCTACCAATACACACCATCAGCCAGTCTGGATGCCTGGGCTGCAGCAGCAGCTTCCTAGTGCTCCCCACTCAATCCTGCCATGCTTGTGTACACAAGGATGCCTGTGCAAAGCCAAACAGGCTGTGAAGGTGGCACTGGAGGTTGAACCAGCATCTTGCAGCATTCAGGCCACTGGAAACCCCATTATTATTTGCATTCTTCCTCACTAAGAATACATTGCTGTGCATGGGAGTTGCAGTCACCACCCTGAGATCACCACAACAATGCTCATACCAAACCCTGCAGCACAGGGGTGACATCACAGGGTGCTGGGAAAAGGGCCAAACTCCCTCACCATGTCCTGCTGCAAAACCCTGTTCTGGAAAACAAACAAACAAACAAACAAAGGCTTCACCTTCCTCTGACCCCTGTGCAGGTTACAACAGGAAAGCTCTCAGCAGGACTCTGACACCCAGAAAGCAAGAAATATTCAGCTGCAGGACCAGCTAAGGTGCATCAGGGGTTTACCTTTCTTCTCTCATTTTGCACAGGGCATGGCAGAGATTCCAGTGGCAAATGTCCCTCTCCAAAGCCCCCCTGAGACCTACCAGCAGGGACAGGCAGCTCTCAGCTTTAGGGAGTTTGTAATTTCCTCAGCCCAGCAGAGAAAGGGGGTCAGGAGGCTGCAGCCTTGCAGAAGCCAGAATCTCTCTCTCATCTCTATATGATGTTGTAGGGAAAAGCAACATGAGGAAAATATCATGGCTATGGGCTGGCAGGGAAAGAAATAACTTCTCCTGTGTGCATTAGGTGTTGTCTGAGCTTGTTTCTGACCCACTATTTGCTCTCCTTTCTCTAAACCCTTAGCTGATGGGCTTTGTAGGCTCTTCCCTTTGCCTTCTTCTTTGGCTGCTCCTGCAGCTGATAATGACTGTGTGGGGTCAGGATTTTCCTAAATGCTTTCCTTTATCATAGAATCATGGGATGGTTTGGGTTGGAAGGGACCTTAAAGATCATCCAGTCCAACCCCCTGCCATGGGCAGGGACACCTCCCACCAGCCCAGGCTGCTCCAAGCCCCATCCAACCTGCCCTTCAACACTGCCAGGGATGGGGCAGCCAGAACTTCCCTGGGCAACCTGGGCCAGGGTCTCACCACCCTCACAGCAAAGAACTTTTTCCTAATGTCCAACCATTATTTCCATGAATCTCATCTCAGCACCCTCTGATTCTGCTTTTGCCTCCATTTGAGCTTTCTGTTGAATCCTCTCTCCATGCCAAGCCCTTCTGGAGGGTCCACGTTTCCTGCAGGGTACTGCTGGGCTCTCTGGGGGGACAGGGTTAGAGAGGCTGCTTTGCCCCAGATTTTAGGGTAGATGAGACCTAGTTGAGTAAGAGAGGGGGAATCCAGCATTACCGGTCAAACGAGGGCCTTTCCCCAGCATCGAAGGCATCTCTGAGCTGCTTCACCAGGTTGTCCTGGCCAGGCAGGCGAAAGATGCCCTCCTCACTCACACCGTGCTCCCGGATAAACTCAGCACTCTTCTGCACCAGGATGGGCACCTGGTGCTGCCCAAATTTCTGTTCATGAGCCATGGTCTCTGCCAAGCGCTGGCCAAACACCGCTGGGGGAAGGAGAGGGAGGTTAGAATGTCAGAATCATGGATGGTTTGGGCTGGAAGGGACCTCAAAGACCATCTAGATCCAACCCCCTGCATGGGCAGGGACACCTCCCACCAGCCCAGGCTGCTCCAAGCCCCATCCAACCTGCCCTTCAACACTGCCAGGGATGGGGCAGCCACAGCTTCCCTGGGCAGCCTGGGCCAGGCTCTCACCACCCTCACAGCCAAGAATTTCCTCCTGATCTCTAACCTAAATCTCCCTCTCCCAGCTTAAAACCCCTTGTTCGGTCACTACACTCTCTGATGAGAAGTCCCTCCCCAGCTTTCCTGTAGGCTGCCTTTAGGTATTGGAAGGTTGCTCTAAGGTCTCCCTGGAGCCTTCTCTTCTCCAGGCTGAACACCCCAACTCTCCCAGCCTGGCTCCAGAGCAGAGCTGCTCCAGCCCTCCCATCATCTTTGTGGCCTCCTCTGGGCTCTCTCCGACAGCTGCGTGTCATTCTTGTGTTGAGGGCTCCAGAACTGGACACAATATTCCAGGTGGGGTCTCAGGAGTGTAGAGGGGCAGAATCCCCTCCCTCAACCTGCTGGCCACATGCCTGAGGGGAAGGGGAGCTAAGATCCTGTCACCTCAAGCCTTGCTTGAGCATGGGGAGGGTGATTGCATAGCCAAGGCAGACTCTGCAGGGAAAATGGGTGCAGAAGGGCTGGGCTGAGAAAGAAAAGCTGGAAGAAAAGCAAAGCAAGAACATGGGCAGGTGAAAGGCAAGATTCTTCAAGACTTTATCCCTGAAAATGAGTTGGTTTCAAAAACAGCTTCTTCTGGGGTCAATAAGTCAATGAGGAAGTTCACAAAAGAGGTTGAAACCAGCCCAGAAATCTTTCATGCCTGGATGCTGTTTCCTTAGCACTGCCCATGTTTGCAGCAGACCTGACACCACCGGGTCTGGTCTAGGAGAAGGTTTCTAAGGCATTGCAAGTGATACAGCAGCTCTGTTCTCCAGTTTCAAGGATTGATGGGCCCAGCTTTGAAATCCTTGCACAAAAGTGCTGCAAAGCACCAGGTGGGAAGAAATTGCCTCTGCAAGAGCTCTCCCTGCTGCCCTTTACCTCCTGAAGATGTCCCCACCACTCGTCGGATGGATTTAACCCATTCCTCCATCTCAGACTGGGAATTAGCCATGAGCACACAGGTGTCCTGTCCTGCCCGGGTCTGGTCTCCAGAGACCCCTGCAAAAAAACACATTTATGCATCATTTATAGAGAGGATTGGAGGGGAAAAGGCACATTCTTGTTCTTTTCTTTGCTAAATGCTTTTGGCTCTAACTTGCCCCATTATGTCAGTTTGGGTGCAAAATGCAGCAGCACTTTGGCATCTCACCCTTGCTGAAGGTCTGCAAGAAAGGAACAGAAACTGCTCAACGTTGCAGCTTGACAGGGCTTCTCAGCAAGGGACATGGGCACTGGCAGGGGCCCTGCTCCAGCCCTGATGTGTGAATGTTGAAAGCAAGACATTCCTTTCCATGTGGGGACCTTGAAAAGAAAATGACTTGCCCAAATGGTTGTGGGTGAACAGCCCAGCCCACACGTGTGCAAGGGGTGAAGTGTCCTCACCTGGGATGATTTCGAAGATAAATTTCCCTCCTTCTTCTGGGTTGCTGGCCACCTCCTTGATGGTGCTTCCCTGGAGACACAGGCAGCCCTAGGACAAAGCAGAGCAGGAGCTGGAAATACCCGTGTCCCATCTCTGTGAGGTTGACACTACCTGTGTCAGCACCGAGGATCCAAGTCCTCTCAAAATGATTGCAGGAGCTATCTATAGATATATGCTAAAAATGACTTTTCAAACAATAAGGGACACTTCTTAAATGCCAATTGTTCTGATGAAGTAATTCTCGGAATGAGAAAACTAGTTGTTTTGTTCTTTCCTTTTTTTTTTCATGCCTTCTTATGTTTTTTTAACCACTGCTGGGAGTGGAGAAAGAAAATACAAAGGAGAAAGGACTTGGCAACACACCAGAGCATCCAGTTTCTGCTACACCAGAGCAGGAAAAACTGTTTCTTTAACACAGCATCAGTTCAAACCAAAAACCAAATCTGAAGTTTGCAGGAGAGGAGTAGAGAAAAAGAAGGAAAAGGGAGGGGAAATGTAAAAGCCAAGAGGAAGACAGATGTTTTTCCTGGACCTTCCTTTCCCCAGCTGTCCTGGAGAACATGGGCTGCTTGGAACCCACTGGAGGGTTTGGGTGGGTGGGGAGAGGCCAAGGCAGGTGGGGCTGAGCAGGCTGTGAGTCAGCCCCGAGGCCTCCCGGGGCAGGAAATCAGCCTGTGCCACAGAGATGAAGTTTCCCAGTGGTTTCAGCCTCCTGGAAGCCACTGGGGTCCTGCCAGCTGTGAGGACCATCAGTGCTCCGAAAGCCTGAGCTGCAGTCGTGTCAGTCAGAATCACTGATGGGAACAGAGGGGCTGGAAATGACCCTGGATGGTGCATCAGGTCATGGTGAGAGCTGCCAAAAGTGCCAGGAATGGTGATAAGCTTTTTACAGCACTTTCTGTTCCTGCATCCCATTTACAGCTGGGGAGGCTGCTCCTCCCAGGCACCCCCGAGACAGGGCAAAACCAGAAATAGGACCTGGATCCCATCGGGCTCAGCCCTGTGCTTCCACCCCCAGGATCTGCTGATGGGATCTGTCCTCAGATCAGTTTTGCTGCCAGGAACAATTTGTATAGAGAACTGCTTTTCCAGCAAAGGGGAGGACCTTTCCCCTGAAATTTCTCAAAATGAGGAAAAGAGGGTGGATACTCAGGAAGGGAGTTACAGAATGGAGAAAATAGTTGAAAAACCACCGAGTTGTCCATATAAATTGGAGAAACAACCTGATTTCCTCCTGGCAAGTGTACTGTAATGCATACCCTGAGATGTGGGTGAGACAGAGGGACTGCTACAAGCCAGAGGGGCAGAAGATGGGATGGTGCTGCTGGGGAGCTGCAGACACTGGGCACTGCTGGAGATGTTTAAATCATACCCAAGTGGGTGATCACACTCCTGTTTTATGCCAGGGGTTGAGTGCACATTGTGCTCTCCTGAGGATCTCAAAAAGCATCAGAACTGACACACACCAGAGAGCTCAGCAGATTTGAAGCCTTTTCCTTTAGAGGAAAAGGCAGTGGGACAGGTTTCCTCTGGCCTTGTGAGGTGGACCAGGGGGGCAGCTGAATAACACAAACTGCATCCACACCCTGGAGCCTTCTGCAAAGGATGGGTCAGGATGGGATACAAACCTGGAGAGAGAGATTTCCAGTCCTAATCCCTCCAGCTGCCCTCTCCCTTGGCAAGAGGGAGGAAGGAAGGAGCTAAGGAAGCAGCTGCCCTTCATCTGCCCAGCCCACGGCCCTGCCGTGAGGTCTGTCTTGGGCAGATCCTCCCACCCAGGCTCTGCTGAAAGTCCTCCTTCTGTTTTCATAAAGCATCCTGTAAGATGCCTTTCCCACCAAGTGTGTGGCTGAAACCTCTCCCAAAGTTCTTGGCATCTTGTGCACCCATTGCTGCACCCACCATCACAGCACTGCTGGTGCACTGACCTCTTGTTCTCCTCAGCCTAGTTCTGTTTCTTGGAGAATGACAGCAACCTCCTAAGTGGTAACTGTTGGTTGGGCAAGGGGTGACCAAACCCCCAGCAGGGCTTGCAGGACCTTTAAGGATATTCAGAATGTAATGCCTTGATGATCCTGATCAGGATATATCATCTCTGTTACTGCCCAAAGGCAGGAAACCTTTGTAATTCCCTACTCCAGACCCATCCCAGGGTTGCAAATTCCCCACAAGCAAAGAATGACAGGATGTTTGGAGTTGGAAGGGACCTTAAAGATCATCAAGTTCCAACTCCCCTGCATGGGCAGGGACACCTCCCACTAGAACAGGCTGCTCAGAGCCCCATCCAACCTGCCCTTGAACACCTCCAGGGATGGAGCCCCCACAACATCTCTGGGCAGCCTGTTCCAGTGTCTCACCACCCTCACACTGAAGAATTTCCACCTGATCTCTAAGCTAAATCTCTCTTCTTTCAGTTTACAACCATTACCCCTCATCCTCTCACTCAAGCCCCTCTAAAAAGGCCCCTCCCCAGCTTTCCTGTAGCCCCTTCAGGTACTGGAAGGCCATGATGAGGTTTCCCCAGAGCCTTCTCTTTTTCAGGCTGAACAACCCCAACTCCCTCAGCCTGTCCTGATCAGAGAGCTGCTCCAGCCCTCGGATCATTTTTGTGGCCCTAAAATCACAGAATGACAAGATGTTTGGAGTTGGAAGGGACCTTAAAGATCATAGAGTTCCAACCCCCTGCATGGGCAGGGACACCTCCCACTGGAGCAGGCTGCTCAGAGCCCCATCCAACCTGCCCTTGAAAAAGCTTCAAGAAGGAGGAGACTGAGGACTGGCAGAGCCCAGCAGCCTCACCCTACCTGTGGTTTGGCATCGTCCTCGTCCTTGTAGTAGTAGAGCTGCTGGCCCTTGAGCACGAAGTATCTCTGCTGCCAGTTCCTGACGATGGAGCGCTGCTTCTTCAGCCAGCCCGTCTTCAGCGGCCGCTCCAGCGGGCTGGGGGAGCCAGGCCTGGCACCCACCCCCTCGCTGCTCATCACGCTCCTGGAACGAGCTGTCAGGGGACAGAGGGACAGGCTGGATGCAGGGGAGCCAGCTGGGCCAGACCCGCGTCCTCCCCAGGGCCACCTGGAGCTGCCAGAGCAGCTCTCTGCCCCTCTGCCTGCGCCGAGCAAACTGGCTGGAGTTTTTAAAGGAAGTGGCTGCAGTATCTGTCAGTGTGTGCTTCCTTTTTCCTGCGTGGGAGTCATTGTCTTGCAAGTGAGAAGAAAATAATTAGCTTGCTCTATTTATTATTTATTTGTGGTGATGGGGGGTGTGTGGGGTTTTTCTCTACCCACCCCACCCAGCCTGCAGCAGCGACAGCAGAATGACCCAGCCTGGCTTGGAAAAACACCAATGGTTTGGAAATTGGAGTTTTGCTCTGGGAGAGCCTTGCAGCATTGCCTAATGTTTCCAGTGGGGCAGTTCTCACACAATGAGGTTGGAAAGTCTCCAAGACAAAAAGATCCAGTGTGGATTTACTGGCTGGGCAAAGCAGTGTCCCCTGTCTGCTGTTTGCATAGATGGGTCCCATTGGTACCACTGCCCTGTGCCAGGGACCAGCAGGATGGCCCCGTGACATTCCTAAATGCTTCTGTGATAGGAAATGCCTTAGGAAGGATCATTTCCAGAAGGGACACTTTGATTTTTGCCTCTGGACCAAGTACTGCAGGACCCCAGTGCCAACCCAGCTGGGTAGAGTCAGCATTTGTGGTCACAGTGCAAAAAAACTTGTATGACTCCAGGGGAAATCAGCTTCACTGGTCTCTGCAGATGGTGGTTTCCTGAGGTCTTAGTCTCCCCTGCTAAGATGGAGCTGATGGCACCCAGCTGGGTGAGGATGGAGCAGGATTCAGGCCCCTGAGCCCAGCAGAGTTGGCTGGCAGAGGCTGAGCCAGGGCTGTGCAGGGGGTGTTGTGCAATGCTGTGGGATGGGGGGCAGCTGTGGTGGCCTCATATCTCTGCTCCCAGATGCCTGCTTTTCCCCCAGGCTGGTCAGTGGAGCAGAGAGCTGCAAAAGTTGCATTAGATATGTGTGTTGGTGAATCCTGGCCTGGACCTGAGAGTAAAGGGCAGGTTTAAAAAAGGAGGACATGAAAAATCACCCACTGCTGCCTTGTGATGTTTGGGACTGGGGGCATCTCGTGCCTGAGTGGGCTCTCTCAGAGCACAGACACCCCCAGGGAGCCTACAAAATATTTTGCACTCCGTGGTGAGCAGTTACAGTTGTCTCAGGGGTCAGGGGGTGCTGCAGTTCAGGAGCATGACCAGCTTCCCCTTCCACAATCCCCTGGAGCAAGAAACCTCGCTGTGCTTTGCCTTCATCCTTTGGAGCCTGGCTTGAGTGGGGCACTTCGAGCTCACCTTTCCACTACAAACCCATCACAGGACTGCAGATCCATTTCCGAAAGTTCAAAAGGATTGTGTATCCAGAAATCAGCCTTTGAAACACAAAGTCATCTTTGAAACAAGATGCTGCTTGTATCTCAGTGCATGCTGGTGTGGGATGCTGCTTGCAGAGGATATGGTTGTAAACAAGGACATTCAAAAGGGATTTGCCAGGCAGCTCCCCTGAAAAATGCTGGTACAAGGGATGACCCTGATGCAAAAGCCAAAACAGGGTTTCCAAATTGCTCTGGGCAGCTGCTTTGCTCTTTGCCAGAACCTCTGCATTACTCACATCTCATGAACATGAATACAATTCTCAGCAAAATGCTCACAAGCAGCATCATTCCTCTCCCTAAAACATGTTCCTTCACGTCTTGTCGCTGCCACCGACTCCTCAGGGGTGAGGATTTTGGGGAGTGACCTGCAGGGGTGGGGCCTCCCACAGACTCTTTGCTCTGCAGAAACCACAGCCCATTGCCAAAGAGCAAATCCCAGCGGGCTGGCTCCAAACCAGCCCCGTTCTGCAGCAGGCAGCACTCCCCTGCCTTCCTGAATTCTGCTGGGTGTCCTCCTAGCCCCTCATAGGGTCTCATCTCCCCCTGGTGAAACAGAGATGCTGATACTCGTTCTGTGTAATTAGCCTTTACATTAGCAGAGTTTGTCTCCATCCCAAGCACCCGTGACCACAAGGGTTTCATCTGCAGCTGCTGCAGTGCAGCTCCCAGGGTCCGTTCTCACACCCAAGTGGGTGGAAATCAGGGATGTGTCTCCATCCATCCGCTCTGTGTTCAGCCTTCCCAAAGAGCTCAGCTCAGCCCAGCAGCTCTGATGTTCCAGCTGCACAGGACTTGAAAGGAGCTATCATGTCTTTTATGAAAAATACAATGTTTTACTGCCTTTTATGGGAGATACTAATCTCCCTCTAAGCCCATCAGGGCTCTGCACCATGGAAAGGAAGTGACCCAGCAGGCACTGCTACCCAGGGGTTCCTCCTGCTCTCAGCCTTGAGCTTAAATTGCCTGGTCCTTGCTGGAAATCAAGTTTGTTCTCCTGCTTTGCAACCTGTCCCAGGAGCATAAGGAACCTGCATTCAGAGGGGTACACTTGGGTCCCTTTTCTTAGCATCAGCCCTTTCAAAACACCAGACTCAAGGTGCACCCAGAGGCCCTTGCTCAGCCCTGTTCAGACACACAGATAAGCACCAATGTGAGCATGTGTTTTCTCTCTGCATGAGACAGCTCTCCCTGTGCTTTGGGCTCATTGAAGGCCAAAATAGCAGTTTGCAGGATCCTTCTTACCCACAAACAGCCCTCAGCTGCTGTCCCCACTGCAGGGCTGGTGCAGAGGTGTGGGGAGGGAGCTGCTGTGGGCACCTTGGCTTTGCACTCAGCGAGGCTATTTTTGCCTAGTGGAAAACCAGGCAATTTCTGCATTCTCAAAACCAGACCTACCAAGGCTGTGACTCTGCCCCCTACCACTTTTCCAGGTTTCTACCTTTTGTGGCCAGTGTGATTCCCAGCTCGTGTGTGATGAGTGGCTGAAAATTTTACACGGGGCTGGGATGAAGCTTTCTCCCCAGTTCTCACCAGGGTGGCCCAGCACTTGCAGTCATCTCCTCCTCCACAGACACATCGTTGCCACACTCAAGCCTGCTCATCCTTGCCCATCTTGCAGGGCAGGAAAGAGCCACTAAGAGCAAATTTGGTGCCCCCTAAAGCGTTTCCTGCGGTAACCGCCTCTGAAGCTGAATATTTCCTCCAAAACATCCTTGCTCTTGCTGCAGCCCTGGGAACTGGTCCTGCTGCCTGCAAAGAGGAGCCCTGCCAACGTGTGGATTGCAGGAGAAATTGCACTGGGTGCTACCATGATGTCCACACCTGCTGGCTTCTGCCCCAAATCCTTGTCTTGGCAGGAGCCCACACTACTGTCCCCTTTCCTCCTGCCCCACAGGAGGGATGTCAGGTACTTGGAATAAGAACAGGCAAAGTGCCACAATAGGTTTTACAATGAAAATTGCAAATGCCATTTTCTCCTTCGTTGAAACAAAAAGCTTTGCTTTCTTTCTCAGCATGAGGAAGCACACAGGAGCCTGCGCCCTGTCCTGAGGCTTACGGGAGCTGCCTCTGCCACGGCTGGGGACAAGGACAGGGAAGTGTCCCAAGGCTAGGAGGAGCCAGTGATGGCACTGCTGACTAATTTGCAATTGTTTTCCACAAGTCACATCCCTGCTGCACTCCTGAAGATGGCAGAAGCCAGGAACCCTGAGAGGAGTGGGTGCACCGAGCTGTGCCCCAGCACTCAGGTCTCTGCACACACACACACACACACACACACACACACACACAGCCCTCGTCTCACAGCCTCGCAGCAGCTACAAGCTGCAAAAGGCACCCAGAATCTCATCCTGGGCAAGTTTTATTGAAAAAAAGCAATTCTTGGTAAGCACACAGGTTCATGACTATGTCCTATCTCCATTCTCTCTGCTCCCCAGCAGCCAGCAGGCTCAGTGTCCCCTGGCCTTTTCTTCTGAGCTACCGTTTGGATTTGCCCACTTCTCAGCAGCCTCTGTGCAAAAAATGACTGATTATCCTAAGAGTGGGCAAGGCAGAAATCCAGGATGCTGCTGTGATAACTGCACGAGGATTTCTCCACCACCACCCTGAAAGCTGATGAGAGGAGATGGCTGCCCTGCTCCCTGTGTCTGCAAGCTTCAGGACCACCCGGGGTCTCATCCTGCACATCGCTGCGTGTTGCCAGGCCCAGCCACACAGGCACTGGGGACCAGCTGTGCTTTGTCTGGGGCCTTGTGCAGAGCAAATGGTTTGGCCACCCCAATGAAAACAGCTTCAGATGGAAGTCCAAAATGCCTTTGCAAGAAAAATCCAGCCAGGATGAGCTTAGAAACTGGCACAAGGGTGTCACAAGGTGGAAGAGCTCAGCACCGCAGAGACCAGCTTGGCCAAATCTGGCTGCATCAGGGAGAAATCAAGTCGTCAGCATGTGTTCTGACCATGTCTTGGCAGCAGTGCCAGGACAGAGCTGGGCTTGTGCACCCTTCCTCACCCTCAGACCCCCTCCCTGGCTGCTTGACCCCAAGGCAAGTGGCGGCTCTGCTGTTACTTTGGCCACAGAGCCTGCTGTACGGACCCCTCACTCCTTCCCAAAGGTGGTCTCAAGAGGTTTTCTGTGCTGGAGATAGATCCCATGGCACAGGAGAGCTGTGCAAAGCCTAGGCAGAGCCAGGAGATAGGTCAGAAAATCCCACAGTGAAGCCGTCCTGGGGCACAGAGCCCTGTGTGAGCATCAGAGGGCTCTTTGCCACTGGTGAGAGGAAACGGTGACGTGGGGATGGGCAAAGAAACCTGAGCAAGAGCGAGATTGTTTCCTCCAGCCCACACGGCTCTGTCTGTCCCTTGGCCAGCACTTCACCTCCTGCAAGGCTTGTGCCAGCAGAATGAGCCCATGCGGTTTAAATTCCCCCCCAAAAACCTGGATTTGGGGTGGGCAGCATCCCCAGGCTGCCAGGTCCCCTGTCCCCACCCCCCCGAGGCAGCCCTGGCCCTGCTCCCACAGCATCCTTCGGTGGCAACTTTGCAAATCACTTCTTGCAAATCATTTGCAAACCATCTGCGCTCTCAAAAGCTGTAGCTGGCGGCCAAGTCCCCCCACTGAGGCCAGCAGCAGGTTCAGGTCTGGGCTGTAGCCAGATTCACTGCTGGGCTTGGCCACAGGCAGCCTGGCAGACCCCGACTTGGACCTGAAAGGCTCAAACAGAAACAAAAGGACATAAAGAAACAGTCACGGTACCTATTTTTGCAGCATCCGTTTTCAGGTTGAAATCCCAGTTCCGTGGCAGCTTAAGGGACATTTTGAATCAGGAGGGGCTGCTTGTTTGTTTTGTTTTGCCTTTTTTTTTTTTCCCCCAAGGGGCTCTGGCTTAGGAGTCAGGCTGAAACGAAGCTCTGATGGTCCCGGGGGATCCTGCGCCCGGGGTGCGATCCCCCCACGAAGGGCTCGGCAAGGGTTGATTTACCAACGTACTTCCTCCTCCTTCCTCTGAGACTGGCTGTGAGCAACCTCACAAAAGTACTTTCCTGCCCTCCTTTCCTGCGAAGCTCTGGTCTTGCTTCCTCAGCAGGAGCGAGGTGATGCCACCTTCCTTGCTGCCCTTTTTTGTCACCCCCCTTGGCCGAGGAGGGGACGCGGCCGCCCCAGCCCCGCGCCCCGACGTGGCTGCCCGAGGCTGCTCTCAGCGCTGCTCGTTGCATTTGAGGAAGTGGGTGTCCCTCTTGGTGCTGTTGGTGAGCTAGAAAATTGCCCGTTGGAAGACACGGCCCAGCAGGGAGTTTCGGGAGGTTGTTTTGCTCAGCAAGCAAAGCAGAGCAGGCTGCAGCTCAAGCGCCACTGGATGATGTCCCTGAACGTCCCGCTGCGTCTCCGTGTGCGCGGCCCGGACCACACGGGTGTCTCTGCGTTTTCTTGCTGCAGCTGCTGGGTTGTCCCCACAGCTGACTGAGGGTTTGTGCACCCACTTTGTAACAAGCAGAACAGGGATGAAATGAGGCTGCTCTTGGTGGAAGTGCTGTGGGTATCAGAGCAGTGAGGGCCAGGGGATGTGGGTACAGACCCCACCAGGGCCACTGGACCCAGCAAAGCCCCTTTCCCTGCTTGCAACGTGGAGTGTGTCCTGTTTCTTGTCATTTAATGGAGGAAGAAGCAGCAAGGGTGGCTGCCAGACATGGCAGTGTGCCCTGAAGAACTAGTGAAGGGCTCCAGCCCCCATTTCTCCTCCATACTGGGCATGTCTCAGGCCTTGTGAAGTGGGTAGTTTCCCTGAACAGAAGAAGCAGGGAAGTGCAGAGGGCTAAAAGAGGATGCTGCCACTGGTTCCTGTTCTGATTTGCAGCCCAGCCATTCTGCCCAGGATGCAGAGTCTCTTGCAAAGGCTTTTTTTTTGTTTAGTGCCATAGCATAAATGCAGGATGTGCCTCTTGGGAGTGGAGCTGGAGCCTGTGCTGACTGCCTGGTCACAGCACAGCCAGGGTGGGCTGCCTGGGGTTAATCACAGCTGAAAAATGAATGTGTTGCCTCGAGCAGTGACTGGAGCCAGCTATCCCTGGCTCACATATTCCACTGCTGAAAGTCCAGAGAACATCAGGGTGTGGAAAGTGGTGCTGTCCCAGTGGAGCAGCCCAGCACCAACCCCAGCCTGAACGAGATTAACCCCAAAACCCACTTTGGACCCAAACTGCCTGAATTAACTCTTTCAGCTGTACCCCGAGCAGAGGACCCTGAATGAGCCCTCAATGGGCCCATTATTTTTTCCTCTTCTTAACAATATCTGCAGAAACCTGCAGGAGTTTCAGGTGGCTGTGCATTTTGATCCTTTTATTCTCTTCAGCCTGTTTTTTCTCCCCAAAGCCCAGCAGCAGCCTCTGAGCAGCCTCCTTTCCCCACCTGCCCGTGTGAACAGGATGTCACGTGGCACTTTGCCCTCTAGAAAAGGAAACAGCAAAACGTTTTAGCCCCAAATCATGCAGTTCAGCCCAACACTGTGTGCCTACCCTGCAGCAGCTCAGCCCACACCCCCCCTTTGCAAGAGCCCAGAGAGCTGTTCCAGCTGCCTCCTGCTTCCTCCCATCGGGTACCTGGTGGCTGCCTCCAGATTTGGGAAAGGACATCACAAGATTGGGGTTTTTTTTCCTTAGCAATCAAGCCAGGCTGCCCGTGCCTGAACTGACTGATCCAGGGGAACTGAAAAAGGGCACATCTCGGCCCACGGGGTTGTTTGTTTTGTTTTTACATCCCTCTTCTCTCAGGGTCTCATGGAAAATGTGGCTGGACGGAGGGTTGCATGACACCTCCTTGCACAGGGCCAGCCTTGGTGAGAGCCTGACTGTCTTTCTGGATGTGGAGCACAGTCAGCACCAGGGTTTCCACTGGGAATTTGCAGTTTTCAGTGTTTGATTCTCCTAAATTGCTACAGCATGGGGAGGGACAAGGAGAGACCTTCAGCAGAAGAGCTGAAATGCAGGCAGGGCTGCAGGCAGGCAGGGCTGTCAGGTGGGTCTGACCCAGTGCCAGGCACCAGCACACACCCTGCCCCACCAGCAGCCTGCCCAGAGAATTCCCACTGCCTTTTCCTAAAGATTTACACATCAAGGGATCTTCCAAAAAGACATCTGGGTACTGGCATCTAATCACTTCACAGGACTTGCCAATGGCATCCTGGGGGGGCATCAAAAAGAAGGAGGCCAGCAGGTCAGGGAGGTTCTCCTGCCCCTCTGCTCTGCCCTGGTGAGGCTCCATCTGAAGAACTGGGTCCAGTTCTGGGCTGCCCAGTTGCTGAAGGCCCAGGAGCTACTGGAGAGGCCAGGGCAGGGCCACAGAGATGCTGAGGGGCTGGAGCATCTGCCTGGGAGGAAAGGCTGGGAGAGCTGGGGCTGCTCAGCTGGAGAAGAGGAGCCTGAGGGGGGATCTCCTCAGTGCTGCTCAGTATCTCCAGGGGGTGTGAGGAGGGGGGACCAGACTGCTCAGGGGTGTCCAGGGCCAGGACAAGGGGCCATGGGCAGGAGCTGGAAGGTGGGAAGCTCCATCTGCAGATGAGGAGGAACTTGTTGCCTGTGAGGGTGGCAGAGCCCTGGGCCAGGCTGCCCAAGAGGCTGTGGAGGCTCCTTCTCTGGAGCCATTCCAGCCCCAGCTGGAGGTGTTCCTGTGGGACCTGCTGGAGGTGACCCTGCTCTGGCAGGGGTTGGATGGATGATCTCCAGAGGTCCCTTCCCACCCCAGCACCCTGTGACTGCTGAATTCTGCAAGGTGCTGCTCAGCAGTTTTCTGCTGAACTGGCCGACTGCCCCGAGCCCGACGTGAGGCAACGTGAGATGTGGGGCTTTTGTTCTGCAAGGCACCTGCTCTAAAGAGAGGGCATCATGTTGTGGTGCTGGTGGAGGGTTCATCCATCTGACAATGCCCTCCCCATGTGACAGGAAGCAAAGAGGGGGCTGCTGATGGGTTGGTTTGGCTTCAGTGATGGCAAAACCAGACAAAGTAAGACAAGAGCTAAAAATAGTAAGTTGTGCCGGGTAACCAGCAGGATTCTGCTCTGCTAACCCCACACCAGGCAGGAGAAACAACTGAAATGAAGCAATAAAGCAGATTTCCAACATTTTTTCTCATTCCCAATGAAATCTTTAGGGCAAAATGAGCTGATTTCAGGATGCAAATCATCTTTGGTCAAGGTGGGCCTGTGAGATCTGGTCACAGCTTCCAGTGAAACCACCCTGGTGCAGGACATGGAGGGTGCAGTTCTGCCTGGGTGCTCAGCCCATCTGCAGCCTTCACGTGTGTCTTTGCCACACCCAGGTCTGTTCTTGGGAAGACCCCTGAGGAAGGAGGGAATGTGAGTTTAGAACAGACCAACCTGCTTTACAGAGCACAGAAAGGAGGTTCTCAGCATCTCCCCCTCCTGCCGACAGCGCCGAATCAAACTCCCCTGCAGATAAGGGAACTTATCTTTATTGAACAGTAACATTGAGTATATAAATAGGGTAAATACTTTAAAATATACAATATCTCACATCTGGACATCTGGTCAAAGAAAGGCAGCTCTACATGTGTAGCTAAAACATGAATCAAAAGAACAATGCACAAAGAAGCAGATGGAAGAAACACATCAGGGCTGGAGAGCAGGAGCACACACAGGTGGCAGCAGCACAAGCTGCAGCTGCAGGGCTGGGGAGAGGGACAGGAACCACAGGGGCTTTCACACCATGCTGCTTGTGACCAATGCCTGTCCCCAGGCCTGAGCCCTGCCCCCTCTCCTGTCATACAGAGCTGGCCAGAGGAGGTGGGGGAAGGAAGAGATGCCCAAATCCCACCACAACCATGATCAGGGGAACCTTCCTGCACACACTGGGAGCAGGAGACATTCCTTGGAGTAGGTGATACCAGCATTTCACAACCTGGTGCCAAGATGCTGTGGGCCACACAGGGTACCATAGACCCCAGGAAATGGCTGCCCCTTCAGGTCAGTGTCAGGAGAATTCTGAGCCCATCACCCCAGGAGCACCTAAACACTCCATGCCGATCAGCACAGGACGACACCACGGGCAGACAGCAAGTTTAGATGTTTTGCTGAGCACCACAGGCCATGGTCTGGCTGTGCATCCAATCTGCAACCTAATCTGGGCTACAACCAGACTTGGGGAAGCAAATTCCCATCAGAACCTGCCAGGTGCTGGTCTACCCAGACCTCTCCCAGCCCCATATGGCCACATCACCCACCAGCCAACACACCTCACGAACTCTTGAGAGTCACCAGCAGGACAGGAGCTTCTCACACTCTGCAAAAGCAGCTTCCTAGCCACGTGTCATCCCTTTGCTCCTGAAATTCACTCATGTCCTCTCTGGAAAAGCAGTGACCACTCACAAAAAGGTGGTTTCCACACCAGCCTGTCCCCTGCCAGCAGCAGTCACACCTCAGAGGCTTCACATTGGCCAAATCCTACTGTTCTCTTCCTTCCAGCCCAACACGTTGGCTGATACAGGACCTCCCCTTGCTGGTCTGCTCTCACAGTCATTTCCCTCTTGCTGAGCACAAGCAGGAAGGACTTCTCCAGTTGTGGAGCCCACTGTGAACAAAAAGGACTGTGCAAAGCTGAGCTCAAGCCCTGCAGCTGGAGAAACTTCACATGAGCATCCCTGTGTCACCTTACCTAGACATCCCTGCTGTCAGTTTGGCCTCTCCAGCAGTGTTGGCTTTGTCAGCCTCCCTCCCAGCCCAAATTCTGGAGAGCTGCAGCACAGCCAAGGTCCTGCAAGGCTAAATGCAATAAGAGATGAAGCATCTTGCTACACACCCCTTGGCATCACAGTTAACTCCTCCAGGGACAGCCAGGGGCAGTAATGTCAGCTTTTCATTTCCTCAAACTTTCTAAGTCTAACCTGAAATACTTACAGCAAACTACAGCCACTCACAGGCTGGGCTGGTGGGGAAAACCCACCAGATGCTCCCAGAGAGCACGATGTCACCAAGAGCTGAGCACCACAAACATTCCCAGCAGCAGGGTGGCTTTGCCACCCACAGCTTCCAGCCCGATGGACAACACGTGCTGGTGCCCACCAGCATTTCAGAGCAGGATCAGCTGTACAGTCTGCAAATCACCTTCACAACCCTCCTCTCCCTCCACTCATCCTCCATTTCTCACATGGATGCACCTTCCCCTTCAGTTTACTCGGCTCAACCCTTTCCACCTTGACCCTTCAGGAAGAAAACAACCTTGGAAGTCCACCCTTCAGCTGCGCTGTGGGAAGGAAGCAAGACTAAAGCTGCAAGTTCATTGGGAAAATTCACCCCCAGGGCTTCTTGCTGCTGCCTCTCCCAGCCCGAGGAAGCCACTAGATGCAACTGCTTTGCCCTCCGGTGTCCACACCCAGCACTGCACCCTGCAGGAAGGCCCAGATGCTGCTTCAAACCAAAAGCACACGCTGGGTTTTTGCCCCACTAATTGCAACTAAAGAGGTACAAAAAGGTTTAAAGCGAGGCCAGCAGGAGACTAAAGACCCAGATGAAAAGATTCTTAACACAAAGCGCAGTTCACTTGTGTGATCTGTATCAACACTGTGGCTGCTTCTCATGACCCAGCACTGCACTCCAGGGCCTTTTGGGCAACGGGCAGGAAGAATCCAGGAAAGCACCAGCTTTTCTGACCCCACCGGGCAAAGTGCTGCTCAGGGACTACACAAAGCCTGTGACTTCCTCACCTCTTCCCAGCCCAAGCTCTCCTTGCAGGTGCCCTCACCTTGCCTCACCCAACCAAGCTGTCATGAAACGCAGATCAAATATTCGCCCTGGGCCAAGCAAGATGGAAGCACATTCATTCTGCCCTCCAGTTTTCAAAGCAGGGGCTTGGAGCAAGACCCTCTAAGTGGACAGAAAATAAATCCCTGCCTAATTCAAGCTGGACAACTAGTCCAGGAAAGCCTCTCCCACTGGCATTAACCAAAGGCAATCCTGAACAGGCTCCATCGCAGCCATCCCGACTCCTGCCAGAAACCAGCAGCTTGGCCAGCATCAACCTGGCAATACTTTGTGGTAACAGCCCCTCCTCTGCAGTCTGTGCTTTCCATCAAATACCTGTATTTGGGACAAACTTCTGCCCCAGGGTTCCTGCTTCAGGAGATGAAGCAGAGCTTATGACACACAACGAGTCCTGTAGAAACGTAAGAGAGAGGTTGGCCACTGTTCCTGCATCTCCACCCAAAGTGGGGCTCACTCAGGGCGAATGGAAGCAATGGCAGAATCAGGATATGGAGCAGGATCCTCAAAGTATCTTCAGGTGTTTTTATTTCCCATTGCTGCTTAGCTAGCTCTCAGTGTGTCCATGTCTCCACAGGGGGGTGTCTGTGAATAGGGCTGATGAAAACAGCAATGTACTTCTGGACTGTCCTTCCCTGTCACTCCTTCCCCAAGTTAAAAGAAGGTAAAGTTTCTCTCTCCTATGCATAAACTATGGAAAGAAGGAAAATCAGAGTCACCTTGTGTTTGGGAACACTGCTTAAGGTGTAAGCCAGGGGTATTTTCACTATCTAGCCAAAAAGAAAGTTTTACAATCCTTAGGGCTCTCCTTTTTAAATAATAAAAAAGAAGTATGACAAAATAAAGGAAAGTACTTTGATAAAACTTACAACTATTAAGTACAAACTATTTATGACAAGATTTAGTAAGCAGAGCAGGACAGAAACCTGCAGGTAAATGAACCCAGATTGAAATGCAACACAGACCATGATAAACTCAGCAGCACGACATCTAAAACTCAAGTAACAAACAAGTGATAGACATGATCCCTGAAAGAAAAACAAAACACCAGCTGGCAGCTCCAGCAGGGGCTGCGTCCCCAGCCAGCAAACTTCAGAAAAAAATCCAAGCTGGAATCTGCTCTTCCAACTAGTTACAATATCCCAGTGTGGGGTTTCCAACCATCAAGAAATGAAAACGTGTGGTTCAATGTTTCTTAAAAGTTTTTTTTGAGAGGGGGGAGGGAAATGACCCAAGTTATTTAAGGGATTGTTCTTACTTGGCAGGAATTACTCAATGAAACTTCAATGTTCTTTAAAACCTATTTACTTCATTCAGTTTTGAAGCAATTTGAACCTCCCACACTCCCACAAGCAACTACTGGTTTCCAGACTCCTTGTCCCCAGTCTAGTTCTGATTTAGTTTGTTATAAAAATCCCATTTGACAACATACCAGCCATAAGGGGGGACTGTGAGAGGCACTGCAGAAAAAACCAGCAAGTGAAATCAGATGCACGTGCCTGGCTGGGCAGAGGAAACGTGGCTGGATCAGTCCAAGATCCTCTTCCAATTACCTGAACCTTGTGCAGTCTGCAGGGACACAGCAACAGGCATCACTGTGGCTTTCTGGGAGAACCAACATTGCATCCACAGTTACCACCAGAGACCAGGAATGTCCCCAGAGCTGCCAGGGTGACCACAGCCTGGCCCAGGGGAGCGTCCCGGCTTCGCCTGCCCCGTGGGCTCCCACAGACTGGGGGGCTTGTCTGGACAGCACTGGGTGTGTTCCCTGCCTCAACACTCACAGCAACAGTTCAGCTCTGCCTGCACGCATGGGAGGTTCAGAACAGACCACGAGGACAAGTCGTACCCTCCTACTTCACCCAACAGTCCTTCCAAGCCTTCACTCCTTTTCAGCTACAAACCCAAGATTTGCTCATTTGAACCAAAGCTATATAAATATATTATTTAAAAAAACCCACAAATGCAAACATTTACCAAGAAAGGAAGAAGAGTTACAGTGAAATGAGGCCTTGTTATTGTCTTAAATCAGGCAAGCCAGGAAATTTCCTCAGAGAGCCTTGTCCATTTGTCCCAATCCCAGCGCCCGGTTGTCTACACGTCCTCCAAGCTGCCCAACACCCCCTTGTCCACCAGGTGGGCTTTGAGGGTGTTGAAGATGTGGAGCTGCTGGTCTGGCCGTAAGGTTAAGAACTGCTGGATCAGTTTGCTTGGGTTAGGACCTCTGAAACACAAAAGCATCATTACCAGTGAGTCAAACTGCTAAGTCTTCGTGATCTGGGAACCCAAGTGCAGCTTCATGGAAATAACAGGCCTGAAGCCACAGCCATGCTGCCTGTTCCTTCCCCAGTTCTACCCAGGGAGCTTAACTCCACTTGAGATGTGAAAATGGATGGAAAATGCTGAACTGTAAAGAGAAAAAACACCCTAACCCCCATCTGTTTCAAGATGGCTGTGCACCTTCCCTTATCAGAATCATGGAATCATTAAGGTTGGAAAAGACCTCTAAGATCATCAAGTCCAACCATTAACCCAGCACCATCATGCCCACTAAACCATGTTCCAGAGTGCCATGTTTGCATGGTTTTTGAACCCTTCCAGGGATGGTGACTCCACCACTGCTCTGGGCAGCCTGTTCCAATGCTTGACCACTCTTTTTCAGTAAAGAAATGTTTCCTGATACCTAACCTCAAATCTATCAGCAGATATCAAAGCAGCCACATGAAGACAGTTCCTCAGCTCCTTCAGTACATCTTTCATGCACCTACAGGCTTTATTCTATGCTTGGCTACAGAATACTTGTTAATGCTACAAAATTACATTTTTCTGTTCATTCAGCTCTGCAAAAGCTGCTCAGGGGTCACAGGGATGCAGAAGGAACATGGAGGAGTTCCAGAGGGCCTGGATTAAAAACACCTGGGGAAACAGAGGTTGTGTCTCCAGCTCTGCATTGCCCTGCTGGAAGACTTCTTCACGCCTCCATTTCCTCTCTTTGTCTTGTACTTGGAGATGTTAACCTGTCTCTAATGATGAGCCTGCACCTCACTGGGGCTGGACAGGGCCCCAGAGCTCACCCCACAGCAAGAACTACCTGATGAAGCTGGCGATGTACACGTTAACAAAGGTGGCCATCAGGTACTGACAGTCGAAGCGATCCATGATCCCTCCGTGCCCTGGGATTGTGTTGGCAAAGTCCTGTGAAAGCAGAAGGGATTTTTAGCAGCCTCCAATGCCTGTTACCTGTACCTGCCATTAGCTGTACCTGCCTGTGAACCTCTGAGCACAACACTCCTACCCTTGCTCTGATTCTTCCCAGAAAGCAAAAGTCAGGCTAAGGTTTAATCTCTCCCTGGTTGAAAAGTTTCTCCTTTATGAAGGCTACCAGTGCCTGAGGGACATCAAGGCCTAACTCAGCTCTGTCACTCAAAGGTCAAGGAAGGTTAATGTTTATCTCTTCCAACCCTGTCTTGTCTTTCAAAGCATCTTAACTGAACACAGACTGTTTATACGAAAAACCAGCCTGCAAGACATCAGGGGAAGCCTCCGATTGCAAAATTTCCTGACTGGGTCTTTCTTCCTCTACTTCAGGTTCTGCACCAAAGTGGGGTTTAGAATATCAACGCTGAAAGTTCTCTCCCCATTCAGTCAAAAAAAAGCCCTAGATCCTTCCCCAACATTTTATCTGTGACCAAATCTCTTCTCCTTTCCCAAAGTTCCCAGCCTGCCACTCCTCGGAGCACAGGGACTATTTAGAGTGGTGGCAACCACTTAAGTCTTTCCTTTCTAAAATGTAAATGGCCTTCACCATCCTCACCTTGATTTTGAAGGCTCTCTTAAATCCACTAGCAAAGAAGCCTCCAAAGGGCCCAATGAGGGAGGCAAAAGTGGACAGGGCGATGCTGTGGATCTGGAAGGGGTACATCCTCACTGTCTTCTGCAGAAAGAGAAACAAATTGAGAGAGATCTTTAATGACAACAGCACTGTCCAGAACTCGCCCCTCTTGCTGTGCTCTCCAGCCTTTAGGCCAGTTGGTTTTCAAGTGGGTTAATGTCCCACCAGACTTGGAACAGCTCCTTTGAGTCTTCAACCAACGTGGAGCTGAATTCCCCCTTTTGATGGATGAACCATCATCCCGTCATGTTCCTTTGAAGACCCTGATCTCTTTTCTCGGTGTTCCTATCCCCACAAATAAGATCCAATAACCACAGAGTCCTACCCAGCCCACCACGGACTGCAGCACCAGGGGGATGTTGTACTCCTGCAGCTGGAACAGCTCAGAGGGTTCACAGTCCACTGTGAAGCTGTTGGTGTCATTGTTGAACTCCACGGGGCAGGTGAAGCACCGGTACCCGGACATCACGTAGGACAGCTCCAAGGAGAGAAAAAGACACTCAGCAAGAGATAGCAGGATTAATATTCTCCTGAGCAATGCAGCAGAGCTGGTCTCCAGGGAGAAGGCCACTCAAGGAGACCCAGCAAGGAGGGAGCCACACTCCCAGCTTCATTAAGAAGATTACTCTCCTGAGAAGCAGGAAGTGGCTAAAGGCAGACTAAGCATTTTGTTTGGTAAGTGCATCTGCTGAGAGCCTGGTACAAACAGGCTGAGACACCTCTTGGCTGAGCACAGACACAGCCAGACACAGAGACCATTAAAAACCAGATAGGACTATTCCAGCAGTGATTTCCCCAGACAGCCCTTGAAATGAGGGGCAGCATTCACCCAACAGCAGCAGAGAGAAAGTTTCAAGGATAATTATTGCAATAAACATGTCATAGGGTCCAACAGGGTCTTCCTTTCCTCCAGGGACTAGAGGAAACCTTCCTCCAGTTCCCTGCTCCATCTGCAGGACCTGCACACAGCACAGCCATGGACCAGTCCAAACCCTTGGCAGGCAGGAAAATGGGAAATCTCTGACAAGAGCTGGGAGACCTTCAAGCTTGTGTGCAACTTACAGACAGACCCTGCCACCCTACAAAGGGAAAAGACCAAGGAAATAAGCACCACAATTGCTACTTACCAGCAGTCCAAACAAAACGGTGGAAAAAAATCCTCCAATAAAACCTTCCCAGGTCTTCTTTGGGGAGAGCTGCCAGAAAGAGAGTGAGAGAGAGTTACAAACTACCTCCCCACACACCAGCACACACCTGTGCAGCCTCCCTTTGCTTGAAATTGATGCCAAAAAGCCAAAAAATAAGTGTTTGGTCAGAATCAGCCCCCAACATCTCACTCTGCAATGGTTCACTTCACAGCCTCAAAGATGGGGACACACAGCAAGTTTAATTTGGAGAATGAATTCAGAGCCACCGGAAGCCCCAAAACGGGAGAGGACACAGGACTAAGACACAAAGAAGGCCAAAGTGTGTTTGGTCCCCCAAAGTGTTACAAACCTTGATGAGTGGGGTGCGGCCGAAGAAGAACCCGAACATGTAGGCCATGATGTCGTTGCAGATCACACAGGAAATTGGGACAATGAACCTGGGTGGGGAGAAGAGTCAAACCACTGTCAAGTGCCACGAGCAGACAACTCCAGGACGTAACTAAATGAGCAGCTGCTTCATGAGATGCTCTGCAGGCCCATCCATCAACATCTCCCCATCCAATGCAGTGCAAGGAGCGACCACTTGAAGCTCCTGGGGAAATCTGGGAGGATACTCCAGTGCTCTGGACTAAAAAGCAGGTTGTGTACCCAGAATGGCCTGTTTTTAAGCATTTCTTTTGCTACACATGACATGCTGTTAGACAGCCACCCCCTCTCCCCACAGGAAGCTGTGTTGAGCTGCTCCCCAGGCACTCCAGGCTGGTTGTGACACACAGAGGAACATGCAACTTTAGAGCAGCCAAAATGAGTTCCTGGCACTGCTGGTTCTGGGGAGACCACCAAAGGGGCTGCCCCTCTGCACTGCTGCTGGGGTAAGGGGGCAGTCTCCTTCCTTGCACAGTTCCTCATTGCCCCAAATCAAAGCACCTTCCTGTCCATGTGGCAGGTGTGGGTATAAAGGGAGAGCATCTACACAGGCCTGACACTGCCCAGAATGTCCCTGCACCCCACAGCTCTCAGATGCCTCTTTACAAGGACTCTCTGTACTGCTCAAGTAGCACAAAGCAAGTCCTGAGTCACTGAGGTATCAATCCTTTGCTTTCCTATTCTGAACAGGTCGGTCCCTCACAGGAAGCACCTTGGAGGTGTTGAAGGGCAGGTTGGATGGGGCTTGGAGCAACCTGGGCTGGTGGGAGGTGTCCCCAAGGGGGATTGGATCTCAATGATCTTCTAGGTTCCTTCCAACCCAAACTATTCTGTGATTCTCTCTGACTGGTTTGGTTTTTTTTTTCCTCAAATAACAGTTTTAACTCAGAAGACAAGTTTCAGGCTGCAGAAACCAAAACAACTCAGAACACAGGGCAACTCACCATATCATTCCTTCAAACAGGTTGTGAATGATGAGGTGTGACTGGGTAACAACAATTAGCAACGTCACATGGGTCCATCCAAACTGGAAGAGAAGACAGCATGCAGTCCAGCCTGCCTAGAGCCACCTCATGCATTTCTAGCATGCACCTTTCCCAGGACAAACTCCCAGAGTCCCCAGGAGCAGGGAACAGCCACCTGCAGGAATTTATGGGCATGTTCTTCAGCTCAAGCCCAGAGGTGACCTTCACTGGGAAGACTTCTTGCTGCACCAAATGCTCTTTAGCCCAGCCCTATCCCATACCTCTCACTCAGCCTTCTGACTATATCAGAAGAGGAGGAAACTGGTAGATATATCCAAGCTGTGTGCTGGGTACATTGGAAAGTGAAACCAGCTGATGGTCAAAAATGAGCAATGTCCTGCTGACATGTGGGAAAAGGGTCCTCAAACCGGGAGAGGGGCACACACCAGATTAACCCTGCTGGCCATCTACCCTCAGTACAAGAGTCAAGGAGCCTCGTGCAGTCCTCTCAGCTGGCAGAAAGTTTCTAAACAGCACCCACAAGTGCAGAGATGAGAACACATTTGCAGGGAAACGTGGTCGGAACCCCCTTCCTAAGGCTTCAGTCTGCTCACAGGACCTGATCTTCAGGCAGGTTACAATGCACAACCAGCACAGAAGCATCTATGGACACCTAGTCCTCTACACAACATCTCCAAGCAGCCTACACACCATTCCTTCTCCTGCCTCCAAGAGGGGGCAGCCAGGCCCTGCCTTTCACCTTACCATGTAGAACTGGAGGCGATAGTGTTTCTTCACCAGACTCAAGACAAACATGCAGAAACCTGACGAGACAGAAGAAAAGTAAACAGGGGGGATGTATCTTCCACAGTAAGAAACACCTTCTTGCCATGACACTGCACAGCTCCTTAGGATTTCACTTGAGTGAATCCAAGTGCACTCAGCATTGCAGAGTGGGAAAACACACTACTTTGGAAGCCACAAAACAGCATTGCCTTCCAGCAACACCTGGACAGATGAACACTCAAGATGAGGGAGTTTTCTTCTACACAGCTTCATCTAAGAGATTTGCCACCACTACTCCAACCATGCTGCCAAGTTACAGCCTCACTGAAGAGCAGAGATATTTGGACACTGCATTGGACACAGTGCTCAGGACAAGAGTAGTTTGAGATTTCTTCCCTCCAGCCCAGAAAAGTTTAACCAACAGAAAATGTGATCTCTACCTGTCAAGTAGAGGGCAAAAGAAATGAAGCGATGGTATTTGCTGAGAATCCTCAGGGGCTCCTCTCTCTGGACCAGGGTGAAGAAATAATCTGTCACAGTCTCACCATAGAAAAAGTAGTTCACACAGAGCAGGAAGTACCTGTGAAGGAGGCAGATGCTTGTGAGCAGGAACCCAAAAAGGCTTGTGGAGAAACACAGAAAGTGACTGACCCTGAAGGTCTCTGGTGCCCTGCAGACAGGCTTTCCTCAAGTGACAGCCAGAGCTTTATTTCCCCCCGTTTAGAGATGTCACTTTCATTTACACACAAAGCATCCCAGTGTTGTGGGTCAGAGCCTGGGGGTTTGGTTTTGGCCTTCAGCTGCACGAAGCCTTCCTGCCTTTAGGTGTCACTCCTCCACCGGCCTCTGCCCCTCCTGCCACCACCTGATCCGTGCTTGCTGAAAGCCCTGCTCCTGCCCCCTCCAAACCTCCTGTCCCAGTGCTCAGCCCTGTTCCACAACCACCTAAAAACCCCCATCCCAACCAAGCAACCGTGTCCCTCTCTAAGTGGTGACACCAGTCAGTGATGTCCCTTGATCATGGGATTCCAATCTCTGCTCCATTAACAACAGGTCAAACTTTATCAATGCAGGCACGAGGTTTGGGGGGGCTTTTCCTTTACCAGAGCTGCTGACTGATGACTTTGGTCAACACAGAGCAAGCCCATGGTCTCTGGTCTGGAGGTGGGCAGATGTTCCCCTTATCTGCAGCTGCAGGCACCAGCCTGGGGGGGGGAGCAGCCCCCTACTCACCAGCTGAGCGTCCTGAACCAGGGCAGGTCATACGAGTGGTACACGTTGTAGCCAATGGTGATGATCTCGTGGAAACATTTGATCTGGACACACATCACCTGCACAAAAGGACAACACAGAAGCTATAATACATGTTGGTTAAGAATCTTTTTCCTCAAGGAGATAAAAAACGTGCATGTACAGAGCTAAAGATACTTCAGCAGTTGCTGTCAGTCTGGCAGGAGGCTCCTGATCCAACAGAAGGAGCTCACCATGTTGTTTTTCCCTCCCCCTCCCTCTGCAGGAAGTTTCTAACAACCCCTTCTAGTAGTTTGAACTGGAGCCAAATGCTGATCCCCACAGATTCCTTCCAGGTTTCCTCCATGGAGAGGGAAATCTAGCAAGCTGAGTAAGGGTCTTTAAAATATGAGGCTCTGAGCTGCCCACTCCAGCAATGGTCCCAACAACCTTTCCCCCTTTTGCTGTGAATGTCAGGACATCTCTCCTGGAGCACTTACTATCATCATTAAGACCATAGGTCCCAAGTAGATGATGATGAAGAAGAAGGTGATCATTGCCAGTGTGAGGATGCCTCTTACCCACCAATTCTTCCATCTAGGTAACAGAGAAGGAAAGAAGTTAGAGCAAGTCAAAACAAAGCAAGGAAGCAGGACAGCACTTCTGCTCTCTGCACATCACAGGAAGGAACCTGAGCTCTGGAAACCCCAAGTTCACTTTTGGTGCTGCAGAGAGATTTGATCCACTGATGAAGGCCTGGTTGCAGCCCCTGGAGGCTACAGCTGGGTCTTCCCTGCTGTGAACCTCACTGAAGGCAAAAAGCACTGGCCACGTGCAGAACATCTCCAAGGGCACTGAAATGGGTCAGGAGAGTTTGTTCCTGTCCTTCTACAGGTTTCCCACACTGTGGACAAGCTGCATGGTAAGTTCAGATAAAATCCTTTAATGCTCTGGTTTAAGCACTGGACCTGGTACAGGTGAGTTAATGGTTGCTGGAGTTGGGTTATGGTTGGACTTGATCTTAAAGGTCTTTTCCAACCAGAACAATTCTGTGAAAATGGAAACCATCACCCCTCTCTACACTCCCTTCCAAGAAGAGCCATGGGCCCTGGTGTGTTGTACTCTCACTTCTCTCCAGCAGATCCTACCTGGAGCTTCTCCCATCCCCACAGCACCCCTAGGACAGACACTTTCTCCTGGGATGTAAATAAGATGCTTTTTCCCCAGAGCAGCCAGTAGAGAACATTTCCAGTCTGTTCCTGAATCTTGTCCTAATCAGCACGCTCTTCTCCTACCCTCCTGCAGGTCACCCCAGTGCTCAAACACCACAGCTGAAGTCTTTGCTGAGACTGTCAAAGCTAAACCAACGTCTTCTGCTCCACCCAGACCTCTCTTCACCTGCCAAAACCAAGACCCCATCAAGGGGTCCTCTGCCCTGGTCTCCACACAGGCCCAGCAGCCCTGAGCCCTCATCTTCTGCTTCCTGTGGCCTGGGGCACCTTCCTGGTGCAGGCCAGGGAGGAGAGCACAGCTCCAAGCCTCCCAGAGCAGCTGCTCCAGCTCCTGCAGCCACTGCCAGGCTGGGAATGCTGCAGGGAAGCTGGGGGGGTCTTGGGAGCAGAGGGGAATGATGCTTGGGGAGTTTTACCTTGAGGAGAGGTTGGAGAGGGCTCTGTTCAGGACCTCTGGAGTGTCATCTGATGTTGGCACTGGGGGAGAGCCTCCAAATTCAGATTTGCTTTCACTGTCTGATGCTGTCTCTCCATCCAGCTTGTTCTCAGACTCTGACTCCTGCAAGTTAGAGGCAAAGGGAGTTACCAGACACGCTCCTTGGAGAAGCTCAGACTGGATGGAACACCTTCCACCACTCTGCTTCTGCACACATGGAGAAAGAGGAGAAAAAATATTCTGGGTATGACATGGGGTTATATCCTCGAGGAACAACATCAAGTGGGTTTTTCAGGTGACATACATGGTAGATTTTACTCTCCATCAGTCTCAGCAGCAGTCACAGAGAAGGACCTGCTCCTTCTGAACAGATAAGGACACCTCACAGCTGATTAATAAATATCCTCAAGTGCAGCAAGAGCTTCAGGGACACAGGCTTGTTAGCAGGAATTTTTACAAGGTCTCCCAATCCCCAGGCAGATCTCCAAGTGTGCAACCCTGCCCAAATTAGACAGAACGAGAGGCCTCCAAGCAGACAAGGCTCAAGGCTTCCAGAAAGACTTTTCAAGTGCTGACTTTACATGCAGGCACTAAAAATAACAGCCAGCCCATCTTCAAATAGCTGAAGAGGAAGAGCACGGCTTATCGCTGGGGTCCAACCATCCTCCCCGGCCACAGAAGAAACCTGATGTGCTACAAAGAAACACACCAGCTGTCCCCACCCCTTGTGCTGCTCCAGCACTTGGCTCAGAGCAAAGTCCTGTATTTGGGGGTTAAATCAACACAGGCGAGGCAGGAGGCAACTGAGGCAACAGACCCGTGGTGGAAAAAGGATTAGGAAGGGCCTCCTGGCTCCCAGGCAGTCCCCTGCTCTCTCCTAGTGGCAGTTTTTCCTCCAGTCCAGCTCCTGAATAGAGAACAAATCCAGACTTTGACATTTTGCCCCTCATTTCCAACAGAGGCTACGAGGATGATGAAGGGACTGGAACATCTGATGAGGAAAGGCTGAGACCTGGGGCTGTTTAGTCTGGAGAGAAGACTGAGGGGGGATCTAGTTAATGTCTGTAATACATGAGGGCAGCAAGAAGGCAGGACAAGCTCTTGTCACTTGTGCCCTGTGACAGGATATGGGGCAATGGATTCAAACTCAGCCCAGGAAATTCCACCTCAACATGAGGAAGAACTTCTGTCCTGTGAGGGTGACAGAGCCCTGGGACAGGCTGCCCAGAGAGGCTGTGGAGGCTCCTTCTCTGGAGACTTTCCAGACCCACCTGGATGCCTTTCTGAGTGATCTGCCCTGGTTCTTTTTGGTCCTGCTCTGGCAGGGGGGTTGGACTCGATGATCTTTGGAGGTCCCTTCCAACCCTGAACATTCTGTGATTCTGTGACTTCAGTGGCTTCATCCTGCTTTTCAGACCTTGAAGCAAGGAAGGAAAAAGCCTCTCCCTGGGGAGTGCTGTGCATCAGGCAAGGCAGAGCCCTCACATTTGGCCTCAGCCCAGGGGCTGTTTTCATGCTCCCGGAAAAGAGAGTGTGTTTGCAGGAAAAGCAGGGAGGGAGCCAAGCTGCCAACCCTGGGAGCTCTGCAGACAAAGCCACTTCATCCCCTTGGGCTGCCCCACGCTTGGAGGTGGGGGGATCCCCCCCAAAACAAGCATCCCCTGGGACTGGTTTGGTGCAACCACATTGAGGGGGATTTGTAGTTCACTGGAGCAGGAAGACTTGAGTAGCTCCCTTACTTAAGGCAGGAGAAGGGAATTACCCCCCAAGCTGTGATGTGTGGATGGCTGCAGGCCAGGTTCTTAAACCAGACAAGGACAGCTCATCAGGTGGAGGCAGCTAAAAATAGGATGGTGTTGTCAGAGAAATAAGATGGTTTTGTCAGGGATGACTTCTGGGTGCAAGCAAAGGACCAGCCATGGCACCAGTCACACCCTGTGTCACTGCTCCCTCACTTCTTTCCATTCCCATCAGCTGGGAAGAGGAAAGGAAAACTAAACACCTCTGCCAGCACCTAGGGGGGGTTTGGAGAGCTGGCAAAGGAACACACCACTTGGCTTTTTCTTCAGCTATTCTTTAACTGGCTGTAAAATCCAGTTGTCCCTTGGACTTCAGAAAGACTTAGTGCCATTCAGCTGGGAGCACACAAAAGATCAAATCCATAAGGCAAATGGCAGCAGGCAAAAAGACTGGAAATGATAAAAACTCCCTGAAGATCATGTTTGGCATCTTACAGCAGAGCAGAGGTCAGGGGCCCTGTTCTTGAGCAGGTTTTGGGAAATCACTGCACTGTATTTGGCTACAGTCCATGTCTCCCATTGCCATGTTTTCTCCAAGAAAAGGATTCTCTGAGGAATTCCCCTGTGAACAATCCAAATAACAGGGAAAAGCTTCATCTCCAGCCTGTCCAAACTTGTTTTCTCCTTCTGGCCTCCTAGATTACCTTCAGGAAATGGGGGCTTTGCTCCTCTTGTTGCACATTTCTAGAAGAAGAAAAATTAATGGGACTGATCCAAATCAAATGGGCAAAGAAGTGCTTAAATATTGAGGGCAACCACTACCACCTGCAAAAGCTAAAACCAAAACCTCAAGCAGATTTCTAATGCAGTCCCAGTATCCATCATTCCATGTAAAATTCCAGGCTCACCAGCCATCTGAGGAAAGGACTGAGCATGGACAGAAGGATGCAGATCCCAGCCAGCATCCCTGCCCTTTTTTTCCCCAGAGCACCAGCTTTGCAGGGCTAAGTGCAAAGCAGGCAAATTATTCCTTGCCTGTAGCCCAGAGGATCAGAAGTTTTGCAAAGTGCTTGGAAACCAAAGGAAGAGGAAAGAGCTCTGGGGCCTTCCTGGCCTTTCACTCCTGGCTAAGAGCATGAAGGATGAAAGCAAATTCACAGCTCAAGAGAGGAATGTGATGTTGCAACTGACCTCATCTAACAGCTGCTGCACTGGGCAGCCCCAGGCTCTGCCACAGCCCAGCTGATGAGTTCTTGCACTAATTGCAAGACACTGATGTTGCAATTAAATGGACTTAAAGCACCTCAGCAGTTACCTGACCCAGTGCAACACCAAACCTTGTGCTGTGAAGTGTTTTGGTCTCCCAGAGCCTCACTGGATCAGTCCAGTGGCACGTGAATCCTGCTGCTCCTCACTTCACCCACAGTATTTAGAACAGGAGAGGCAGTTCCAAAAACATCACCCTGTTATTTCCAGAGGATAAAGGTGGCAATCGAGAGGTTTGTCAGGACAAAGGAACATTGTTAGGGCTCAACATGAAATGTCTTGCTTGCTCCATTTAAGCTTGATGAGAGGTGGAAGAAAACACTTTCCCTGATGGAAACCATCACCAGGCAAAGGGAGAGCTAACCTGCATTTTAACATCTTCACTTTGAGACCAACTGAGCAGCATCAGGAATCAGCTCTTCTCCCTGCTTTAGATCTCTCTCTGAAACAGAGATTTGAGATTATATAGGACACTGTGCCAGATATAGGCTATGGAGAGGACTCAGTAATTGACACTATTTTTATACCTTTTATGCAAATTGCAACCATCAGCCTACAAATCACCAGTTTAAGCAACTGAGCAGGGTGCTAAATAACTTGTTTAAGCCTGAGCATGATGCACCCCGGGCTGGGCTCCTTAATCCAGCTGTGGCATTGCCTTGGTGACACCCTCCCACACGTCTCCACTGCTGTCTCACTGCTCCTCTGACCCAGCCAGACACATCCCTGGCCCCAAAGGATAATCATCAGATGGCAAAGCCTTCCCCAAAGCAGCTTGCAGCAGCAAGCAGGGGGTGCAGACCAGCACAGCTGCCACTCACCGGGGCCATCACCGCTCAACGTTTAAGCTCATTAGGGTCAGTTCTTCTGCAAAGAGCTCAGGGCTGCATGGGGCAAGTTTGGGCTGTGCTGAGCCACAGGCTGCAAGCACAGTGTCCCACAGTGCCAGTGTCACCAGCATTTCAGGGAAGCTGGGTCTCATAGATGGTATCCTGGCACCAATTTGGCTGCTCCCCTAAGAAACACCAGGTTTCTGATGCCTCTTCTGTGCTGTTTTCTCCTATTTCTGCACTTGAAACACAAGCCAGGGACTCCAGGCTTATGTTAGGACAAGGGGTGATGGTTCTAAACTGAAAGAGAGTAGAAATTCTGCAGCATGAGGGTAGGAAGGTGCTGGAATAGGTTGCCCAGGGAAGCTGTGGCTGCCCCATCCCTGGCAGTGTTGAAGGGCAGGTTGGATGGGCTTGGAGCAGCCTGGGCTGGTGGGAGGTGTCCCTGCCCGTGCAGGGAGGTTGAAACCTCATGATCTTTAAGGTCCCTTCCAACCCAAACCATTCTATGATTCTATGACTCCCACTCATAGCAGGTCAACCCAGAATCCATTCTTTGTCCCCTTTCTCAGCCATTTGATCATACTCCCTTCTTGACCCTTCAATACACCTTTTTTTCCTGCCTTTTTTTTTTGTTGTTGTTTTGTTTTTTCCCAAAATGGAAGCTATTTAGCCACAACCTAATCCTGCCATCCATCTGATCCTGTCTGAAGCAACACAGACTCTGAAGTAGCAACTGACACAGCACAACCCTGGTACCTAAAAGCTTTCATCTTGCACCAGGGTCTCACTGAACCCAGACAAATGGAAACTCAGCCCCATGACCCCCCAGCAATCCCCCCCAGTGGTGTCCTGCCCTGGGATGTAGCCACCTCCAGCTGTATTCATTCCACATTCTCTTACCACACCTCTCCCTCACTGATTTTTCCTGTTAGTTCAGGCACTGATGCTCCCTCTGCTCCTCTCCTCCCAGGCAGGAGGGCAGAGCACTCAGTGCAAGAGTGTGCTGAGATGTTAGAAATCTGCCTCCATGAAACAATTAAAACCCATTAGGAATAGCAAAGCAAACTGTCCCTCCAGTTACCTTGCCTTTGTTTTTCCATTTCTTTTAGAGGGTAAAGCATTAAGTCTATTAAAACACAAGCAGATGCAGCAGCTTTTACTGGCTTTTGTTACCAACACGTAATAATTAAGTCGAAGGGCTCTTTTTTGTGCAAACCTGCCTGTCCAGCACTCTAGCAAGCCCAGTGCTCCTTCTCCATTTATCATCTCAACATTGAAGGCTGCTTAAAGAATCAAGGGAATAATAAGGGATGCAGGAATAAAATCAAGATTGCAACATCCATTTTATCCTAACTCATCCATTTCTACACGAGTCATGATGAGGAGAGTAAATCCCACCGCGCTCTGCAAGGGCTGCTTCTCTTCACTGCTGAACCAGAGCAGGTGGAGGGAAAAAAAGAGCCAGATACCTACTTGCTTGTTACATTTGTGAAACTGGTAGCTCCTAGCAACATCTGGGAGGAAGTATTTTATCACACTAAAGAAGGATACACAGAGAAATCAGTTGTCTTAGCTTCCTTTTGTGCTCACATTTGAAACGTCTTTCTTGCAGCGGAAGCCGAGAGCGCTCGGGTTTTTCTTCCCCAAGTATCCATGACATGATCTCTGTTGCCATAGAAACAAGTCACTTACCTCCCTGCCAAAAATGTTCTGCCCAATACAGAGATACAGTTAAGTATTCAATGCTGGTAGATTAAATTAGTTGAAGAAATCCCATTATTTGTGCACCTTCCTTGAAGCGAGCTGTTGGTTTATTTAGACCTCCTGCCAGATTTTAACAAAAAGCAGGGATGGAAAATGCTTATTTGCTGCTAAAGAGGAAACTACAGTTGCTTTTTCAGGCAATAAAATTGAGAATTGGAACAACAGAGACCAACCTCTGCTCTTCTCACCTCTGAGCACATTTGCGGGATCAAGGCCAATATAATTAGTCTAATGGATACAAACCCAGTGACCTCAGTTATGTTTTTCAAAAGTGGTTTTACTTCCATACTCCTCAAGGTGACATCAAGGCAAAAAATCCTCCCATTACTCCCTAATTATAGGATATTCTCTTTTACAGGTGTACAAGCTCAGGAGGGTGAAAGAAGAGACACGTTTGGAGACCATTAACACTTGAAGGAAGAAGCAAACAAGCATCCAGGCCTGATTTGTACTAAGGTCCCAAAAAATCACTGTGCAAGTGGGCACAAAGTTGCCCATTTCCTGGTGCTGGTCTGAGGGAAAGTGCTTGAACTTCATGGGCCGTGAAGTTATCTGCAGGACAGTTAAATTCATGTTCCTCCCTGAAGGTATCCCACCAAGCTGGCATCTGGTGGTACCTGCTTGATTTGTCCTCCAAAAAACAAAGGCCAGTTTCCATTTATGTTTATATGGGGCTCCCTTCCCCATCCCAAAAACTATGTTCCAGTTGAAAGCATCACAGAAATCAGGCCCTGCCTAAAGTTGGAGACCATTAGCAGAGAGCATCACAGAAAGCATAAATATTTGCATACTGGCTGAAATAACTTCAGAACACTCCTCTCATGTTCCCAAAGCCACTGGCTTTGTTGTGAAGACAAGCAGGCTGGGCAGGGCAGTGGGGCAGGGCTGGGGGGCAGGGCTGGGGGGTTGCACAGTTTGCAGGCAGCAGAACAACAGTCTGATCCAAGAGCCTGAGCTTCAGCATCAGCAAATGTGATTCATGCAGATCCCTGTGACTCACTGGGCACAAGCTGATCCTCTGCCTGGCCCCCAACCCAGCACCACTCCAGAGTCTGTTTATTCCAGGAAACCAAGAAGGTAAATGCATCAGGCTCCAAGTCCTTTTGAAAAGCTATTGTATACAAAAAGAGCACAAAAATAGGTTGCTGGTTCTGGCATTCCCCCAGATTTTCCTACTGCTAAGAAAGGAACCTGCCTCCCCCTCCGAGATGTTTTGGAGATAGGCTTCAGTGCTGGGTTCTCCTGGATCTCACTGGCCTCCCTCTGCTATGGTGGCATTTCCTGAACTTGGGTGTCCCTGCAGAGACAGCAACACAGGCAGAAACAAGGAAGCAAAGCTCCTGAGAGCCTCTCGGGTTGGGTGTCTGGATGAGGCTGCTCCAGCTGGAGCTGCGTCTGCACGACTCCACACAGACATTTTGATCTGCTGCTGTTTGGAAGAGCTGGGATAAACCAGGGGAGAACAAACAGCCCTGCAGCAATGGGTGCACTTTTTTCATCAGAAAGATTAGTGCAGGAAAAGTCTATTTTTGTCCCCCAAAATCAGAGCTTTCATCACACCAAGGCCAACAGCTTCTGACCCTCAGTTCCTCTGGAGTTATGCATATTTTTCCAAAACCTAGTTAAGAAAAAAAATCTAACCAATCTATTTAATTTGCTGACTCTAAGGTGGTACCACAATCTTGTTCACATTCCTCTACCAGTCAATCATGTTGGCTTTATCTGAACTAGTCAAGGAAAGGAGCCACGTAGGACTTGGACCAGTGTGTCCTGACATTGTCCTGATGAACCCAAACCAGTGTTTTTCTGAAGTCACAGCTATCATCATAAACCTACAGACCATCACACAACTTGCTCTAAAGAGAAATCTATGAACCTCCATGGTCCTTTATAATCCTGGAAAACAAAAATCAGAGAAAACTCAAGTGAAGCAGATCACCAGGAGGGAGACACTCTGACACAGACCATATTATGGGGGAAAACGACAGTGGTACTGACAAGCACAGGAATAACTGTCCCAAATTCCTGCAGATGTTTCCTGGCCAACAGAAGGAGAAGTGGCAGTCTTCTTTCAGAAAGGAAATATGGATTTGCTGGAGCACATCACTGCCTGTTCCAAGCAGGCAGGAGGATAAAATTATTTTCCTGCCACTTGATGTGTAATGTGTGGTTGGCAGACAGTGAGATCAGTCCTTGGTTTCTCTCCCCACTGGGAAAAGAAACACAAACATCTCGTCACAACTTCCCTCTTATCAGCACCAAACACCCCCCTGTTCACAAGGATCACCCCAGAATATCAGAGCAAGCACAGGGCTTCAGGAGGGCAAAGACATCATCACACATAAAACAGCTCTGAGCACTGAGCAAGAGCCCTGATCTCAGCCTGCTCTTATGTTGCCCTCCAGCTCAGACAAATAAATCATCTAGTCTTTAAATAATCCTAGAATTCCAGACTGGTTTGGGTTGGAAGGACCTTCAAGATCATCCAGTCCCAACCCCCTGCATGGGCAGGGACACCTCCCACCAGCCCAGGCTGCTCCAAGCCCCATCCAACCTGCCCTTCAACACTGCCAGGGATGGGGCAGCCACAGCTTCCCTGGGCAACCTGGGCCAGGGTCTCACCACCCTTAGAGTGAAATACCTCATAGGTAGCACTAAAGGTTTTTTAAATGCCCTGCTAATAAGGACAGGAAACAGAAGCTGGCTCTGAATCATCCCTCAGGCTGAGTAACAGAAAAGCCACGTGCACTTGGGGGCTCTGATCTGAGCACTGAGTGTCTCTGTGCTGGCTCCATCATCACGAGTGCTGCCCCCAGCTCTCTGAAGACTGGGAAGGAAAGGACCTCACAGCCCGAGGTGGAGCCATCCAGCCCTTAAAATGACAACAACTTCCTGGGATCAAACCTCCCTGGCATCACCACAACCAAGCAGGGGAACAGGCCGATCGATGGAGAGCAGCAAGGAGGAGCAGTGAAGGGAAACACCATCCAGAGGGAATGATGAGCAGCCTGGGCTCTTCCATCAGCCCCAGGGCAGGCCAGAAGCTGGTAAATTTGACAGCCAGTTATCATGAGCTCCATTAGAAATGCAATCAGTTCAAGTTCTCATTGCCATAATTAACAGCATCAGACAACACGGCACTGGGCAGACACAGAGCTGAGCATCCAACAGCAAGGAGGGCTGAAACGTGTTCTCACAGCAAACCCACCAAGAATAAATGAGGCTCATGCTCCTCAACCTGCTCATGTTCAGCCAACCAAACTGCTGCTTGGTGTCAAGCCTAAAATAATATTAAGAGCTATTAAAAATATAAGCCTTTGGGGTGGGTCTGGACGGGGACGAAGAGGGGCACCACTGCAGTGGTTTATTGGTTTGGTCCTACCAGAACCTCATCTTGTTATCACAAACTCCCAAGCCCTAGGAGCTCTCCTGTCACCTGGGAAATAACAGGATTTGAAAATCCCTAAGCCCTCAGACAGCCTACACTGCTGTTTCTCTGTGTCCTGCACCCTCACCCAAGCTGCAGATGGAAGTGGGAGCTGCTGTTCCCTCCCAGCACATCCCAGCCAGCCTTGAACCACCCTCCCATGCAGACCTAAGGGACAGTTACTTCTCAGCACCAGCATTCAAAACACCCAGCTCAGCATCTTCAAAGCACTTCAGATGACTAGGGAAGCCCTGCAGAACACCTGGAAGCACAAGAAATCAGACAACTACTACAACATCCTAGCAAAAGGAGGATGCAAGAGGGGAAAACCCTCTGTCTTCACTGTTGAGTCACACCGAGCCCAAAACACTACTAAGAAATGATCTTAAAATCACATTGAATCAGGAGAGATGTTCAGGAGCTCTACATGCCTCGTGAAACAATTTTATTTTGCACTTTTCCTGTTCTCTTGGGAAGCTGGAAGAGGTTTAATGGGATGCACACAACAGAGAAGAAGGCATTGGCCTCAGGGTTTAGATAATTAATGAGTGGACAAAGCAAAGGAAGGAGTCTACAACAACCAAGGCAGGATGGGGTCTATAAGGTAAGAAGAAACTAGAACTTGTTGCAATCACCTCATCTCAGCTACACACCCACAGCAACAGCTGACAGCACCTCAGCCCTGTGGGCTAAGAAAATGGGTACCAGGCACAAACAACATCAGGGCAAGTCTCCCTGTTTGTTTCACTGGAGAGATCCCAGAGAGTTCACTGATCAGAGCAAACAGACGTTGCCTTGTTCCCTCTGAGACCAAGACTGAACGTTGCACAACAGTTTTAACAGAAATCGATTTTAAAATGTTCTGGCACGACAGCCTGGACTGAAGCAGCAGTTTCAGCTACAAGCACTGCCCTGTGCCAGCAGGGAGGAAAACATCAAAGCTGTGACACTGTGCAAGGGTCGGAGGACCAGAAAGTGAAACCAGCCTCTCACTTTCCATCATCAAAACAGCAAAGCGGGAACAGGTACAAAACACAACTTTTTGGGTCTCATCTTTAAACCAGCCTTGATGTTTACCTCTCCTTTCGACTCGTTTAAGATGCCAAGAGCTCCCTTCAGAAGACACAAGGGTTTCCCTACAATACAATGTGCTTGGCTACATGTTTTTTCTTGGCAATGCTGATGGAATGACAAAGCAGAAACAGGAATCTCCCCTCTCGACAGCAATACCTGCAGGCAACGCACCAGCAGGCCAAGATCACCAGTAAGTAGGACACACAGGAGCAATCCTGCTGCCTTGGCTTTATCCTGGTGTTATTCCCAGGCTTTTTCCTGAGCACTAAAATCACAATGGCTTGATCTTGTGGGAGGAAAGAAAAGCCTGCCAGGGGAAGCACGACTCTGGAGGGTTTTACTAATGGCAAGATGACTGTTACCAGGTAACCTCCTCCCTGCCTTGATTTTAACAATTTGGGGAAATTCTCTGCCTCCCATTTCTCTTGTTACATTCAGCATCTCAGAGGAGCTGTTCCTCACTGCTTGGAAATACCTTTATTTTTTTTTTCACTCCTGCAATTCATACGAGCTGCTTTAGGATGAGATGTTCCCTCTCTCCAGCAAGGACACTTCAAGCTGTTGACTCAGAGGTAACACCAGAGGAGTCCTTCAGAAGGCTCATGATATCTAAAAAGCATACTTGCCTGGAGATAACAAGGTTGCACTCAAAACAGAGGCCCTCTGACCTTCTTTAGGAAGGCATCACGAGCAGCTGCAGCGAGATCACAGCATGACCAGGGCAGTTTGTTTGCATTCTGGTGAAGCAGCACCAGCCCCTCCAGGCTGCTGAGGGACATCTTCCAACTCCCACAAGAAGTGCTGGAATATAAAAGTCCCTGCAGATTTTTCTGCTGCAAATTCCAACTGAGACAAACGAACTTATCTAGAGGGGAAACAACTTTGCCCTCTGTGTGACAACAAAACAGGAGCCATCTCAGTGCTCTCTTAACAGAGAGAGAGAATCTGGATGTCAGGCAGGTTCGTGTAAAGCTACAAAAGGGGCAGAAACTTCACATCTACATCAAGACAACCTCCTCCACAGCGCTGTCAGCACTTTCTGTCCCCTCTCTAATCACATCAGAACAATGAAGCTCCCTCAGACCTGACCACAGAGCTCCCAGCAGGTGCTAAACTGGTACTTAAAACCGTGTTAAATGTGACACTTCAACTGCAAAAGACATTTTGCCTGATGACTTCAGGCTGCTCTGAACTCTCTGCTTCCTGCATCAGCAGGAAAACGATGCTAGAAAGGGCAAAGTGCAGGGCTGCTCCCAAGATACATGGATAAAATACCAAGAGCTGCTTTTCCTTCCAGTTGCTGCTCTCTGTGAGCCTGCAGATGTTATCGGTTCCTGCCCTGTTTGAGGAAGCACCGGAGAAACGACGACAAAGGTGACGAGGGAGCGACTGCCAAGCCCGGAGCATCCAGCCGGGCTGGGGTTTGGGGCAGAGGGGACGGGACAGGAGAACGGAGCCTGGTTTTCTGTTCTGACAGGAAAACGGAGCCTGGTTTTCTCCTCGCGGCCCTTGGGAGAAGCGTTAAAACCTCACGGAACTCCCGATGGAGACGACCCGTCCCGCGGCGGGGATGACCGGGGACAGACCGAAGCCGTCCCGAAAGGCACCGGAGGGGCTTCGTGACACCCCCGGTCACCGCGGGGATGCGGGACGGGCTGTCCCGCCGCGGACACACCTTCCCGGGGCCGCGCTCCGCTCGCTCGGGGCTGCCGGGGACGAGGAGACCAACCGAGCCGGGGACCCCCGGGGCAGCCCCGCGGGGGGGTCTCACCAGCCGAGCGGAGGGTCCCCCCCCCCCGCGCCCTGCAGGCCACGCAGCCAGCCCCTCCCGCCCGTCCCCGCGCAGCGCCTCCGTCCCGCTCCCCAGCGTCTCCCCCGCGTCCCCCGGGGCCGGTCGCACCTTCTCCTCGGGCTCCCGCGCCCCGCCGGGCTCCCCGCCGGGCTCCCGGCCCAGCCGCTGCCGCAGCGCGCTCATCGCGGCCCGCGCCCGCCGCCCGCCGCGCCTCCCGCCGCCGCCACCAGGGGGCGGGCCCGCGCAGCGCGGCGCCGCCAGCCAATCAGCGCCGCGGGATGGGGGAGGGGGGCGGGGCTTAGCCGAGCTCGGCTCCGCCCAGGTGTACCCGGATGTGCGCCCGCCGGCGCCATGATGGGTGCGGGCGGGTGCGTCATGTCGCGATCCGGAGCGCCCCGGGCGCGCTGGCTGTCGCGATGGGTTTGGCTTCAAAAGGAGATGGGCGCTGCTTTTCACCGCGGGTTGCACTGTCAGGAGCTGAGGGCAGGCGCGCCGAGCGGTCCTGACAGGACAGGCCGTGCGTGTGGCGCTGCGGCGGGGCTGTCGGGGACGGGGATAAACCAAGCGAGGCCCCCCGGGGCGCAGGCGGCGGGGCTGTCGGGGAGGGGGATAAACCAAGCGAGGGCCCCCGGGGCGGAGCGCGGGGACAGGGCCGGGCCCCCCGGGCCGCGCTCCCCGCCAGGCCCCGCCGCCATCGCCTCCCGGGCAGGCGGGACGCGCGGTCGCCCCCCAGCAATATGTAACCCGCCTGGTGATTGGCTCCCGCCGGACGAAGGGGTGGGATTAAGGAAAGGAGCGGAGCCAGGATTGGCCGGAGCGTGAGGGGCTCCTGTTACGTGAGCGCGGATAGGCTGCCGCTGAGGGAAGCGATTGGCTGCGGTTGGGGCGGTGGGCGGGGCGGGGGAGGTTATAAAAGGCGGCGCCGGCGGCGGGCCGCGCTCCCCGGTCGGTGCCGCTGCTGGCGGGATGTTCGAGGCGCGGCTGGTGCAGGGCTCGGTGCTCAAGCGGGTCCTGGAGGCCCTCAAGGACCTCATCACCGAGGCCTGCTGGGACCTGGGCTCGGGCGGCATCAGCCTGCAGAGCATGGACTCCTCGCACGTCTCCCTGGTGCAGCTCACGCTGCGCTCCGAGGGCTTCGACACCTACCGCTGCGACCGCAACATCACCATGGGCGTCAACCTCTCCAGGTAGCGGCGCCGGGATCTCCCCGCGGGCTCCGACCGGGCTGCGGGAGCGGGCCCGAGGCGCTGCGGGGCAGGGGCTGGGGGAGGGGCGGGTGGGGGGCGAGGGGCGCTGAGGGCCCCGCCGTGCCCGGGGAGCAGCTGCTGGGGCCGATCCGGGCCGTTCCGGACCTTTCTCCGCCCTCCCCCCATTCTTCTCGCAGCTCTCGCGCCATTTTTTCGCGGGGCCCGTGACGTCACTGCCGGGCGCGGGAAAGGCTGGCGGGAACGGGGGGGGCGGGAACGGGGGTGGGGGGGGCGAGCGGTGCCGCCACGGCCGCTCCCCCCGCCCGGGGACGGGGACCAGCCCCTCACACGCCCCGGGGGGGCCCCTGGGTGCCCTCGTTCCCACGTTCCTGTTCCCCTGGGAGTCACCGACCCCCTTTTTCCACCCCCCCCCAGCATGTCCAAAATACTGAAATGCGCCGGGAATGAAGACATCATCACTCTCCGAGCAGAAGACAACGCAGATACGCTGGCGTTGGTGTTTGAAGCACCAAGTGAGTGTTAAGTTTTGTTGCCATGATGTTTTTAGGGAGCCTTAATAAACCTGAAAGGGGGGGGGGGGGGTAGGAAATCACATAAATACTTTTAAAAATGGAAGGAGTCACCTGATACTTCAACTTTTTTAACACTCTGGACGTGTAATCTTAGTCAGCTTGGCCAAGGCTTTCTTTTTAAGGGCTTCATACAGGTGCCCGTGGCAGGTTGCAGCTCTCTTACAGCCTACAAGAAGCTGGGTCACTTTCAGATTTCTAGCTCTAATGAAACAAGGCAGGTCTTATTATCATAATGGAGGTGGTTTTAGTTGGGGGGGGGGTGAGGGGAGGGGGCAAAACTGACATTCAGGATGATAACTTCTCAGAAACGTTTGGTCAGACTGTGCTTTGTTCCTTTAGATCAGGAAAAGGTTTCTGATTATGAGATGAAGCTGATGGATCTCGATGTGGAGCAGCTTGGAATTCCAGTGAGTAGTGGCTGGAGTGTTGCATTCTCTTAGAAATGGGTGTTTCCCCATGTTCACATCAGCTTTGGAGTTTGAGCTTGTAACATACAGATTCACCTCGGTTGGAAAAGATCTTTAAGATCATGGAATCCACCCAGAACTGCCCAGTTCCCACCAATCCATGTCCCTCAGCACCATCTCCATGGCTTTGAAACCCCTCCAGGGATAAGGACTCCACCACTGCCCTGGGCAGCCTGGGCCTTATAACTCCTTAGGTGAAGAAATTCCTCCTAACATCCAATTTAAACCTCCCCTGGTGCAACTTGAGGCAATTACCTCTTGTCCCATCACTTGTAACTTCATGGAACAGCCTGATCCCCACCACTTTACAACCTCCCTCAAGGCAGATGGAGAGAGCTGAGCACATGTAAGCATGGAAGGAGGCAAAAGTCACATCTCTTGATGTGAAATACTCACCTGGGCCAGGAACAGGTTGCCCAGAGAGGTGGTAGATGCCCCACCCCTGGAAGCATTCCAGGTAAGGTTGGATAGGACTCTGGGTAACCTGAAGATCTCACTGCAGGGGGACTAGATGACCTTTAAAGTTCCCTTCCCACCCAAACCAGACCAACACCCCCTTTTGGGTCGACTAGACAAGCTCAAGAGCAGTGACTGCTACAGGTGGAGGTGTGAGTGTGACCTTCCTTTGCAGGAGCAGGAGTACAGCTGTGTGGTGAAGATGCCCTCAGCTGAGTTTGCACGGATCTGCAGGGATCTCAGCCACATCGGCGACGCCGTTGTCATCTCCTGTGCCAAAGATGGGGTGAAGTTCTCAGCTAATGGAGAGCTGGGCAATGGAAACATCAAGCTGTCACAGACCAGCAACGTGGATAAAGAGGAAGAAGCTGTAAGTTCATGGTTACTGTGATGTCCTCAGCGTTGAGGTTTTTATACTGTGACTACTTCCCTGACCTACTGGGGGCTAAAGCTGGGTGATTGGGTTGTGGATCTCTCTGCTTTATAGATTAGAGTCAGCAAATTGTTGCCAGCTTTGGGTCCTAGCAGTGCTCAGCAGAACAGTCTGCTGCTCAAGCTGCCTGAATTCTTTGAGGCTTGAGGGCACTGGCTGCATTTGTTGAGGTCTAACCTGGTTTTCTAGGTCACAATAGAGATGAACGAGCCTGTCCAGCTGACCTTTGCTCTGAGGTACTTGAACTTTTTTACCAAAGCCACTCCCCTGTCACCTACAGTAACACTCAGCATGTCTGCAGATGTTCCTCTTGGTAAGTAGGCACAGCTCTCCTTGAAAATACCCCTGTAGAATTCTGCCACCCTAGAACTGCATGGACAACTTGCCATTGAATGGCTTTTCTGAAGAACCTTCTGAATGTTCTTTCTTTTCCAGTTGTGGAGTACAAGATTGCTGATATGGGACACTTAAAGTACTACCTGGCTCCAAAGATTGAAGATCAACAAGAAGGCTCTTAATTGGAGTAGGACTGATGGGGTGGGGGGAGACCTGGTCAGCTCTTGGGAGAGGACAACTGACTGGCAGTAGGAAATTGGTGGTTTAGCAATTCCAGTGTGTGGAACATGGTCTGAGCACTGGGGTGTAGATATCTCTGTAAATATTTTTTAACTTTCTGCTCTGCTGATGCCTTTGGAAATAGGAAAGTGTGGGGTTTTTTTCTAGTCTATCCCTGTACTCCCAGTAATCTCTTAGGTGCTGAGGGTGAAATATCCTACTCCTCCTGAGTTAGAGAAGGGGTGAAATATTTAACTTTTCCGAATAAAGATGTTGCCTCGTTTCACCTGTGGAGCTGTAGCTGACTGTAGGGTTGTTGTTGTTCAGTTATACCACGAGTTTATTTGACCTTCCTTTCTTTTTTATGCTCGTATTCTAACTGAAACACCGAAAATTGAAATAAAGACTGTAATTTCATGGGGTTTATCCTGTCTAAATGTGGATGGATGAATGCTTTGTCCAGCTATGCTCATGTGCCCTAGATCCTTTTGTAAAGGAACTGCAACAAGTTTGGGCTTTTGTTTTTGCTCTGGAGTGACTAGTTCCTGCTTTGATGGTTTAGAAGGGTTGATGTGGAGGGGTGTGGTTACAGGGTGAAGAACTAAAAGCTCTGTGATGCTGTTTCCTCAAAGCAGAGGAGGTTTGTGAAACAGGTTTTGCTTCACGGGGTTTGCTTCAGTGGATGCCAGAGCTGCCTCTGGGCTGTCACTGTCACTGCTCTTGGTGCTGCCTGACAGCCTGTCTCATGGAATGCCAGGTTGGAAGGGACCTGAGGATCGTGTGGCTACTCTAGTTGATGTGAGATGGCTCAGCACCCTGTCAAGCTGAGACTTCAAACTGTCCCATGTGGGGGAATCCATGACTTCTCTTGGGAGATTATTCCAATGTTTGAGTGTCCTCATGGTGACAAATGTACCTCTTGTGTCCCCTTGCAATGTCCCCAGGGGCAACTCGTGCCCATCACCCCTTCTCATTTCCAAGTGACTCCTTGTAAATAGGGAGTCTCCATCTTGGGAGCCACTTGTAGGCACAGGCTGGGTGACAGAAAGGTCCTGGAGCTGGGTGAACCCTCCGTGGTTCTGTGATGTTAGTGGTGCCAAGCTCCTCACCAGGCCTGTGCAGGCTGCATTCTCTGGGTGCCTTTGTCCCACACCTCACCTTGCTGGGACACCAGCAATTCCTCTCATAATGGAGGATATTTGTGATCATGTTTGTGTCTATTGTTGATGGAGATACAAGGTTTACAGCCTGTTTCACCCTGAAAGTTTGATTGAAAACTAGGAGTTGAAAAGAGCTTCAGGCAGCTGTTGAGTTTTTCTTTGTTGACTGTTGCTACAGGTAAATCTTTACCCTCCCTTTGTCACAAGTGAAGGGACACTGAAGCAGTTCAGCTGGCTTGGTCAGAGCTCCAAGGTGCTGTGGGTAGCTCATTAAGGAGGCTGTGGACTCCTCACTAGCCAGAAACACAAGAGTATCTTCAGCATAAACTGCCTGTAAACGTGAAGCTGGAAAACCCAAGTGATTCAGAACTTCACGAGGTGGCAGTGCTGCTCCAGGAACAGATTCTGCAGTGTCAGAATGATGAGGCTGCCATGTGGTGGGAGCTCTGCTCTGAGCTGGGGGACAGGATTTCTTGACACCCCTCGAGTCCTCCTCACTAGCAGCACTTAACTAGTGGAGCTGGTTTGGACTCTGGTTTTGTTCTGCTGTGGTGCAGGCAGCTCCCTGCTTGGTTTCCAGCTCCCACACTGAGCTTTGCTTCATGTCTCCAGAACAAAACCATTTATTCTCTTGAACTTGGTGTGCTGATTAATCCAATACCTTTAAAGAAACCTCTCGAAGCCAGACCTTTACCTGTTCTAAAATTTTCCAGCATTTTCTGGGTCCTTGTCCAGAAGAAAAGCAGTGGGTACCTCAGTTAACCAGGAGGATTTTCCACTCCAAATATGTTGTTTCTCAGGTTGGGTCACCTTGGTGGTACCTACAAGTCCAGCCAGTAGATCCACCCTGCAGGAAAGAATCAATTCACCACGTTGAAAAAGGGAAGGATCCTGATTTTCAGTGATGTGCATAAAACTGGAGCCAATTCTGGTGCACCCCCTGCTGCAGTGGGGTTAACCAACCTTACCTGTGCTCTTCTGCTCATCAACACCTTGTAAAAAAAACAAGCCAAGTGCTCCAATTAGTTCTTTTCACAGCAGTAATGACCAAATTGATGAGCGTTGTGTTCTAAGAAACATCTACCATCAGTACCTGGGCACTGGTGTTTTGGTGTGATTTGTGGATAAGTCTGTAAAGAAGCTGAGTTTTTTACTTGGCTGTTGCCATTCCCAAGTACCCAAACTTCAGATGCTGAAAAATAGAAACGAAAAATAGCAAAAAAAATAGAAACAAAAAATAGAAACAAAATACAAACAAAATCCAGGAGACTCAGTAAGTGCTGAGTGTGTTTCCCAATGTTTGAGGGTTTTGGAATTTCTATTTTTAGACTTCCTCACCATGAAGAAATAAAGGGGGAGGCAGAATTCTTTGAAACTTGAGGAGCTGAGGCTTTCCAGGCTCTAAATCCAGGCAGTGTTTCATTAACTTGGAGGAGCCAGGGCCAGGGGTGGTTCCTGCAGCTCCTCAGGAGCAGCTGGAGGAAGCAGATCCCCAGCAGAACCTCACCTGGTGGGCTCAGCTGCTTCCAGATGCTGGAAACTAAATGTAGTGTTGTTTTCTTAATGTAGTGTTGGGTTGTTTTTTTTTATATACCCTAGTGTTAGGAATATAATGGTTTGTTTCTGCCATAATGAAAAGAACTTAATTAAACTTCATGGTGGCTGAAGAGAGAAGTGAGATATCTGGGCATTCCAAGGACATTCCTGGGGTGGGTCATGGTCCAAGAAACTGAGGGAGTGAATTGGGCTCCATCTGGGGAATCCAGACATGGAGCAGGATTTATGGCCAAGATCAGACAAAAAGTCACTTCTATCTTGCTCCTCGGGGCAGGATGGCAGAAGGATTAGATCATTTTGGTGATTGGGAAGACAGGCAAAGGGGAAGAATGTAGAATGAAACCTTAAAAGGTAAAAAGTAAACTTCTGGAATGGAATGTGTAAACGCGTGGGAAACTTCTAGGATAATTAGAAGCATCAGGGAGGATGTAAACCCTGGACAGTGGGGAAATGAGGGAATTTTGAGTCAGGAATAGGGAGTATAAACAGTTATTCACCTTAGGTCAGGGGTGCCTACTTGTTCAGGTCACCCATTCTTGCAGGAGTGTAAACAAACTGCTTCCCTGAAGGGTCCGTGTGTTTGGGCCCGTTCTTGGTGCCACAAACGTTTCCCACCATCTGGGGGCCTGAAAATCCAGGATTCCCTGGCTGTCACATGGAGCCCAGAGTGGGGGCTGTGCTGTGTCAGATGCTTTAATCACCTCCAGATCTGCCTTTTAAAACCCACCTTTCTTCCCCTGCAGGTGCTGGGGTGCCGAGCGGGAAGGACAAAGGTGCTTTTTCCATAACACTGTTGGACACTTAAAGAAGCAGCACCAGAAAAAAGGCAGAAAATAGGCTTCCTACAATGTCCAACCTCAACAGGTTTATACTTTCTGAGAAGGTACAGAATGAGGAAAACAGGGAGCATATCCCAATTGATCCCAGAAAGGACAAAGGTGCTTTTTCCACAACACTGTTGGACACTTAAACAAGCAGCACCTCCTCAAAACAGCCTCCACATCAAGTCCTTGATCTCCCTCCTGCTCATTGCTGGCAGGTTCCTTTGCCATCAGGTTTGTTCTTCCTGCAGTAAATATTTTTTTTATTAAAAAAAAAACCCCAACACTCCCTGATCTTCAACCCCCACAGCTCCACCTTGAAGTTTTGGCCCTTTTTTTAAATTCTGCAGCAAAACCCAAGCACAGACAGGACACGTTTCTAGCCCCATCTTTGGTGGAAGTGCCACCCACACCCGCAGCTCCTGGCACACCCATGGTTTTCAGGTGACATTCCTCAAGCACCCCCAGGGCCTCCCACGTGCCCAGGGGTGGGTGCCTGCAGGGTGGGGGGGGGGGGGAAGCCAACAATTCAACACCTGTCAAATGTCAGGTGTCCTGATTCTACCCCATTTTACTCTCCAGCACCACAGGACTTCTCGCTGACCGCCCCATTATTTACCAGGCTGTTCCGAGTGGCTCCCTAGGGATTCATTACGATTTTCCCTTGCTCCAGTTGCCCCGCCCGAGGGGTCTCCGAGGATTCCAGCTGCCGATCCGGAGCGTGAGGCTGGAAATAAGGCAGGGGAAGCAGGAAGCGGGACCATCCCCTGGAAGGAAATGACGGGCAGGAGGGATAAACTTCCTGGGTTGTGGCTGAGGGAGGCGGCAGCGATGGCTGCGACCGGCGGCGCTCGGGGTAGGTGATGCTCCGGGGGTGGCTTTTGCCTCCTGATAAAGCGGTTTGAGTCCATGCCGGGGAGCTGCGGGGGCCGGTCTGGGTTTGGGGGGAGTTCCCAGGCGCGGTGTGACCTTCCTGGTCGGCAGCAGAGGAGTCTGGAAAGGGGGGGGGGTTGGGGGGTGTTTATGGCATTAAATGGAAGATTGGCGCTCCTGGAAGGGCGAGGAGTGACATCCCCCTTCCATCCCACTTCCATCCCACTTCCATCCCCCTTCCATCCGTCTCCCTGGGCAAGGAGGGTCGGAAAAATGTTGCTTTTCTGTCGGGTTTTTGGTCGGCAGTGCAAGGTTTGCAGTTCCTGTTCCCCAGCCTGGCCCTTCCCCCGGGCGGAGCCGGCTCTGACCGGGGGGTGAAACTTCACAGCGGGTCAGAAAAGCTGAATTACAAGCCTGGTTCCCCATTTCTTTCCCTCGTAGCGAGCACAGCGCTGAGCTGGTGGCTGTTTCTCAGCTAATGTGGAGCGCAAGGAGAGTGAAGCTTGAGTGGACTTGAACATGAGCTGAGGGAGGTTTATTTTTGCATTTGTCCTTAAACGGCTCCTTTCTGTTCGTGTCTATATTTTTAATATAAATAAAGCACCTGTCACCCTCCTGATGAACCTTCTGTGGAACGTGGTGGTGAACAGGGCAGTGGGAAGGGCAGGACAACTGGAGCAAGGGAAAATCGTAATGAATCCCTAGGGAGCCACTGGGAACAGCCTGGTAAATAATGGGGCGGTCAGCGAGAAGTCCTGGGGTGCTGGAGAGTAAAATGGGGTAGAATCAGGACACCTGACATTTGACAGGTGTTGAATTGTTGGCTTCCCCCCCCCCCACCCTGCAGGCACCCACCCCTGGGCACGTGGGAGGCCCTGGGGGTGCTTGAGGAATGTCACCTGAAAACCATGGGTGTGCCAGGAGCTGCGGGTGTGGGTGGCACTTCCACCAAAGATGGGGCTGGAAACGTGTCCTGTCTGTGCTTGGGTTTTGCTGCAGAATTTTAAAAAAGGGCCAAAACTTCAAGGTGGAGCTGTGGGGGTTGAAGATCAGGGAGTGTTGGGGTTTTTTTTTTGATAAAAAAAATATGTACTGCAGGAAGAACAAACCTGATGGCAAAGGAACCTGCCAGCAATGAGCAGGAGGGAGATCAAGGACTTGATGTGGAGGCTGTTTTGAGGAGGTGCTGCTTGTTTAAGTGTCCAGCAGTGTTGTGGAAAAAGCACCTTTGTCCTTTCTGGGATCAATTGGGATATGCTCCCTGTTTTCCTCATTCTGTACCTTCTCAGAAAGTATAAACCTGTTGAGGTTGGACATTGTAGGAAGCCTGTTTTCTGCCTTTTTTCTAGGAATCCTGGAATCTCAGACTGGTTTGGGTTGGAAAAGACCTTAAAGATCATCCAGTTCCAACCCCCCACACAGGCAGGGACACCTCCCACTGGAGGAGCAGGGTCAAGGCTGTGGGTGAGCAGAGCCAGTGGGTCCTGCTGGGAGGGTCTTGTCAGACCCAGTGGGTCCTGCTGGGAGGGGTTGTCAGGCCCTGGCAAGTGGCTCTGCAGCCAGTCAAGGACATGTTGGCAGGGCTGGAGCCAGGCTTCACCTCCTGAGAAGTTGGGCTCCAAGGTGCAAAGCAGGTTGGCTCTGCCCCTCTTCCTGGGCCTCTAACTCCTGGCAGCAAAACCAGGGGGGGTTGGCTCCAAGGCCTGGGGAAATTGCAGGGTCTGGCTTTGGGGTCACTAAATAAAGCTCTGCCCTGGCAGCTGGACAGACAAGAGACTACACTTTTTAGCTCCTTGTTGTGTTGTGGGGTTTTTTTTGGTTACCTCATCCACTAACCACTCCACACCCTTGCCATGCTCCCTCTGAGTCATGCCTCGAGGTGCCTCAGGACTGACAGCTCCATTTCAGTCTTTTTTCCAGTGCTTTCTTATTTTATTTTTGCAAAATGAGTCTATTGCAAAACATCTGGCTGGTTGAAAAGCTGCTTTGTTCCCTTCTGGTTTGGGTTGATTTGCTGGTGTCTCTGTTTAGAAATAGCTGGACCTCAGACATCTCCCTGCTGGAAGTGGGATCTCTCTGCAAAATGAGAGCTGGTTTACACCTTATATATTATTCTGGATTTTCTATCTTGTTTTAAACACAAGTTCCACCTTAGCTTTCAAAACCCCTGTTGCAGCTTTTGTGTTTTAGGCTTCAGTACCAAGCTTGGGTTGGAAAGATTTAATTTCACAACAAAGGTGCCTTTTGGTTAGTGCAGGTTTGACCCTTGTTTCTCTTAAGAAACTTGACCCTTGTCTCTCAGACTCGTGTCATGCAGTTTGCTCTGAATTTTTTGCTGTTTTCTCTGTTTTCCAGGTTCTAGCTGATGCCCAGGCTTCCTTGGAATGATGCCGTCCCGTACAAATCTGACTGCTGGGATTCCCAGCAGCAAAGTGAAATATTCCAAGCTCTCCAGCACTGATGATGGATACATTGACCTGCAGGTAGAAAGTGGGGAAAAATAAACCTCTTTCTGCTGCCAGGACAGGCTGGTGGGGCTTGGCATGAGCACGGGAGGCTGCTTTTGTGCTCATCTCCAGCACCTCTGCTCAGAGAGGCACAAAGCCACCTGCCAGCCACCCCTGTAGCCCATCTCTTCCAGAAAGCTTGTAGATCTTCCCTGGCAACAAGGTTTGCTCATTTCATAGGTTCAGATGCATTTTTTTGGTGACAGTCAGGGCACACCTGGAAGCAGTGGGTGTAAATGCTGGCTCAGTGTGGTCACCATGGGCAGGGTTCCTCACAGAAGGGCCAGCAGAGCTGCTGCAGCAGTTTGTCCCATGTCATCTCTGCCGTGGTGGGAGGGGAACTGGGCTGAGTTCAGTTGTTGAGTGTTTCTTTCTCCCCACCCAGTTCAAGAAGAGCCCACCAAAAATCCCCTACAAGGCCATTGCCCTGGCTGTTGTGCTCTTCATGATTGGGACCTTCCTCATCATCATCGGAGCCCTCCTGTTGGCAGGATACATCAGCAAAGGGGTGAGTGTGTTGGTTACCCTTGGGTGACAAGTTCTGCATTGTGGGCCTGTTCCTCAGAACCCTCCTGTTGGGTGCAGAAATCCGGAGCCTCTGAGCAAGACAGTAAATCCCCTTCACCACCTCCCTGGTGTTGGACATCTCTGGGACATTTATCTGGCAGCAGAGTTACCTGGGGTTAGCAGGGCTGGGGCAGGTTTGTGGCTGGCTTGGAGATCTGCCAAGGAGCCCTGAGTTTCTCTGTCCTCACTGGGGTACAGTTTCCTTTTAATGCTCCAGCCCTGTGGAGCTCAGCTTGTTGTCCTGGAAAAAACTTCCTGCTGGGATCACCACTCCTCTGGTGAAGATCACTGGTGACTTCTGTAGGAGATACCAGCCAGGACACAGCCCCACTTTCCTCATCTCTATGTATGTCCTGTCAGAAGGACACATTGCTGGCTCCTGGTTGCCCTCTTGGCCATCAGGACACTGAGGTCCTTCTCCCCAGAGCTGCTCTCCAGCAGCTCATCCCACCCTGTGCTGATCCATGGGGTTGTCCCTCCCCAGAGGCAGCACCTACACTTGCCATTGGTGAGTTCATTAATTCCTCCCTGCCCAACTCTCCAGCCTCTCCCTGTCCCCCTGGATGGCAGCAGAACCCTCTGCCACGTCACCAACCCTCCCAGTTCTGTATCCTCACGGTGCCTCCGTCCCTTGGCCCAGGTCATTGATGAATGTGTTGGACAGGGCAGGACCCAGCACCCACCTGCTGGGGGGGGTCTCCTAACCCAGTCTCTCCTCTCCCTGCCTCAGGGGGCGGATCGGGCTGTCCCTGTGCTCATCATTGGGATCCTCGTGTTCCTGCCCGGCTTCTACCACCTCCGCATCGCCTACTACGCTTCCAAAGGCTACCGGGGCTACTCCTATGATGACATCCCAGATTTTGATGACTGAACCAGATATTTAATCCCATTTTTATCCTTAGATTGGCAGTAAGAGCTCTTAGTTACCCCAGAGGGAGCCTGGGAGACCGTAGATGAAGTATCAGCCCCAAGATGCCAGCTCTGCTGTCGAGGTGGGGCAGATTTTTCAGCTGGGGGGTTGGGTTGGAGGGGGTTGAGCAGGGAAGTGACCAGAGGGATTGCAACACAAGGGGGGGAGGACATGGGATGATTTGTATTTTTCTTCTTTCAGTGACATCCTGTTGGTTGCTTGTAAGAAGTTCTTGGGCAAGGCCATTCGAGCAGTTTTCCAAAAATAGATTAAGTCCGTTTTGGCAGCAAAAATTACTTGGTTGTTGATTGGGGTTTTTTTTTTCCTGTTTTATAGAGTTTGTTTTAGTTTTCAGTGAGATTGTGGCTATCACTGGGTTCACCTCTGCAGACAAACACCATAGTTTAAGTCTCCTTTTGCTTCCTGTCCATTAGAAATGCTTCCAGTCTGCTTGTCTGATGAAATTCAGATGTGAGTAAGGGGGGGAGGAAACTGCACTTGGATGAACTCTTGAGATGTTGTGCATTTGCTACCTGCCCCCTCTTGCCAGACTGACCAAGCTCATTTCCTCAGCAAACATTCTTCCAGGGCTGTTTCTCATGCCACTGTTACTTCTGGCCAAATCTGCTTATCCTTTAAAAAGACTGTTGTTCTGTTTTGCTTATTATTTTTAAACAAACTGAATGGGTACAGGGAGAAGAATTGGAATCTGGACCAGGACTCAAATGTCCAAATACCAAAAATCTTGGTTATGACTAGTGTGGAGGTTGGAGATACTTGCATTCCAGCTGTCTGTATGTATATTTATCCTTGTGCATAATTCCCCAGACCAGTAAAAAGAAAACCTCTGTATAGTTTGTACTGAATAAATCCCCTTTGCATTGTTTTGCTGGCGTCAGTCACACCTTATTCAGGGAAAAGAGAATGGGAGCTCTCTTATGTGAAGTAAAAACAGCCTTGTCTCCTGAAGTGGGCATGAACCCAGTGTCCTGGAGAGCAAGTATGTGACAAGTAGATGTGTTTACTACGAATAAACTTGGCTTGTTCTGTGTACAAACCAGGAGCTTCTCTCTTTTACTCTGGCAGATCTCGGTGTGCGCTGAGCGCTGCTCTGGGCAGGCAGATTTAAGGCTTTAGCTGCATCTGCTGTTTTCTGCTGCTTCCAACTGCTAAAGTAGCCACTGCCATCAGCACTAGGCTTTGCTGAGCCAGCAGCTTTGGATCGGCTCCATCTGCTTCCCCAGCACCCTTGACTGCCTTTGGGGCAGAGCTGGGATTACCTCCAGAGGGCCCAGGAGAATCTGCTTCTTCAGAAGGTCAGGATTGGCTGCTTGAGCCTCCCATGCAGCCCTTATGAAATGTGCAAAGAGCCCAGACTAATTGCTTTGTTTCAGGGACCAAATATCCAGTTCCTCTGGTCGTGCAGTGTAGCAGGACAGTGCCTGGTGGGACATGGCTTGGGGTCTGGTGCCAGTGCTCCCAGAGTGTGGGGGTGTCTCATGTGGGCTGAAAGCTTTTCATAGAATCCCAGAATGGTTTGGGTTGGAAGGGACCTTCAAGATCATCTAGATGCACCCCCCTGCATGGGCAGGGACACTTCCCACCAGCCCAGGCTGCTCCAAGCCCCATCCAACCTGCCCTTCAACACTGCCAGGGATGGGGCAGCCACAGCTTCCCTGGGCAACCTGGGCCAGGCTCTCACCACCCTCACAGCCAAGAATTCCCTCCTCATCTCCAACCTCCATCTCCCTCTCCCACTTTTCACCCATCCCCCTCATCCCATCCCTCCCTGCCCTTGTCCCAAGTCCCTCCCCAGCTTTCCTGGAGCCCCTTCAGGCACTGGAAGCTGCTCTAAGGTCTCCCTGGAGCCTTCTCTTCTCCAGGCTGAACACCCCAACTCTCCCAGCCTGTCTCCAGAGCAGAACTGCTCCAGCCCTTGGATCACCTTCTTTTTTGAAAGGAAGAGGGGCAGGTCTCACTGCTGGTGCAGAGCAGGCCCATGCATGGTGAGATCAGTGCTGGATAAACACCCTCTTCTGAAAGTACTCCTCAAATCACCTCTTTTTTTTTTCTCCTGCAATGTTCTAGATCAAACCCAAAGCCTGAGCCAGGGTCTTTTTTTAGCGTCCATCTCTTCCCTCATTTGACTTAATTGGCTTGTGTGTGCCCCAGCCTTGCCCTCTGAGGAATAACTGAGTTCAGGGTCTTCTTTTCCATCTCTGAAGGTAACAATTCTGCATGTTCCCTGCTGCTCCTTGTCCCTCTGGTCTTCCTGACACTACTCCCAGATGTCATCTGCAGCTGAAATGAGTCATTTGAAGCTGGGGCTGGGTCAGGAGAGCATTAACCAGCCTCCCTTAGCGGTTAAGAATGTGGATTTGTTTGGGTTTTGGGAAAGGTGAGAGGAAGTGGGAGGGAAGTTTAGATGGAGGAAGAAAAAGGGGACTGAGAAAATGCTTTCAAGGGGGCTGGATGGGGTGCAGGAAGTTGGGAAGCCTGGGTTGATCAAGAAGGATGAGGAGGAGAGGAACACACTGACATTTCTGGAGGAAAGGCAATTAATTCATTATTTGTTCTTTGCCAGCAGCAAAGTCCTCAGGCAGCACAGTGTGAAAAAAATGTCCCTGCCCTAGTGCTCTCACAGGGCTGCCTGCAGGAGGGATGGCCATGGGGAAACCTTCCTCTCCCCAGGGATTGTTTTAGAAGTAATTTGGAAAAAAGGAGACACTTCTGGGAAAGAAAAAAAGGGATGGTGACCACTGGGAAAATGTACATCCAGACAACTTGGTTCTTTGAGTGGACAGACTACATTCTAAGCACGGGTTTCCTCCTGAGTGTAAGTCTCCAGGTGTTCAGATGTCTGTGACTTGTCTGGCTGTAGTGTGGCCACTAGCCAGGGTTCAGTTTTCTCTTGCAAAATAGCAGGAGTTTACATTTATTTCACGAGATGGAAAAATGTTACTGCAAACATTTTGGTTTCCCTCAGCGTGGCCCAAAGGTTTGGGTGTAATTGTTGCTGTCAGCTCTTTCTGTGTTAAAGCTTTACAGAAGGACGAAGCTTTCCTCCCAACTGGGGCTGTTGAATCAGCACAGGGGCACTAAAATATCCCAACAGGATCTTCTCAGTTTTTCCCTCACTCCTGTTGTGCTGTGGAATTGCATGTGTGACTTGCTGGGCTGGTTTGGCCCTGAACTCCCCAGGTTTGTAGCTGTGTCCTTCCTCAGCCCTGGGTGCCAGATGCTGGTGCCAAAGCCACCAGGTCACGGCTGTGCTGCTCAGAGGGGGGGTTGTGGGTTTGCAGAGAACTGCCTGACTCACTACAGTCAGGAGGGTAGTAGGAAAAGGCCTGTGAAGAATTTTTCTGGTTCTAGAGAAGGGCTTGAATCACAAAGAAGCTCCTGATGAATGAGGGTGACACTGAAGAGCTGTTTCCTTTGCTGAGCATCATCCATCCTGGGCACCCGCCGAGGCAGCTGCCTCAGGGAAACAAATAGTTGGCATTTATACAGCTTGATGGGGAATTATTATGCACAGAAGCTCTGGAGGAAGAAGAGACAGTCAGATTTCAGGCTTCTCTCTAATTTTTGAGTGCTTGAATTCATCTACCATCAGTGGTGTCCTGTTGCTGTTGTGTTGGGGTATTTATGGGGTGATATGGGGTATTTGTGCCATGACATACTTCATTTAACACCATAAAGTTGCTGGAAAGACACTTGGAGATGGGGTTCTGGAGTTCTCTGGCCTGAGCTACCAGCAGGCCCAGAGAAATCCCCCCAGTCTATTATTTCTAAAAGCAAAAACAAATTCTAAGGAAACATCTTGATTTTATTTTATTTTTTACTCTCTGGACTGAACCAAGCTCATGGCAGTTACCAAGCATCCTCACATCAGGGGGACTTCCCTGAGGCAGCCAAGCTGTTGGAAACATCTAGGGGAATAAACTGGGGGGAACAAACAAGGTCCCAGTGGAGACAGGCTTGAGTGGCTGCAGAGGTTCACTACAAACCCTGGAAACTGATGTTTAATCCCAAACTGATGTTTAATCCCAAACTGTTCCTTCTCTGCTCCTCATTAGCTCCTTGTTAACAGCACATTGTGCTCCCCAAGGCAGAATGGGGCCTGTTCCTCTCCAGGAGGTTCCTCACCACTGCTGGTGCTGCAAATGCCACCAGTGGCTCCTGGCTCAAAGATGTCACGTGTAACTGATTTTCCCAACACTTCCCACAGTTTCCCTTAAGAAGGGAAGGCAGGCAGCACACTTGGACCAAGTGGTGACATTCAAATGAAGACCTGAGGAGTCAACCTGCTGCCTACATGCTGAGGGACCTTAGTGGGCTTCCAGGAGGGGCTTCACACCCAGAGATGCTGCTAAAAGCAGGGCAAGGGGCTCTGCCAGCTCAGGCACTGGATAAGGCAGGGGGGGAGTGATGGTTTATAGCACCACATCCAATGCTGCACCTCCAAGGTCATGGCTGGTGGCCCTTTGGGGGGGTCCTGTAGAAGGATGCCTGCCTGAAAGGGGCGGATGGCAAAGGTAGGAGGGAGATAAACTCAGCAGTGGAAAGGAGTGATGGGAAAAGCCAGAATTACCAAAGTGTTGTGCAAATGGGTCTCATAAACCCTTGGAAGAAGAGGCTGGAGTTGTGCTTCTGTGGGTTGCTTGAAGTGGGGAAGAGAGTGGTGAGGGGTTTGACCAGCCTGTAGACTCTGACCCTCAGGTCCAGGAGAAGCCCCAGCCCTGAAGAGCTTCTTTCCCTACCCTGGTCTCTCAGTTCTTTGTTAATTCTTTGGTTTAAAGCTTGTGCAGCCAGCAGTGCTGTGATCCAGTGGGAGGTGGCCCCTGCCCATGGCAGGGGTTGGAACTAGATGATCTTGGAGGTTCCTTCCAACCCAAACCAGTCTGGGATGCTGTGATTCTTGCAGGCTTGTGATTTTGCATCTGTCCATGCAGAGTGCACAGAAACAGAATTCCCTCTACAGGGAAGCAGCCTGGAAAAGGGGCTCTAAGTACCCCAGGTAGCAGCTTTCCCTGTGCTGTTCATGTTCCTTGGCATCACTGTTGATCCTTCTCTCTGAGATTCTCCATGTGCTTGTGCTGATGGAGGCTGGGGAGAAGAGCAAAGCCTGTCCCGTGGTGATGCAGCAAGAGGAAACTTGAGTTCCCTTATTCATCTTTTTTTCTCAGCCCTGACTGGTATTTCCTCTCACTCTTTGGATAACCCCATCCTCAAGGCCTGGCTGGATGTTGGACTGTCTGACTGCCCTGTGGGGTGGTTCTAAGGAGGCTAGGCTGGCCAGCAGGCTCCTGAGCTTAGTCCTGAGAATATTTGAGTAGAAGTTATGTGGAACATCTGGGGGATGAGGGAGAGAGAAGGTGATGACTGACTTGGAGTGTGCTGGATACAACCCCCATGCTGCAAAGACAGGCACAAACCAACTGCTCTGTTTGCCCAAACAGCACAATCTGCAACAGCATCTCTGAAGCTGGGCTGGTAGGTGCTGCAGGAACACTCAGGCCAGCCCCTGAGGTGGGGCTTTGCTTTCTGCCAGCTGCAATCACCACATCCAGCAGCATTTGCCTCTGAGGGGCTCGGGGCTCCACGGCCACTCTTACTGCAACAGGGCTCTTGCTCAGCAGAAAAGAGGACGTAAAAACCCTGCAGGGCAGGAAGAAATGATTCTGCACAACAGTCCTGGCCCTTCTAATCAGATTTGTCCTACACTCCACTCATGCCACGGTCTAAATGAGTTTCTCTGTGCTCTGTCCATACTCCTCCCCCTCATGCCTAGTCCTTAAATGTCCCAAGCATCAGCCCAGCCCCACAACAGCCCCTCACATCTTCTGCCTCTCCCTAAATCACTCCTGAAGCTTTTCTGGCCCTTCCCTGGGGGTCTTTGACCTGCTCTTCCCAGCAAGATCTCTACCTGTGAAGCACCTCTGGGACTTCTTGGCTGATCCTGCCTTGGCATCCTTCTCACTGCTCTGCTCTGGAGCAGCAGCTTAGTGGGTAAGTGCAAATTCCCAGCCCCTTGGATCCCTCTGGCCTCCCAACCACTAGCAGAGACCTCTGGTTTACCTCTTCCAGCTTGGGGAGGATCAATCCTGCCTTTCATTTCTGCCTTTTCTGCCTGGTGGAAGGAAACCTTCACTGCCCTTCCCTCAGAGCTCCGTGTCCAGCCCAGCTGTGCTTCCTGCTGAGATCTGTGATCCCCTGGGAAATGTGGACGTGCACGTTCACAGGGTTTCCTTCCTCCTTCCTTAAGACACAAGCAGCTGGAGGTTGTTTTAGGGATGCTGGATTTACCTAAAAATAGTCCAGACAGTTCAGTGGGTCACAACAGAGTCCTCCCTCCCAAGGGAACTGGCCTTGTTCTGAGACAGAGCCAGGGGTCATGGAGAAAAAAAACAAACCTTGGGAAAAAAGCTTAATTGTGGGTTAGAAGTGATTGTTTCCAAATGATTTAATGGACTGTTTTGCTTCTCCAGGCAGAGGCAGACTTTGGATTGTGCTGGTTAGGTACTTGTTAGCTTGAGGTCTTTTCACCCATGTCTAGGAAGGTGTTAAGAAACCTCTTTTAATTGGAATTAAGGCAATCATTAGGAGGCCATTTTGGGGCCTGCATGGACAGAGCTTCCTTATGACAAGAATCAGGAAGCAAACATTTCCTTCCTCTCCTCTGTACTTGTGGTGGATCTGGAGCCAAGGTGCTGTCCTTCATCTCAGGAGCAGCAGAGGGGCAGCTCCAGGGCTCTCCTCTCAGCACCACTGACCTGTGAGGTTCTTTCAGAGCTTTTCCACTTCAGCTACAAGGGCTGTGAGGAACAAAATTGCACTCAGTCTTCTTTGAGAGGGCTCTTTCTCCTGTGAAACAGTAGTTTTGGCACTGAAAGAAAGCCTGAGTTCTGGGAGGAATCACCATTTCAGCCTGGGCTGTTCAAGGAGGAAAAAAAAACCCACTAGTCACCACTGATTAATTTTATTTTGAAATATTTACTTGAACTGAAGTAGTAGCTGCTCTTAAGTCTTTAAAGAATTAGCTGCCTTCTGGTCTTTCATGCATGCAACCATTTATTTAAGCTGTTGCTGCAAATCATGCTCTTAACCTGTCATGCAAGGTTTTGACCTTCCTTCCCTTGTCAGTGGGAAACATGTGGGATATTTGGTCTTGCTGCTGTGACTGTGGGAAGCTCAGGCATCCACAGACAGGTCTTCTGGGTCCTTTCCCTTGCTTCTTGAAGGAGGGGAAAGCCAGAGGATGAATAGAGTAAGAGTTGTCTCTGCTAGAATATTGCAGAGTTCAGGGAGCAGGAGATGTTTGCAATGCATCCTACCCCCTGTCTCTGTGCTTTTCCACGTGCTGTTACCAGGGTAAATAATTCCTCTCCCTCCTGCTGACCTGTCAGATAGGATGCAGCATTTCCACTGTGCTCCAGCCTGATGTTCACTTGCCTTTGTCATCCTGTCTTGCATCATGTTTGACACAAGTGTTCACACCCATGAACCACAGCCCAGCTGCCAGGGGAGGGTTCTCTCATGGAAGAACATCAGTTTCTGAGCCAGAAGCCATGTTTAGCAAAGGAAATGTCAGGTGGATTTAGAAAGAATCCTTGAAGAAAGCTGAGAACTCACCTCAGCAAGAATTATTTCTTCATCTTACACATGTAGTGGTAAAAGGGAAAGATCTCAGGTCCTTAAAGCTGCAAAGATTCTGTGAAATACTAATTAACATCACCATCTAATTTTCTGGCAGTTTTCATTAATATGTCATTAGAAAAAGTCTACCAGCTCCTGTCATACTCATTTGTCTTGTCTCAGTTCGTGTCACAGCATGACTCCTTCCCTGCTGGCCTGGGTGGTTCTTTTCCAGACAACTGTCTTATTTTCTCAGTATTTGATTCTGCAGGTCAAGTGAATCCTCTCTGCTTTTTATTGCATGAGAACAGAGGCAGGATTGTAACATGCCCAGTTCAAATATATTCCTAAAAATAGGCCAGTGAATGATCTCTGAACTTCAAATACAGAAAAATGGATTTTTTTTAAAGGTTTCTCTTTGCTGGGTGACTGCATTTCAAATTGCTAAGACGAGACTTTAAAGTTCAAACTGACAAACAGCTTGTGTTTTAATCCTCCCCATGAAACAAAGGAGACTATCTTGGACTTGCATCTGCAGCTGGCTGAGCCACTGAATGCCTGGAGCTGGCAGCCTGCTCCACTCCAGGGAGTTTATCATCCCCTCAGCAGGGTCAGCACATCAGGACGTGCTCCTGGGCAGATCCTTCCCACCCTGTCAGTGGGGCAAGGGAGGGAGTTCAGAGCAGGGACACATCCCTTCTCCCACTAATAATGGGGCCAGAGCTTGCAAGAGCACTTCAGTGACCCTGTATTTGGCATGAGGGATGAGCAGTGCAGAGGTGGCACTTCAGGCAGGGAAGGAGTTACCGAAATAAAGGGCAATTTGTGGGGGGAGGACTTGGAGTTCATTGTTCCAGGCTTTGCTGTGGATTTCCTTTTTCTCCGTTCATCTCTGAGCCCTGGCTCTCAGGGTATGAGGGGCTGCTGGTCCTGCCTTTTGCTATTTTTATTTAGACTGTTGAGCCCTCCAAGGCATGGACCTCAACCTGTGTGCAGCAGCACAGTGGGAGAGCCCTGTCAGAGGGAACTATAAATAGTCAGCCCCTCCAGCCCTGTGGCATCCACGCTTGCTATAATTGCCTGGTTTGCTCTCCTGTCACAAGCCTCAGTTCAGCTGTCAGGGAAAGAAGGAACTGAAAAGTTTTGCCACAGTTTCCAGCTCTTCAAAGCTTCACTTTGGGCCTAGGTCTCTCCCTCCTGCCCCAGGGAGTCCTTCTTGCTGTGTGTGAATTACAATTCCCAGCGTGGTTTGGACAGTTCATCTTGTTGTGGGGCTGCTGATTTTGTTTTACTGTTGCCTCAGCTCATTTATTTTGTCTTTTACCACTTGCTGGAGGAAGTGGATTCTGCAGCAATTGTTTATTCCCTCATTCCTGACATCACTGTGTGTTTTGTCACTACACACTCACTTGAGGGATTAAATGAGTCACAGGGAGATAGCAGAGGAAGTAATGACAACATTTCCAAGACCCTCCTTCCTCTCTGAACAGATTGTGGATGTTCTTTCAGAATTGCTTGCAAGCGGGTTCAAGCACTGAAAGATTAAACCAGGAGTTCTCTGCTATCACTTCTCTGGTGAGATGTGAGTAAGTCACCACGAGGGTGCTGCTGCCTGTACTTTGCAGAGCAAAGGACCTTCATTTGAACTCCCACTGGAGGTGGCTTAAGAAAGCCTGTCCTATCCTGTGCTACAAAATTCCTCTAATGGACTTCAAAATGTTTTTCTGCCCTGTATCCTCACTTTGGGAAGCAGATTAAGTGGAAGCAAGTTGCTCTGGTCCTGCCTGCACACATCTGTCAAGAAAAGCTGCCTGTTCATTGCCACAGCATTGGACAACAGTCATACAGGAACTTGAGGCAAGCTGGCAAAATCCAGCTTGTTCCCCACTTGGAGACCATCTCTCCAGGTGACACAGGCCTCACCTGATGGGTGTGAATGTGCTCTGGAAAGGCAAAGCTGTCAGGAGCTGCCAGCCACATGCCTCTTCTGCTGCCACATCATCTCAGGGTCAGATGTGCCTCCAGGGATTCAGTAGCATTGACCCAGAACCTGGCAGAAAAAGAGAACAGGGAGGATGAACAAGTGCTGTTTTCCTGGCTCCCTCCTGCTCCCACTCTTCCCAAGATGTAAGGACTCTCCCTTGGCTAGTTTTGGGGCCGTGCATCTGAAAAGAGGCCTGGGAATGAACTCCAAGAGGTGATTCAGCCCATTTCCTCCCTCTGCCAAATACAAACCTTCCTCCTGACTCAGCAAGTTAAATCTCATCTATCTGATCCAGCCCCTGAGATACCAGACGTAACAGCATCAGGAAAATTAGCTTCTCATCCAAAGCACCAGCTGTCCAGTTGAGTTAGTGTTACCCTAAGCATCCTTTATGGCTCTTCCTTCCCCGTGTTAAGGGATGATGTTTGGGTGGGCACCCTCTGGCCACTGGGGGCTGAGCAGCCCCAGAGCTCTGCTTTGTTTGTGCTGTGCTGGCTGCCAGAGCTGCTCTCCATTTACAGAATATTTTGCATATACAGAGGTCAAGGAAGGTCTTCACTCTCCAAAAGCTACCAGAGGTAAAACCATCTTGACACGACAACAGGGATCCAACAGTTCTGCAACTAAGCAGATTTTTATTTTTCCCTCCCTCTCACCTATTGATTTATTATGTGAATTCAACTGTAACTTTGCAGCCCCTGCTCTTTATCTTTGCATATAGCAAGCACAGCAGTACATCTGCCTCCTGGCTTGCTGGCTGAAGCCTCAGTAATTTGAGTACTTGGACCAAAGCAGTCTGAGATCCTTGGACTAAAAGCCCTATTTGCTATTAACAGCACTGTACTAATTAAACCTCATAAAACTCTTCCTGGGTCTTGTTGCCTCCATTTGGTAGGTGACAGACCAGAAAGTGTTCAGGTTTAGAAACAGTTCCTAGAAAGAAATAATGTGTTTTGCTAACTCTGCCTCCATATACCATGGGGGAGGGAAGAACAATCAAGTCACGACTGTCCCCAAGATAATACATTTATGTAGGTCAAGGCACCTGCAGTGGTGTTTTCCACTAGGTGGTGGTAGACAGCATTTTTTAAGAAGAGTAAGTCACTCGTTTTCTTGACGCTATAGAACAGAAACCCAAGGTCTGCCCAGCCCAGTGTTCTCTTCCCCTTCATGTTACTACTCCATATTCCAGAGGAAGAAGCAAAAATACCAGTGCTGGTGAGTCGCTAACTGCTTTTTTGCCTCTTCTTGGGGAGTTTTCTTTCACCTCCTGGGCAGCACCTGAAATTCTTCACCATGAGGGTAGGAAGGTGCTGGAACAGGTTGCCCAGGGAAGCTGTGGCTGCCCCATCCCTGGCAGTGTTGAAGGGCAGGTTGGATGGGGCTTGGAGCAGCCTGGGCTGGTGGGAGGTGTCCCTGCCCATGCAGGGAGTGGGACTGGATGATCTTTAAGGTCCCTTCCAACCCAAACCATCCCAGGAGTCTATGATTCACATAACATACTGTTAATCTGATGTGAGGGAAGCTATTTTTTTTTTTTTCTTCCCTTATGTTGTGAAAAAAACCAAACCCAAAACACAAGGAACTGGAAATGAGCATAGATCCCAGACCCAAACCAATCATCACTGGATATAACTGGGTGTGGAGTTTTGGTCTTTTGGAGATTCTGTTCTCAGGGCAATGATTCATGTCCCAGTCGAGGCAACACTTGGTGAGTAGACAGTAGAGATGGCAGCCAGAAAGATGTCAGTGTTTAAATTTATGCCAGTAATGTACCTGCTGCATCTCAAGAAAACCCTGACCTCCTGCAGGCCTCTCCTTGCCCCTTGGTGTGCACAAAGCCATGAGGAAACAAACAAAAGCAAGCTGGGGAACATGCTTATTAAAGGTTACCTCAGACTGTCATGATAATATTGCATTCTCTGGCTGCCAAGGACATGTAGAGCCCACAGGCTCAGCTGTCCCCCCCAACATATCTCCTTTTGGAGACTTTCAGCTCCTCACAGGGACCACCTCACCACGAAATCAAGTCCCTCTTTGCAGGCTGCCGTGGAGATGTGGTGGGGATTCAAGCTGTCAAATACCACTGTGTGCCCAGGCACTCTCATTACTGCTGGGATAACATTAATAGTTTTCATATTTATCCTGTGCTGTGAAAGCATCATGACTGGTTGGTAGAAGGAACAGAGGGAGGAATGGGGCCTCCAGGACTCTCAGCTGAAGAAAGTGTTGCAGGAATTTAGGCAATTACAGGAGGAACCCCTGGAAGTGTTCCAGCACATTCCAAGCTCCATGGGGCTTGGAGCAACCTGGGCTGGTGGGAGGTGTCCCTGCCCATGCAGGGGGTTGGATCTAGAGGATCTTGAAGGTCCCTTCCAACCCAAACCATTCTACAATTCTCTGTCTAAGTATTTGACACTGGTTGAATTGGGAAGACTGGCATAAACCTTCTCTTGTGAGTAATTGTCTAGACATAGCAACACCTCACCTGTTCAGGTAAATCTCTGAGTGAGCTTTGAGGAGCTCAGATAATCTCCTAGATTAGGTGTAGCAAAGGAAAGAAAACAAAGGGAAGGTGTCTCCTTCAGGTCTGCACACACAGTGATTAATGACTGCTAATTTCTCTTGATAACATTGTTATAAAGGACGTGCATGTGCACATCCTGTGGCTAGTATTCTTCCAACTTTTTTCTGGTCCTGGGAATCATTCAGGTAGAAAGTGACTGCATTTATAAATACCTCATGGCTTTTCACTACATTTTAATAACAGAAATTATATATGGCATTAATCCCAGGAAAATTCTTTTTACTTCTACAGCAGGAAAGTCTGTCAACATAAAAAGGACTCTGTGTCCCTGAATGACTGAAATGCTGGGATATTTTCTGAAACTTTACCACATGGAAGGCCGCCTGGAAGGTCATTTCTCTAACTAATAGGAATAGAGGCCTGAAAAATGTCTTGCTGGGTTTGAGTCCAGGGCTCCAGGAGGTCCAGCTATGTCAAATTTAATTCTTGGAGTGCTAAATCCACTTTTATAATCTTTGCCCTGCTTGTCTTTGGAATTATCATGACCCCAAGGTCTCTTTATCTATTACATTTCAATCTGACTGATGCACACACCTGAATTTCTCACTTGCAGACCTGTATTTCCCTCTGCCATCTTCCACTGAGGGAGGGCAGGTTAGAAAATTATAACACTTTAAAAAAAGAGAGAGAGAGCAAGCTGTGTCTCTGCCAGTGATTTCTGAACACAGGAAGTCCTCAGAGGAGACTGCATCACTGAATACATCTGATCCATCTTTCTGTACAAACTCCTGTCAAGATCAAAACTGGTACAGTCTCAATCAATCTCCCATTATAAAATGTCCCTTACATCACAGCTCCATGCTCCCCTAACCTTACCAACAAAGGCTATTAACATTTAAAAGCTGCACTTACTCTATGTATATGTTTGGGATCAAGCCAGATATTGAATAATGCTAAGGGGTCAATATTCATAATCTAGAGGAGTGTTGTGACTTATCCGTGTCCTATGTACTTCTCCATATGGTTCATTTGAAAGCCTTTTAGAAGCTTAACAAGGAGAGTATTGCAGTGAATGTGGAAAAAATGATGCATGAGGATAAGAAGCACAAATGCTCCAGAGGTCTCGTAGGGTCTGTGGTCTTAAAATAAGCTCCTGGGTTTTAATGGGATCTGAGGAAACCCTCTTTATAGGGGCAGCAGGATGGAAGGGCTTGGACAGCTGGTGAACAAATACTTGGTAAACACTCCCGGTAACCAAACTCGCTGCAAACAGCAACTATGAAGGCAAAGACCTGAAAGATCAACAAAGAATTGCAGGTAAAATGATGCAATGGGTTACACTTAGTGTCACTGCTCGGGGGAGCACAGGCTTCCCGATCGACTTACAGCCAGGAGGCACCTTAATCAAATAACGAAGGGGGCTGGTAGGGGAGAAAGCTCAGCATCAGTCGATATGATCTGAAAGACACCTCCTGTGAATCAGCAGGATGATGTTTGTGGTGTGCTTTCATCGGGGGAGAAAAATCAGAAATTACCTGTGGCGGCCGTGGGGCCTCAGGCCCAGCTTCCCAGAAGAGCACCGAGCAACAAAACGTTTCCTGAGCTGCCGGGCTCTTGGCATGTCCAAGCACTGCACATCCTAGTAAAGGCAGATGCCAAATTAAAGCGAGTTATCAGAATCCATCAGGAATTCCAGGCCTTGCCAAGAGGGACGTGAGGGAAGCGGTGTCCATCTCTGGCTGGGGTATCGAAGTGGCAGGTGTCTGCCCGTGTGTGTGAGAACACCAGCTCCATGCCTGTGTGTGTGGGGACACCCAGCTCCATGTGTGTGAGAACACCAGCTCTATGCCCGTGTGTTTGAGAACACCCAGCTCCATGCCTGTGTGTGTGGGAACACCAGCTCCGTGGCCGTGTGTGTGAACACCCAGCTCCATGGCCGTGTGTGTGAGAACACCAGCTCCATGCCCGTGTGTGTGAGAACACCAGCTCCCTGGCAGCACGGCGGATCTGCCCGGCCTTCCCAGCTAGAAAGCTGGGGCAAATCGTTGGGATCTTAGGAGCAGGGATGATAAGTGGTGGAGGTGCCATCTTTTGGGGAGCTCAGCCTCCTTCATTGCTGCTCTTTCCGAGCTCACCCCCGTTATAAAAGCTGGATTTTTCATTAAAAAAAACCCATGAAACCCCAAAACCAAGCCCAGCAGGAGCCAGGGCTGAGGGCAGGCTGCGAACAGCAGGTGAGGGCCGTGTTCCGAGGGAAGCACAGCTCCCTCGCACCCCCAGGCAACGCAGCGTCCCTGGGCACCCAGCCCCGCGGAGCCGCCTGGAACCCCCGGGCGGGACCCGGAGCCCCCCCAGGGCGGGACCCGGAGCCCCCAGCCCCGCGCTCGGGCCGCCCCGCCACGGCCGCCGGGCCCTGAGGGGAGCCGGGCGGGCGCCATTTTGTGAGGGGCGGAGCGGGGCCCGTCCCGCCCCGTGCTCTGCCTGCCGGGCCGGCCCCGGCCCCGCCGCACTCCCCGCTCGCCGACCGAGCGCAGCGGAGCCGCAGTTCCCCCAGCGCCATTGCCTTCCTCAGCCCGCTATGGCAGGTGAGCCCGTCCTTCTCCTCCCGCCGGCGGAATGCTGCCGCCCGCCATCCGAGACAAGCCTGGCGGGCGCCTCACCGCGCCGCGCTCTCCCCTCAGCCCGCCGCGGCCGGGGCTCTCGCCTCCCGCCTGCTGTCACCTCCATCCCGGCCCCCGGAGCCGCCCTCCATCCCCCGGCACCCCCCGGCTCACCCCTTCCTCTTCCCGGGGAGGTGGGTCGGGGCTCCCCGGCAGCCTCCACCATGTTGCCCGGCCGCGGTTCACCTTGGCCGCGTGGCTCCTGCCCCTCCTGCGCCCGCCGCGCCTCTCCTCCTCTCCCACTTACCCTGGGCGTCTATTTCTAATTCGAACCGTTCTGTGTCCGCCCTGCCGCTGGCTTGTGGGGTTTTGGTTTGCCTCGGCATCGCCTGCAGCCCGTGCTGGGCGGGGGGGAATGGGGCACGGCCTGGGTGGCCGCGGGGGAAGGGGATGCCTGAGGTGGGCACCTGCGGCGGGATCACCTGCCCTGCCGGGCCCCAGGGGCGGTTATTTCCCCCGTTCCATCGAGATTTAATTCCATTTGTTTATTTATTTATTTATTTTACTTGGCCTTTTTTTTTTTTTTCCTTTTTTTTTTGGGGGGGGTGGTTTGGTCTTTAATCTTGAAACAAAATGGGTGGCGGAGCCGTAAGCCTGTGGATGGGATGGAGAAATGCAGGTTAATTCTCCCCTGGTCCTGAAGGGGTGGCCTCGCTTTCTTGTCTGATCCCGTTCTCGTGATTCGTTTTGAAGGTGGTTTTGTGTTTTGTTGGGTTTTTTTTTTTTTTCCTTTCCCTTCCCCTTTTCATTGATTTATTTCTTTTTGTTGGCTTTTTTTAATATATATATAATGTATATATATTTTTTCAGTTCGTATAGAGGCACTAAATATTTCTGGCTTATCCTTTTGACTTGTAAGCCCTGTTCGGTATCATCTGTGTGTTTCTTTTGTTTTTAGGTATATTTTGGGTAGAAATAAGTGATGTAGGTAGCGCAGTAAAATGCCCGGACAAAGCTTGTTGAAAGCCTTGAATTAGGTTTCCTCACTAAATGTGCATTTCAGTTAAAGGCTTTTGCCTTCTTTCATAAAAGATGGGAATGCAGGCAGAGGCTGTTGCAGTTTCATTCCCTGTCCTTTCATTTTGGAGCTGGCACTGACATTTTGCAGGCTGGGAAGACTAACGTGGGCTGGGGTCCCGTGCGACCTTCGCCAGGTAAGCACAGGCAGAGGCTGACCCCGAAAGGAGCTGCAGGCAGAGCCAGTAGAAGATTCTGGCAGGAAAGGGAAAGCCTCAGATATATTTAAGACGAGGTAAAGACCTTGCCTGTTCATTTTTTCCATCATTTGTCCCATGTAACTGATTCTTTTAGTGTGAGTTCAGTGCCAGGTAAGTGCTGGGCTCCCTGTATCTGTTGAACTTGACCAGCTGAAAGAGAAATACCAAATGCTCCATTTTCACAGGGAGCTTAATATGTCTGTGTAACCTCACTGCATCACAGTGTTGTCATACTTGAGCAAGCTTTAAATTACCCAGTTTAAGATTAAACAAAAAAACCAAACCAAAACACACAAGCTGTTTTGAGTAGTGGTTTTATTGGCAGCTGGAGTTTGGTGCAGGCTGTGAAACCTAGTGGAGAAGCCGAAGGGATTCTGGAGTGATGAGCTGCTGCTGTGCTGCACCCTGCTAGAGCTGGGCTTAACACTGCACACCTTGATCTGCCCAGTGATTTCACTCTAGATAAAGGATTATTGCAACAAGTAGCTCAAGTTAGTAAACTGGAAAATAATCCTAGAGATACGTAGAACAATTGGATTAGTAGTTGATGAGCTCTTACAACCCTACTCCTAGCTTCGAGTCAGGATTCAGATAGCTTGGAATTACAGCATTGTTAACATGGAGATGCACTGGAACAAATTAGACCTTGGGCTAGCAGTGATGTTACACAAGCCCTGAGATTTTTATCATGGATTTAAATAAGCCTTTGGCTTTAGTAACCATGTAGATAGGAGTTGAAAATGTCAGAGTCCCGGGGATAAGGGAAGGAGTTAGGACTGCGATTCTCTGTGCTCCTGCTGTTCCTTAACAGGCTGCATTTATATGGTTTAAAATACATCCCAATCTGTCACTTGTCTGTGAGCCCTGCTCTTGGCTGGGCTGAGCTTTGGTGAACTGCTTGCTCAAGGAACCTGGCTCTCATGTTGAGTAGATGGAAGGAGCTGGATGGAAGTAAGGTTCTCTGAGCACGATCCTTTTGCTCATTCTGCATCTTCAATGTGGGAACAAATCTGAAGGAAAGACAGCTTTTCAAATAGTAGGGTAATTTAGGCTGCAGGTTGATAGATGTTTCCTCTAGTGACAGCATAGGTTTAAGCAGCCTCAGCTGCTTGCAATGACCCCTCGCTGGTGCTGAGATTCCTGTTATGGGGGTTACCTCAGTAGTGAGGTCAGGGAGCTTTTTTGGGTTAGCTCACCAAAACCTTGCTTTTATGATGAAGCCAGTTTTCTTTGGAGAGTTTTTACGTGCTCCTCACTCTCCCTGAGCCACGGGTAGGACCTGTGTGTACATCCCTGAAGCCTCACTGGGCGATGCATGTCTGGGTTTGCTGAAAGATTGCTAATAGGAGCATTTCTGTCTTCTGTGGTTGAAGCTAACAGGGAGGTAGATTCCAGTGGAGACATAAAAACTGTGTCTTTGTTGGTATTATTTGATTGGAGACTTTTCTTCAGGGGGAGCTTAAGATAATGGCAGTGTTTAAGGACTTTTTTGTTCCTAAGAGGAAAACTGATGACTGGATTTTCCTCACATTTGTTTAAGACTCAGTAGAAGATGCTGCATTTGTCTGCAGATGCTGCTCAAAACCAAGCTGAGTTTTCTTTCTTTGCTTCCGTCAATATGTTTCTTTTTTTCCCTCTTGCTGATCCAGCCAAATCTTCTAACTTCCTCCGTATCATGACCTTTCTTATCATGCTATGAAGTGGCTTTGTTGTGCTGGTTAGGTTGGTTGGACACAGTTGAAAACTAAATGCTTCACCCATCTTCATATGGATTCCTCCAGAAGTGGCTGTTAAGACGCTCTAATGACCTAATCTGAACTGCAGCACTTAACCTCTTCTGATCCTTGTGTGCCCAGGGGAAGGCCACAAGCACGCCCTCGGGAGCTCTTCCAGATTACAAACCAGTGGCCCGTGGAAGGTGGTTTTTGGAAGATCTTGGTCTGTAGCTATTCCTCTCGGTATCTTTGTGTGAAAAACAGTCATAAAACTCAAGCCTGAAAAGGTTATATGTGGCCACTTCTTAAATAAATTTAATTTGCTTTCAAACACTTATTTACATATTTATCCTTACAAGATAAAATGCAGATGTCTGCACAGAATCATTTTTCTTACATCGAATATTGTGCTTCATGTATTGCTGGAAAAAATTATTTATATCAAGTATTCTTATTTCTGGAGCCTTGGTGGTCATGAAATGGTCTGATAGCAGTTACAGTGTGTTTTATTGTACTTAAAAGCTGCAGGAATAAAATATTGACAGTCGGGATGAGTGAAGAAAGATGCATCACGGTGTCATGTAAGGCAGGAATAAAATAAATAATTTAAAATGAGAGCTATTTGCTATGTCCTGTGCCTGATCCCAGGGCTGAAGTGTGGTAAGACCTTGTGCTCACTTCATGGTGATGCACGTAACATGTGTATCAGTTCTAGAGAGCGTATTGTCTTTAAGGCTAAATGGTTTTGGTTATTATGAGCCAGCTTATGACAGTATTTATTAGAAGTCATTTTAGATGGGGCTTCAGTTCTGAAACCCCCAACATCAGAAGGACATGGAGCTGTTGGGGAGAGTCCAGAGGAGGCTGTGGAGATGATCCAAGGGCTGGAGCAGCTCTGCTCTGGAGCCAGGCTGGGAGAGTTGGGGTGTTCAGCCTGGAGAAGAGAAGGCTCCAGGGAGACCTTAGAGCAGCTTCCAGTGCCTGAAGGGGCTCCAGGAAAGCTGGGGAGGGACTTGGGACAAGGGTGGGGAGGGACTTGGAACAAGGGCAGGGAGGGATGGGATGAGGGGGATGGATGAAAACTGGGAGAGGGAGATGGAGGTTGGAGATGAGGAGGGAATTCTTTGTTGTGAGGGTGGTGAGAGCCTGGCCCAGGTTGCCCAGGGAAGCTGTGGCTGCCCCATCCCTGGCAGTGTTGAAGGGCAGGTTGGATGGGGCTTGGAGCAGCCTGGGCTGGTGGGAGGTGTCCCTGCCCATGCAGGGGGTTGGATCTGGGTGATCTTTGAGGTCCCTTCCAACCCAAACCATTCTATGATTCTACAAAGTAAAAAAAAGCAATGTGGTAATATTTGGCCATTTTCAGTTTATGGGAAGGAAATGTCTGCTGTTTGAATGTTCTTCTATTAGAGAGGAATCTAAATGTGGATTTCTTGCCATGGTGATTTGGCCATGAAATGAGTAGAACCACCTCCTTGGAATAGGGAATCGGGGTGTTGAAACATCACTGGCACTTGGTGGGGACAGGAAGTAGGAGGGAGTAGTTTTCTAGTTAAGTTGCCTGCTGTGGTTTTATTCCTTGCACTCAACATTTATCTTGGCCATTTCTGTTGCCAAGCATAGCAATAAAGATGTGTATGGCATCAGAGGGAGATGCTTTTCTAATCCAGTGAGTTCACAGCGGTTTGATGAGCTGATTTTTTGGTACTCAATGTTGTCATCAGCCTGGTAATAGTGAATCATCTGTCACCCTGGGTCTGCAGAGAGCTGTGGCTCTTCTTGGCTGTGCCCTGACCCCAGAGTAGGGTTGGGCCAGTTAGGGTTTGAAATCTCTGGGTTTGTTTTGGGAAGGGTGAATTAGGATGAATTGGCCACCAAGGTCCCAGCCAGGCTGTTGTGAGGCAGTCCCAGAGCACACATTTTGGTTGCCTCTGTTTTATGCAGCAGGAACGGATTGAAATGCTCTTTATTCCTCTCCAACAGCTCTGTTTTGTTATTTGCAGAGGAATAGCTGGGCTTGAGGTAATTGTAAAACTAGTCTGTAATGGGTTTTTAGTTAAAAAATTCAGTGATCTCAGTCTTCTTGTGCCTCAGTTCTCAGGCCAGGAAATGAAAGTGATAACAGAGGGTGGGAGGGGAATGCCTTTATTTATTATAATTATTGTTATTATTAATAATAATAGTTTTGTGTTTGTTTTTTTTTAAACTGCTTCAGGAGGGAGTAAACTGCCTCCTGTTCTGGTGCAGGGGTAGTCAGTCAGGCAGCCAGGAGATTTTATTCTTCCCCCAAAACCTCCCTTACTGAGCATGTGGTGAAGTTGATGTGTAAAAAGTAAGATGATATGGTGAAGTTAAGAGTGTGTCTCGTGCATGTGAGGATGATGATGGTGTAGCTGGATTTCAGCCTGTGTATTATGGAGACCAGTGAATCTCTCTCCTCTGAACGAGTGATGTTTTGATCTTGTGCTTGCGTCAGCAAAATGCCTGAGGAAACAAGCTCTGATAGTTGTATTTTTAGGAGCAAACGGGAGCAGATTAGTCCAGTTGTGGCTGTGTTTGAGAAGCTATAAGTAGCAGTGTGATACCTGTAAGTATTTTAACTTGTAGGCTGTGTATGGTATGAAGGCAATAACTGTTTATGCTTGTTTGGATCAAACCAGCACTTGCTTGTTATCTCCTTTGTGATAAAAGGGACTGTCATAATTCAGCACCTGTTTCCTTTACACTTGTTTTAGATTAAAATTGTTTGAACTGTGGGTTCAAATTAGTGTAAATGGGGAAGGAGAGATTGACTCACCTTTTTTTGTTTGGTTGGTTTTTTTACGGTTTTGAAACGTCATGACTCACCACATGGATTTCCAGTGGCTGCAGGTCCCCCAAGTTTGTTGTCTGAATTGATTTTTACATCAAACTATTGCAGTGCTGGTGTCATTCCAAGTTGGCTGAAGCATTTTGAGAATGAATGCCTGGTAGACAGCAGCACCGGTGTAGCAAGAAAGGAAGTCAAAAGTAAGTAAAAAGCAACTTCAGGGGGGTTTTATGCACTGACATTCCTGAGCACTAACCTCGTGTGTGGATGCTTTGAGTGAATTTGGGCTCTAAATGTAGCAACACTTTTTAATTGGATTTACTTCTATTTTGCATGGCTGTGAAATGGCAGCCTAGGGCAATAGGGGTGATTTTAGTGGCATGCTGGCTGTTAGTACCTTGTAAGATTGTAAAAGTTAGGAGAATAAAGTGCAGTTTGGAAGCTTTAATAGGAAGGTACCTTAAACACTGGGGCTACTAAGTGTGCCCTTAGCTGTGTTTATATGATGAGGTGGTTAATTGATCAGTGAATTCATCCCACACTTTTTCAGTGCTCTGGAGCTCCTTGTTGACCTGACGTGAAGTATGGGAAAGAAATTCTAGAAATCTCTGACCCCTGGAGTCTGCCTTGAAGTACATCTTTATTGGGCACATTTCTAGCACACAAATAGTGATGTGAAGGGTTTCTTTTTATTCTTTGCCTTGTTACTTTCCTCATTTACCTGTATTGGCTTGTATGTATAGCTCAGTGTTGCTGTTTTGTTGTGCTTTAAGGGAAAAATTGTGTATATGCTCTTTTGGGTATTCAAGGTCACAGAGAGTATCTCATAAAAACAGGCACATGGCTCCATGTTACAACTTTCAGTTTTTATTTAGAAGCTTGGAATGGAAATAAAATGCTGCTCTGCAAAGCTAGCAATCTCTTCCTTGTTTTGTGGGCTGAATAAAAAGTGTCCCAGTGCTAATAGAGCTTAATGGACTGTGCTGCGATAAGGTTTGAATTTCCATGGAGTCTTTGAATCCCAATGGCAGGAAAATAAATTCCTAAATTCTACAATTCTTGCTCTGTTTATTGTTTGCTTTTTGTGTGGAGAATACTGTATTCAGACCCTTATCATACCTCAGCAAAGAAAACATCCTTTTTTTTTTTCTGCAGACAGTGTACTCTAAAGCACCAGCTACTTCACAAGTTATGTAGCAGCTGCTTTCTTTTCCTCTGTTCCTTTTTTTATACAAAATTAATTGTTTCTGAAAGTTGAGCTCGACGTGCCTGATGCAAGAAGCATTTGCTTGGTCTTATTTGAAGAGATTGGAGTTTCTGATAAAAGCTTCAAGCCTATGGTTTCCTGATGAGCATTTCATTGTGTAAAGGCCAAACCAAAGGAATAGTTTGGATTCAAACTTAAAAGAAAGAAACTGGAGCTGCAGGTCCCTGTTCTGTAGGATCAGACTGCAAGATGGAATTGCAATAATTGCAATTATTGCAATAACATGTAGGTGTTATTACAATAAACAATATTGTGCTGTGGCCTTTCATATATAAGAACAATAACAGTTCTCAGTCCTTTGCTGATATTGGAAGGGTGTATTTGCATGGGTCTCATTTTATTTTGTGTGCAAAATTTTTGGAGATTATGCAGAGCATAATAGTTATTATCAATATAATTTCACTGGGCTCTGTTCTGGTTATTCAGACTGTTAGACACTTGCTAGTTACCTGTAGTTTATTTTGACTTTCTAGTAGATGCTTTAAAACAAAAAAATATTATGGACTAGGGGGTGGCTTTTTTGGTTTTAATACCCAAATGTTGTGGTTTTCTTGTAGTAAGGTAGTGTATCTATTTATTTGTTCTAGGCAAAATTTGAAAATTGAATGGGAGCAGATCATTTGGTCCTGTATTAATTTCAGAACACAACAGAAAATCTGGCTTAGTATAAATAATAGTCTCTAATGTTGAGTGGCCCTGCAGCTTGAATTTTCTTGGATGGCTGAGGTACTGAGGTCTGTAAACTGAGGTGACTCTTAATGGGTCAGGCTTCAGTTGAGCTGATGTTTTCATTGTCCATCTGTCTTGTTTGCAAATACCCAAAAAAGAGAAGGATGGAGACTGGGGTTCTTTTGGAGACCATCCATGCTCCTTCTTGTAAAAACTGAGCTCTGCAAAGCCCCTTCTGCAGGAGGGGAAGGGGTCCTGTAAATCTTGAGCCCTGGCTACTTGTAAACATCCATTGCTAATGAGTCTTCCTCCTCTTTGGAAAGGATCAAACCCATTTAAAGCTTTTCATGAAGATGCCTAATAAGGCACAACCAAATCAAGCGAAGCTGTCAATTAAGCCTTCTATTAAATTTCTTAGTATAAATGAGCCTAAAACCAGAGTAGGATCTGAGCTCTCCTTCAGGACTCTTTGGTTTTGATAAAGATTTTATGATCACTGTTCATCCGATTTTTAACCTCACTTAGGTGCACTGTTCCTTGTTTTCTAAAGCTGCTGAATTGTGGACCATAGCACAGTGCACTGAGGGGATTAAGATCTGAGTCTTAATTATTGGGTTAGTTCTGGAGGCTGTTGTGACAGATAATGTTTTGTTGAATGGCAGGTAATAGATTTATTATGGAGATAGCACAGCATGCCAGTGCCTTCAAAGGAGACTATCTCTGTTGGTCTTTTCTCCTCTTTAATTATTCAAATGAAAAATTTGGTTGGAGGGCAAAATGCTGAACTGGTACTACTCCAAATAGTAGCAGCAAAGAAGTCTCATGTTTTAAGTGATGCCAATTAAGTGAGAATAATTGCACATTATTGTTTTATTTAAAGTAGTGCTATACAGACATCTGCAAAAGAGCCCTGCAGATCAAGGAGCCGGGAAGGTATAATAGTGAAACCACAGCATATTGGCTAAAAAGGGGTGGTTTTACTGGCAAAAAAAAAAAAAAAAGTATTCCACTAAATGCTGCCAAAATACTTCTTTGTAAAAGGCATGTCTTGCTGCAAAGAAAAAGCTTTCCTTCAATAAACTATATACTTGGTATAAATATTATTAAAAGTAATATGAACTCTGTCAAAATATTGTAATTTTTTGTGCTTTTCCTGAGCAATCAGTTTGGTGTTAAGGGGACTGTTCCATTTCAGTCACTTCAGTTGAAGAATTCACTTAACCTTCTTAACCAGTTTTGTTGCTTGTAGGGATATTTAATGCGTTAATCTGTATTTAATGCATTCTTAATTAACTGCTTATGCATGGAGAAGAATCTTCAGAGCTATTAGGCTAAATTACATTTTACACCTCTGCAGGGTAACAAGTTACATGGGGTACAGGTTAGGTGTCAGCTGGGTTCCAACAGGTCCTAGTTACCTCCTGATTGTCCCTGTGGAGTCAAAGGCCAGAACTTCTCGAGCCACCAGCGAGATGGACAAATACACATTTATGAGGAAGTACCTCGTGATTGTCAACACTTTCACCTGAGCCTGCCTGAAACCTGAGCACAGGAAGTTCATCTGCCAGTCTGACTGAACCTGAGCCTGTCTCTATAAACACTTCCAGGCTCATTGTGAAATTAATTAGTAATTGGTTGGCTTAATGTGTGGGAATCAAATGCAGGGTTGGACCCAGTTGTTTAGTATGTGGGCAGAGGGTAAGTAGTGCTGGTTTAGCTGAAAAATCATTAATTGCAATAATGACTTAATTTTTCCCTGTGGCTACAGGAAATCAAGCTGTTTAGTGACCAAACTCATGGGACAAACTATTGGTCAACACTTACCAGGACTAATAATAGCATCTATTTGTACTAATTAAATTAATAATAGCTCTGTTTCTGCTCTGTGGCAATGGTAGATGATCTGCTTGTGCCCTGCTTATTGCCAGTTCCTGCAGAAAGAAATACTGCCATTTTGGCTTAGGCTGCACCTAAGGAGTTGGGGCCTCCAAAGCCCAGCATGGAGGCTTTCTTTTGGGGAGGTGTTTGAGCAGATGTGTCATAGTTGTGCTCACACCAGTCAGGAGCCTGCAGAACTGAGGGTCACACCAAGGATCGTGCTCCCCCTCAGTGCCTGGAAGCCTTAAAACATTTCCTCTGCAAGTGATAAAAATTTGCTGCTTATTCCCAGGAAAGGTTTCTTGAAATAATCTTGAAGGAGTGAAAGGTCACTGAGCAAGGAGGGCATAACTCTCCCAACTGGGTAATTAAAAAGAAAATTAAAAACTGTGTTAAGGTTGAGATTGACTTGTAGCCACGCTTTGAAGATTAAAAAGGGCTTTTTTTCCATTTCAGATGGAGGAGTTTGGGATGGGTGGGAGAAGGAGCTGTGGCTGGAGCAGTTGGGCAGTGAAGCTGCATTTGCCATTTGCTTACTGAGCTGTGACCCGAGCTAGCAGGATAACTGAGCTGAAATGTGCTCTTTTTCTCCCCTTATTTAAAAACCTTTAGCCATGCAGCTAGAGCTTTCACCCTGGCTGCTCGTCATGTAGTGCAGGTAGATTTTTAGGCATCGGAGCAAATGGCATTTTGATTGCAAAACTCTACCAATGTGCTTTGTATAAACCTGTTTTGCCTTTAGAAAATGAAAATAACAGCAACTTCAGCTAGAGGATGGAACTTTCCATGTTCTTTGCACAGCCTTTAGCAAAATAAGTTGAGTGGTTTTTTTCTGTACACGGATTGAGCCTGCACTTCTGAAACTATTTACAGTCACAAAAAGAAGAGAGAAAGCTAAAACACGTGTGCTGACTAAATGGTAACAGTAAAATAAGGCCAAAGTAATAGCAGAAATTTACAAAATTGCCACTTTAGCAGATAACACCAGCAGATGTTTCAAGTCTAGACTTAGTATACAAATTTGCATATCCACTCTGTTCTGTGATCTGTGCCACTGAATAGGTCAGAGCTGTTGGGCTGATCATGGGGTTTGGCTCGTGGCTGGAACCCGTGAGGGCACCTAAGATGTGCTTCTGTGGTGTGGAGTTTGAGAAGTGAAGGGAGGGTAGTTGTGGATGTGAAGCCTGAACTGTAGAGTTCCCACTGGTAGCTTTTGAGGTGTGGGGTTATTCAATACTCAGGCTTGTTAGGTCAGTTGTGTGTTGGTCCCTTGGCTGAGTTCTTGCATGCTGGAGTTTGGGCTATGTGCTGTCATCTTCTAAGCATATGTTGAGGTTGACAGCATTTCCTTGGGCTTCTGGGAATGTGTGAGGGTAATGATGCTTGAAGGGTAGCAACCTCTCACAGTTGCTCTATGGTGACCAAGAAGCAGGTTTTACGTTATCATTTCTTGCTAGAAAAACAATTTGAACTTTTGTCTTTAATTACAAACATACCTGGAGGTCCAGGACGGACGTAGAGATCCGACTTGATGGACATGGTGAATAGAATGGCAGGTCACAAAAAGCACTTCCTTTCTTTTATTTTTGAAGTACTTTGATCTGTGCCTGTCTATGGCTTTGGCTTCACTACTCTGCTGTTGTTTTTCTTCCTTGAAAGTGTTTTCTTATTTCTTACCCTGAAGTCAGCCATAGGTGTTTTTAAAGGCACTTCCCCCTTGTAATTAATTATTTATGTAGAAGAGCTGTCTATCTGTTTTGATACACATCCCAGGCCCTTGATACTTCCTACAAGTATGTAAAAATACACCATTGCAGGATAAGTTCTAAGAAGCTGTAACTGAATTCAGGATTTGATAATAACATAAGTTGGGCACAAAGCATGCATTTCTCTAACTGGAAAAGTGGAATTCACTTCATGTGGACTGTGCCTCCAGATATCTGTTCTGTTTGATGAGAGGGTTGTACATTTTAATGGGTCAAGTCACATACAAGATGTACTTGGAAGGAGTTCCCAGGACCATGCCTTACTCCTTGAATTAAATGGTAAGCTTGCCCAGTTTGTTCTGTAATTCTTCAGGTTTGTTTCATACATCAGTAGGGAAGAGCGCAGTAGGTGCTTTCATATTAAACAATATCTACTGGTAAGTGCTTTTTCAGGGATTTTTATAATTCAGTGGATTTAAAAATGTCTTTGTAAGATCAAACCTAATGGCTCAGTCTTTCTGCTGTTCCAAGTTGTGGGTGGATCTATTTATTCCACTAATACGTGAATCTGTTTTCTTGTGTTTGCTACATTAAGTGTATTCTGGAAGATGTTCCTGGGAGTCTGCTGTATAAATGGAATCTTTTCACTGATGTAAAAGATGACATATTTGTTATGACTCTGATAGGAAGAATACTTAAATTAGGAGATGGTTACAAAAATGTAGTCAGAAGACTCATTTGGCCATCCTAAAGGAGATATCCTACACCTCACCCCCCTGATGAAACAGGGTGTTCTTGCAAAGATGATGTGTCTTTTTCAGACAGCTTTGCTCAGAAAGGGTGTCTTGCTACAGCTGAATGTTTATGAGGTGTCTGCTATGCTGGAACAGGCTTTGTTTGGTTTTTTCAAGGTGAGAGGACTTCTTCCTAACAGTTTTTCAGTGACTACATCAGACTTGCCTTTTTGTTGCGTATTTTTCTTGTTATTACCTGGCCATACGTGAATGTTCAAAGGAGGGATTCAGTTGCCAGGTGTTTGTGGTCGCTGAGTCATATTATAATTGTATGAGATAATCACTGTGTACCATCCCTGTACACCAGACATGGGTTCTGTACAGTGGAAACTGGTGACTTAAAAGAATTTTGTCCTGACTCTGAGTGGTGCAGATCTAGGGACATGGCCTCCGAATGGATATTCAAACTCAGAAGGTTGCCTGTAAATTGTCGGTTAGTTTCCAGTGTCTGTTTGACAGCAAACATTTCTGATTTGACTAGGGCACCCTGAAGTGTTTTTTTCATCCTTAAACTGAACACTGTATGTCTGAGAAGAAGGCAAAAAATTTGCTTTTCTCATGTTATCAGAAGTGCACTCCTAGGAGTAACATTCTCAAGTAAGAGAAATGCTCCCATCACATCACTTTGAATTTTGGACATTAAGCAGGTAATAAAAATGATGACTAGCTATGTAGGATCATCATGACAGTGCTTCCTGCTCTGAAAGAGCAAGATGAATTGCCTGCTGTGATTTCCCTTCCATCAATGAAGTGCAACAATACATGGAGCTTACATCTGTTTATTCCCACTTGTCTTTACAGCATTATAGAGTTTGAAGATGCACTGTAAAATATTCTGCTCTCTTGAAACAGCAGTTGTAAGAGTTATTTATTGAATTAACATTCATCTCAAGTATGGCAGTGATTAAGTACCTATTCACTGCAAGGATTTAACCAAACCACCTGCAATGAGGTCTGTCCAGACTGTCCATCATGGGAGCTGGGTTTTAACTGGAGGCATCCAGATTAGTAGGTGGTTTCTTTGAACTAAATCATGGAGTGTGAATACCAAGTAATCAGAAATAAATTGTTTGAATGATGAAATTCTCCTCTCGTAAGTGATGAACTTTGGAGCGATTAGCTTTAATTGTAAAGTAAATAGACAAGTCTTATTTAATTGGATACTTAAGTAATGTTACTTGCATTGAACTCAGTTATACTTTGAACTATGATACTCAAAGCAAGCAACAAGAGTTCCCGGCATTGTTCAATGTACTATTTAAAAAAAAAATTCTGGACGTTGGAGTAAAAAAGCAAATGGCTTATTCAGAACCTTACATTATTTTTCTTGCCATAAATCACTTAATCCAGTGGCTCCCTGGGAGAACATCAAATGCTTTGAATCCAAGATAATTAATAGAATCATAGAATGGTTGGAGTTAGAAGGAGCCTTAAAGATCATCCAGTTCCAACCCCCCTGCACAGGAAAGGACACCTCCTACTAGATCAAGTTGCTCCAAGCCCCGTCCAGCCTGGCCCTGAATGCATCCAAGGATGGGACTTCTACAACCCAAATTTCCAGCATATTCCTCAAAAGCATTGTAGCTGATGAATCTTGCAGGCAGATTGTGGTATAACAGTTATAATTTAAGGTCTTAAAACTTAAAATATGATGCTGCTTGCATGAAGCACTGTAAGCTTTCTCCTAGAAATTAGCAGATGTTTTGTGCAAACATTTGGAATTCAGAAGTGAAGAGTAATAATTGGAAAAGGAGCAAGCAGAGGAGGGAACTTTTCAACATCTCTTTGTGGTGGAGATTAAATGCTGGGATACGATGTGGTTTTATGGAAGCACACATTGCATCAAATAATTGGTGGAGATAATTGGCTTTCTTCCATGCATTCTTAGTAAATGATGAATAAAGAGTGCTGCTCATAATAGATGTCAGCTTTCAATTAAATGTGCCCTATTCAGGAGTTGGTTCTTTGATGCAAGAACAAGCACATGCCGAGTTCTGAGCTGATGATCCGCACCTTTCAGGTCTTGACAATTAAGCAAGCTCCGGCACTGGGTGACAAGCTTTTACACTTGCGTAAGGCAGCTTTTACTGCCTGGGTGGAGGGAGCTAGATGGCGCCACCGGCCCGTCCTTTGCGTCCACAAATTTGGGTTCAGGAGGTGCATTCCAGGTAAAGTTGAGCTCATTTTTCTCCCCTGGAGCGCTGCGCTCTTGGCCGGCTCAAGGGGCAGAGACGCTGCGTGTGAACGTGGGCAGCAGCTGGCGGTTGGGGGCTACTTTCTGGTGCCTATTTTAATTATCAACTGGTGTCTCATTAGTAGTGCAAGCAGGCGATTGATTTGGAGAGGTAATTCCTTCCCTCGTGGGGTATACAGACTTGATGGCAAGGGCTGTGATGCCGTGAGTTGTGATGTTTAGAAGTGTGAGGGCAGCCTGAAGACAGCCCTGTCCTCCTGCAGAACGAGAAACAGGTCAGGGAGAGAAGAGCAAATTCATGCAGAAGGACTGCATGTTAGTTCAGGGGTTTTTGTTGTTTCTAGTCTCTCACTTCTATTCCTGCCTCCCATTCCGTCTTTGCAGCCTTGAGCATCACTTTTCTATAGTGTTTTTGCTTTAGGAAAGTGAACGAGTCCAGCACAAGAGAATATTGTGTGTTTGCAGTTCTTGGTGAGATTGTGGATTGCTAAACCTTGTCTTATGGAACAGACTTTCAAGATCTGGGACCTCTTGAAAACTGGCTAATTGCTAATAAAAATATTTCAGTGCAAGTTGCACAACAGAGGCTTATGGAAATGCTAACTTGGTGGAGCAAACCCCCATCCTGATTACAGCTGTTGGAGACAGGCATGTAAATATTTATGCAACTTGAATTCTGGGGACCCTGGCTGGGTTTTCTCCCTGTAGATTGACAGGTTATGTAAAACACTTGAACCTCCTCGTTGGGCTTGGACTCTGCTGTTCCTCGGAGCCTGTCCCTTTGCTTACTTTCCGTGTGTGCAGTAACAGTTTATGGCCGGGTGGTGTCTTCTCACATTTCTGCCGTTGTGTAACACGCCGGGATGGTGATTGGACATAGTACAGTTACACAATGGAGTGAGCCCAACCAGATTATAAAAATCCTCCTTCGGGATGTCTGCATCCCTTCAGGCTGCAGCTTGTAACTCCCAGCTGCTGCACTGAGCACAGGCTGGAAGGAAGGTGGTGGAGGAATTGGCTGAGACAGGCTCTAGAAGTTGCAACAGGTTTCTGAAGGTAAGAGCTGCTTTGAATTCAGGCATTAACAGGGATGATTACAAAAATTCAACTGCTGTGGTTTGAGTATTATTTACTAAGAAAATTTAAACCTGAAAAATTCAGGTTTCTGATAACTAAGGTTCAATATCTTAAAAGACTGGCTCAAACTGGGACAAAGACTCAATTTAAAAATTATCACTGTCAAGAGAGATTCAAAAGTGTTTACCCTCTTTCATGTTTACCTGCAAACTTTGGCTTCCTTTTAATTTTTAAAATGGGAGAAATATGTATGAGGTTTATGTAGTAAAAACAGATCCCCAAAGTACAGTATCTTGGTTAGTTTTTGAGTTTTTTTAATTCCAGGTCCTTTATTAAGTTATCTGAAATGGAAGTGAATTTTTTATTTCAAGACAAGCCTAATAAATTAACTCAGTGTGAACTTTTCCAAGTGTGTAATCAGTTACTGGTTTTATTTTACTTACTGGACTAAAACTGTTCTCTTTCAGCAAGGAGTGAGTATCTGTTTCAAAAGTAGATGTAGGAATGCCTAAGCCTTTGGAAAGCAGTTGAAAAAGTTGGCACATTACCCTGATTCCCTTAATAAATGGAATTTTTCCTAGACGAGTCTCTAACTTCACCTTTGTTTTAATGTGATTAAGGTCTTGGAAAAAAGTAGCTTTCATCAAAGTGCCAAGTTTAGAAGTACAAAGAAGGCTGAGAACAGAACCAGTGTGAGCTCAGGTTGCTTTCTGAGTGCCATGAAGGAGCTTAATGAACTGTGTATTAACATCCATAATAACATAGATGTATCTGAATTCTTAGATTATTAATGCTCTGCGGGGGGACTGCAGGGACTGTGTACTGTTATCAGTCAAGTTAATGTGTACCATAAACAGTGAGAGAAGTGTACTGTGCTGCAAGAAGTCTATAAAGCAGTGATGTGTTTTATAAAGAACCGTGATACACTATTTTATTTTTATTTACTGTGGGTGTTGTTGCTATCTGGGGAACTACTACAGGTGCAGTTTGATACAGTCACTTGATGTCAAGCTGTAAAATTGTTATCTCTGAGATTTTGCCTGCACTTCTCTGAAATGTCATATTGTGGTTTCTTCTGTGTATTTGTTTCTTGGCCTCTCGTTAGGACTTTGTGGATGCAGACCATTGTGCAGGTTAGGATGGCATCTCCTGTGGAGGGTGGCACACAGAAACTGGGCAAAACTGTTGCCTACTGGAACAATAAAATGGAAGAGTAATGGGATGAAAGATGAGTGGAGAATGGCTTGACCAGTAATGTTTTTGACCAAACACACCTTCAGATTGACCTATACTTAGTGGAAATACTCATATTTCACATCTTTTTATTTAGAATATCAGCCTAAGTAAGCTCTCTTTTAATAATTTCAGCAGCCAACCATGGAGTTTCTGATCTGTGAGATCCTTTGTTAAACATCTCATTCAGTTGGATTTAAGATCTTTTCTCAACAAGCTCATTCACACAGGAAGTTAATGAGATTTAGCTAATGTGCTTTAAATCAATAGAAGGTTTGAGCTGGGCATAACTTCCCTGTGTGTCTTTGTGTGGACATGCCCTAATAATGTTGGTCAGTTGTTAAGACATACTATTCTGGATGGCAGTCAAAACACCAGCTACTTAAAAATTCAGTAGTGCCTACAAAGAAAAATTTTTCTGTGCTTTGAATATGTACTTTTGAAGTGAAGTGAGAAACTAACTCTGGACTGAAACTTCTTGAAGTGCCCATCAGCTCTTTTTTTTTTTTTTTTTTAACATAAATACTAGGAAGTTTGGGCATATTTAAAATAGCAGTACTTTGTCTGCCTCTGCTGCGGGTAAAGGGAAATGTCTTCTTGTGAACTGTTGTGTTAGGAATTTGAAGTATACTTTTCTTTTTTAAGTATGGATGTAGTTTTCTTTTGAGTGGAGGGGGACAATAATCTCTGTAGCACTTGAGGACATGGTGGCATTTCATTTCAGTGTAGTTTCATTTAGTGGGAAGGAACTCTGGGTGCAAGAGGTGCCTGGTACAGACATCACGAGTGTTTTTTGGACCAAAGAGGCTCAGTTTCAAAATAGCCTGAGGAATAACCTCTGCTTAAGCATGGTTTTTACAAGTAGCAACAGAAGATTCTGCGTGGGTGCTGTGCAGGTTTTTTCACATCTGTAAGATGGTCAGAATTCCCTGGAAGTTTAAGAAAGTGCTCTTTGGGCACATGTATGTATCTGCAACAGTTTGTGGGGTAGAGGAGGACCTCCTGGATCTTATACCCAAGTATCAATCTGGAGATGTGGTGCTCATGGCCATCACTCTGAAGCAGTTGAGCTTGTGGTTGTGGTTCTGCAGACTTAGACTGCATCATGTAAAGAACTCATTGGGTGTTATTAGCCTTGCTGATGAGATTTTTGTTGATGAATCCTTTGAAATGGGGAAGACCTTTTTGCTTGGTAGGAAAACATCAAGTAACTTTTTGGACAACTTGGAGTAGCGAAGTTATTATTCTTTTGATCTCTTGTAACTTGGTCCTGAATATAGAATCATAGAATGGTTTGGGTTGGAAGGGACCTCAAAGATCATCCAGATCCAACCCCCTGCATGGGCAGGGACACCTCCCACCAGCCCAGGTTGCTCCAAGCCCCATCCAACCTGCCCTTCAACACTGCCAGGGATGGGGCAGCCACAGCTTCCCTGGGCAACCTGGGCCAGGCTCTCACCACTCTCACAGCCCAGAATTCCCTCCTCATCTCCAACCTCCATCTCCCTCTGCCAGTTTTCATCCTCCTCATCCCATCCCTCCCTGCCCTTGTCCCAAGCCCCTCCCCAGCTTTCCTGGAGCCCCTTCAGGCACTGGAAGCTGCTCTAAGGTCTCCCTGGAGCCTTCTCTTCTCCAGGCTGAACACCCCACCTCTCCCAGCCTGTCTCCAGAGCAGAGTTGCTCCAGCCCTCCCATCATCTCCGTGGCCTTTCTCTGGACCTTCTCCAACAGGTCTGTATCTTTGCTGTGCTGAGGGCTCCAAAGCCCCTTGATAATGTAGTTTCATTTTTAACAGTTTCTCAGAAACAGTTTCTCAGGCTTGCTGGATTTCTGCTGTTAAATAGCAGATGTGAAGGGCTGTGGTCAGCAGGCTGGGGCGTGAAAGGGGGCATCTTGCTCTAAGGTTCTGTTCTTAATATTAAAACCAACACAACTCAGGACATGTAAAGATACAAACCACAGTGCCTGTGGCTCCCATCAGATGCACAGAACACAAGGTGTGCCTCATACAAGGAAGAGGAGTCTTTGGCTTTTAATACCAGTACAGACCTTTTGTGCAGCGGGCTTAGCTAGAGCCAACAGCAGTCTGGAGAAAGCTGCTGTTCCATAATCAATTGGGAATTGCCTTGCTTTTGTCTTGAGTTGTGTGTCTGGCCAGGGGTAGCTCTATCCTGTAAGTAAACTTGTCTAATTGGAGCCTCCTCAAAATTCCTTAATTGTCTGTGTTGCCGGTCTTGGAAGCACAGAATCACTCCTCTCTCCCAGATCGGTCTGGTGCAGCGTTTGTGTGAAAGGACTTCCTTTCAAAACTTCCCTGATCTCTTGGCATCCATCCTGGCTCCTTATTCAGCTTTCTGCATCTCCCTGGATACTCTCGTGCCGACGTGAGCCGGGTGTTTGCCTCTCCCCCTGCTCTGTGTCTCTTAGTGAACTCTGTCCCACAGCAGTTTCTCTTTAATATGTCCCAGTGCTGTACAGTGGGTTTACTGTTTGGTCTGACTGTACTTTCATAAACTAAACAGAGTAAATGTGGTGCATTTGTTCCTGGCTTCAGTTCTTCTTAGCTGTCCAACACATCAGGAGCTGACAACTTGTCTTCAGTCCTCTTCCAGAAACAGTTCTGCAGGGATCACAGCACTGGGTATGAGCAAGTGAAGTGGGTTTTCAGACTGGTTTTATCTCCTGCTCAGACCTGGTACATTTTAGCAGTAAAATACCCTGACATGCAGGGAGTCCAAGTCACTTTCCACATCTCTGTCATGTGTCTATTGCCAGAAATAGAATCTGGGATGTAGAGGATGCCTTGACTCATATTTAACACAAAGTGTGTTTGAGTTCCAGACCTGCCAAACACTTGAAACTGCTGTTAGAGGTGGTGAAACTCAGGTGTGTTGCTGCAGTTCAGATTATTCAACTCAGAAGGTATTTCAAATGTAGGTGAAGCTAACCCTGCTTGTTGTGAGGTTGGACAACTGCTGGCTGAACGTGAGCTCTGCTTGCAGCGGAAGGTTGTTGTTATTCATGTGAGTCTGACAGCTAATTACAAATAATAAATTGAAGTTTGTAATTAAGGTGTTACTTTAATTTGATGCTAATCTCCTTAGTGTGTGTAACAGCCTGAGCTCTCTTGGCTCTTCAGCCATCTGTAAAAGCCAGAAAGGTGCTGGGCTGGATGCCGTGTCGCTCCTTCCTCGGGGCGCTGTGACATGTGCTTACCAGGTGCTACATGTACAGCAGTGCTCCTGGGAGCCTTTCAATCACTGCACTCTGAGCAATGTGCTGTTTCCTCACCAGCTTGATTCATAACCACACCTGGTTTGCTTCCCTAAAGAATATTTCCCTTGCACAGCAGTGTAGGGCCACCAAATGTACATCAGTTCTTAATTTTACATGGTGGATAGGACCACGGGTACTGATTAACTAGTTAGTTCTGTCTGACACTTCAGTTATGCTAAGAGATGGAAGGGGATACACTTCAGACTAGGTAGAATTCTCCTTTTTAACTCTTTGACCAGCTGATTTACTTGTCCTAAACCTCCCCTCCAGCAGAACTAGCAATACAGCAAACCACAACTATCAGGCAGGCCAATTCCCATTTGTCTTTGGAAACAGCTCTGCCACTTTACAGAGCAGTAAAACATTTGTGATTGTCCAGCAGCTTCTGGTTGTGTCTGGGATTTTAGGAGGCCTGGTACCAGTTCTGAGGAACTGCAGCCCCATCATGAAAAGCACTAAATGAGGCTGCTGAAGTTGTGTTCAATCTTTGTGCCCATTGCTGGGGTTTATTTGCTGGGTCAGCTGTGTGTGTCCTCTCAAAGCAGCTGCACAAATCAGTAGAGAAAGTCTAAAGTATTTTGCCTAACATCTCTGGATGCTTGGCCTGGCTCAGTTGGTAGAAATTTTGAGATCCAGTTGGAATTTGGAAAGAGCCCTCCTGGTTTTAGAAGGTTTTTGTTTTGAGTTTGGCAAATAAGGAAATAAAGGAAGCTACTTGCCTCTTAAAGTTTCTGGGGTGGAAAAAAACCTGCATTATTCTTGCACTTAGGAAAAAGTCATTGTGACAGTCACAGGGGACCCTGAGGTCCAGACTAAGTTTTTTCAAAGGGTCAAGATCTAGATTTGCTTATTGCAAATGTGGAGCTTTGTGGTACTGATACCATACCCTGAGCACAGCCCAGTTCTCATGGTGCCAGTCTGACACCACTGACAAATTGTTGACTCTTCTAATGGATGTTATTAAAAAACCTAAAACAAAACCAAGCAGAAGAGCCCCAAAAACCTGTTGCCCCAAGCCTGTTGCAGTCTGGAGGTCAGAGTGGTTTTGTTTTCTCCAGTCTTTGTTTTGCCAAGCTCTGGATTCAAATGTCAAAGGCCCTCAAACACAGCACTGTGGAGATGAATGCCATCACAGCAGATCAGATCTGTTTTTTTTAATTTGTCTTTTTTAGTTGTTAACTGGGTATTCTCAGACTAATATGAAAAAGTAGGGAACATTTTTAATGTGTTTCAGTCAAAAACTATCAAAGGATGCAGCTTTTAAATAAAACAATGCATACAGTGACGACTTTTTAATGGAGTTCCTGGTCTGTTTTTACTTTCCATAAGCTCTTTATGTCTGTATCTTCTGTCCTGCCTGACAACAAAAAACTCTTGAATTTAGTAAGGGATGAGTTTTCAAAGTATTTTTTAGACAGACTTGCATGTAGTTTGGTACCTTGTGAAATGAGAAGTTTTTCCTGTAGCCTGTCTTGGTATTTAGGTAGATTTCTCTGGGGGAAAACCTTTGTTGTACACTTCAGTGAACATTTTTATTTGTGGCAGAGGTTCCAGAGTAATGACTTGCAACAGAAACTGCAGGAAAAAATAGCAAAGTAGGTTTAATTCCAGTCTGACATTGTACATCTCCATCACTGGCGGTTTCTATCTCTCTTCTAAGTGAACATGGAAATCCATTGTAACTTGTTTAAACAAAATAGGAGCTCCTGTGGTAAAACAGAAAATGTGGCATTGGTGGTCATGAAATTGCAAAGTTTAAGAACTACCATGTGTGTCAAAGCAGACACTCCTGTAACTTTGTGTCCTGTCCCAATGGTGCCACATATGGAAAAGGGAATTTGTGTGTTGGAGGAAAGGAAGAGTGTTGAAGATGCCAAGTGGCCTTTTCCCAGCTCAGAGGGTTTTTGTCTTGTGAACTTGCACCTGGACTATCCCCTGCAGGAGACTGTTTGTCTAGATCCTAATCTTAACTAAAGCATTGTGATCCCATGTCAGCTTTGGCCTTCCTGGTTTAATCATGTATGAACACTGCAGATCATTTGGTATAGAGAGACATGAATGTTAATCAGTATCTGGGTGGAAAATTCACCAAGTCTTCCCATTTGATCCAAGGTGGCAGGTAATTCATTCTACTACATGCACCTAGCTGATGTTGAATGACTTTCGCCCCTTTTTTACATGACTTTTCAGCTTCTGATCAGTTTGATTTGTTACAGGCAGCTATAAAATGTCTGAGTCACCTTGTTAAGCTCTGTTCAGTTGGTGGGATAAGAGGACTGATAAAGAAGTGATATCTTTCAGGTAACCTGATCTGCTACCCAAAGATTTCTGCATCAGTTTGACACTTCTGATTGTAGAGCAAAAGCATTTTGAAAATCTTTGGTTATCATCTGTGCCATTAAGGGCAAGTTTAATTGCTGAGTGGAAGCAAGAAGAGTTGGGAAATTCCTTCTGTTAGTTTTCCTTGGGCCACCCCAGCACACTCAGGTGTAGTGTTAGTGTGCTGAGATGTGTGTGTACCGAACACGCAGTCCCTCTTTTAGGAAATGTAGCTGTTTTTCCTGTCAATTTGGAATTGTTTCATCATCATCATCATCTGGGAGCCCTCATCCACATACAGCTTGTTTGCCTGCTCTCCTGATGGAATTCTCAAGAACAACTCCTGAGGAAGGGTCACATCACCTTTGGGAAACCAACAGTCTTACTGTTTTGCAGTGCCAAATAAAGTGGGATTATATGGTCTTTTCATCAATGGAGATGCTAGTTAATGCTAACTAAGAAGCTTAACGTGCCAGAACACCTTAAACCAGATCTCCTGAGCTGCAGGTTTCCTGCTGGTGTGACTCTTGCCCTGGTGTGTTATTGCCAGGGCTGCATTTGTTAGGGAGGTATAATTCTGCCCTTTCCCTTATGCTTTCCAAGCTGAGATGATAAAGGTGCCAGAGTAAACTACTCCTGTCTCCATGACTGATTTTCCTGGAGAATAAAATATGTCTACATTGACAGAAAAAGGCAGATTCTTTTCTCTTTTTTTTTTGGTGTGTTTGCTTGAAAAAAATTCCTTGGACTGCTACAGGAAAAACAAACAAAACCCCTCAAAAAAAAAATCCCTCAAAACCACCCAGTCCCACTGCCCCCTAAACCTTTACCTAGTGTCTGTCTCTGCCTCCTCTCTAACCCATTCATGTCACCTCTCAGACCTGCAGAGGCAGCTTTGATATGATCATTCCTGTAAAGATCTGGGGAGGAATTGCCATCGATTTGAGCACAAACTTGAGAGCAGACAAACTGATTCTCAGAGCTGAAGAAGCTCCTTCAGAAAGTGGTGGTGGTTGTAAAAATGGGGATGCCATTTTTTCCACCATGGTGTGACAATGAGTACTCAAACTGGTCTTCTCCTTTGGTCTCTTAAGTTCAAGTGAAAAAGAATGACTTATGCTATCTTAATATTTACTTCAAAAAACAAGTCTTAATTAAACCCTTAATTGAAGGTGCTACTTCCCATTCCATTTCGATTTAATTAGGAGTGCTTCAAGGGAATCTCAGTACCCAAATACTATTTCTTATGGATGCATATTTTTCTCTCTTAAAAAATTACATTGCTTTGAAAGTTTAATATCTCTTTAGCCAGAATTTTCTAGCAAACAGGCAATTAACAGCTATTAAAATAACTAAAATATTAGTACTCTATAATTATTCAAGCAGTCTTAAATTGCCCATAGCAGAAGGGTCAAGTTTCAGTATCATTGCAATTACAGTTAGACATTCAAGTTGGTGGCATTTTCCTGAGCAGCATTTTGGAAAGGAGACTTAAAGGAAAAAACTCAGCTTCCCTTTTTTCCTTTCTAATATGTATGTAACTGGTTTGTGGAATGTCCATGACCTGTGTTTCCACCTCTAGCAATTACACTGAAAATGGCATGAACTTGCTTTTGAAGTGACACCAGTGTGTGCTGTGGGTTTTGCTGCTTGACTGTGTTCCTGGTCTTGCAGAAAATTTCACTTGGTATGATTTTGAAAAGGCCATTTTTCAGCTGCTATCATGGCCAGCAGGTTGAGTGAAAGGATTCTGACCCCTCTACTCTGCTCTGGTGAAACCCCACCTGGTGAACTGTGTCCAGTTCTAGAGCCTCCAACATAAGAAGGACATGGAGCTGTTGGAGAGAGTCCAGAGGAGGCCATGGAGATGATCTAAGGGCTGGAGCAGCTCTGGAGACAGGCTGGTAGTGTTGAGGTGTTCAGCCTGGAGAAGAGAAGGCTCCAGGGAGACCTTAGAGCACCTTCCAGTGCCTGAAGGGGCTCCAGGAAAGCTGGGGAGGGGCTTGGGACAAGGGCAGGGAGGGATGGGATGAGGGGGAGTGGATTAAAACTGGAAGAGGGAGATTCAGGTTAGACAGGTTAGAGATTCAGGTGCTGGAACATGTTGCCCAGGGAGGTTGTTGATGCCCCCTCCTTGGAGGTGTTCAAGGGCAGGGTGGATGAGGTTTGTGCAGCCTGGTCTGGTGGCAGGTGTCCCTACTCATAGCAGGGGGATTGGAACCTGATGATTGTTAAGGTCCCTTCCAACTCAAACCATTCTGTGATCTGCTAATTATCAAATGAGAAAGGAATTGTAAGAGTTGATGACTCGTGAGTGTGAAAGGGGCACCAAGGCTGTGGAGGGGGTGTGTTTCTGCATGGATCTTAAATTATTTTTTTCTTTATTACCTTTCTCTTCAATTCTAGGTGCCATTGATGCTAATGATACTTAAAGAAGCATCCCTAATGTCCCAGCTGGATCACTGAGCACTTTTGGGATTCCTGGAGGTGCTGCTGTTTAAAGAAGGGATTGTCCTGAGGATCTGGCCTGTCATCAAAGCAGCATCCCTGTGGGTGCTGGATGCAAGTCCTTGACATTCTGGAAACCATGGGGATTGGTAAGAACACCACTGCCAAATCAGTGGAGGCAGGAGGCTCAACAGAAGGCAAATATGAGGATGAATCTAAACATCCCACCTTTTTCACCTTGCCTGTAAGTAGCAACTTCAGCTGGTCAAGCTCCATGTCAGTCAGTGAATAATGCTCTGTTCTAACCACAGTGTACAAACCCTTCCTTTCCACAAGTGGTTAGTCAATCCTCTTTTGCTACTTGTTATTGTTTAGATCTAAACACAATCAGTGGTGTTGTCTGTAGTGATTTCATGTGTGTGTTCCAAAGCAGAGCTGCTCACAAGACTTGATTCCCCAGGCAGTTCATTAGAGCAATTAACTGTCCCACTGCAGGGCATACCAGAGCCTGGTGCAACTTGACTAAGAGTAGCAGGTGATAGCAAGGAGATTTTTGCTTGTCTTCTTCTCCTTACTGAGATTTTCAGCTGTTTGTTCTGTTGTACATGGCTGCCTCTCAAGAGCTTTCCCAGTCTGCTGCTGGATTCCCCCACCCTGAGCTGACACTGTCCAGGCTTTGAGGAGCTGTGTGTGACATCTCTCAAGTTTCAGTATTCTTTCTTGAGGCTTGGAGCAACCTTGTCTGGTGGGAGTTGTCCCTGCCAGTGCAGAGGGGTTGTAACTTGGTGATCTTTAAGGTCCCTTCCAACCCAAACCAATTCCATGATTCTCTATATCCCTAAAGCTGCTGTTACAGAAATGATTGTTTGCTGTGCTTGTAACATTTTCTGACAAAATGTCAAAGGCAGATATCAAGTGCCAAGGGAGAAGACTGAGTTAAATGGGGTGTGATTGTAAAGAAAATGTTTATTTGCAGACCTTGTGTTTCTTTTTTGTGTTTTATGTGTAAGGTGGTGATAAATGGTGGAGCAACATCCAGCGGTGATCAGGATACAGAGGACACAGAGCTGATGGCCATCTATACCACAGAAAATGGCATAGCAGAGAAGGTAGGTAGTGGTTTTCCTCTAGGTGACAACTCACTCTTGCTTTTTCAGTTCTCCTATTTTTTTACCCTACTTTTACTTGGCTGAGGGATTTTTGTTCTCTAATCAAACATGCTGACTTGCAGGTTCAGGTCGGGCCTGGGGGAGTTCTGTCCTCATGACTCTTCTAGTCACACATTTTGCTTGCAGGACGTGGGGAGTGACTCAGCAAATGTTAGAAGCAGTTAATGCACTTTGACCTGGCACCAAAATTCATAATATGCAATGTCTTCATTCCGTCATTTCCGTTGGCCTTTTGCATGGTTTCCCTGAGAAGGTCATTCTGGTCATCACTTCTTAACTTTCTCTGCATTTAGTCAAGTGAACTGGTGGTGTCAAGGACCTTCAAAAGTGGGATCTTCCCCAATTTCTTGCCATCTCCAACCTCATACACTTTTATTTTCTCTAGTCCTTTTTCCGAGCAGGGGGCTGGTTATGGAGTGACAGCTTTATGAGTGACTTTCAGATCATTCATAAAAACCCTTGGATATTTTTCCTCAGAAAGACCCAGTTGAGATCTCAAAGGAGACCGATTTGGTTGTGATTTTTCCAGTTTTTTTCTCAATTCCTTCGTTCCCCAAACCTGTTCAGTAATAATAATCTTGCAAGCAGAGCTGGTGTGAATCTGGGCTTTTGTTTCAAAAGAGAGTTACTGTAAATCTGAACAGCACCTTTTTCCTCAATGTTTATGTCTAATTAGCTTGGTGGTTAAGCCTTATTTTTGAAAAGCCTCAACTTGTCCATGTTTTTTCAAAGGTCTCAGTTGAAACAAGATGAAAACTCCTTTGGTTCCAAGCAAGGGCATCGTGATGCTTATTTCTTTGAGGCTGTAACTTCTGTTGGGGCAAGGATGACATCAAAGGATGTAGTTCAGGTTTTCTAACTTGGACCTCAGAATTCATTTCTGAATTTCAGATTTAAAATGTGCTCTGAACAGGTGATTCTGAGAGAGGTTCTGGATTGTTACATTTTGGAAGAATGTTATGAATGCCAGGATGTGCCTTCATATACTCTGTCTCTCACAGATTGTCTTCCTCTGTGTCCTGAATACATCTCTTCTACCTTCTTGATCATACTGATATTTTGATGGACAAATTTGGGCAACTCTTGAGGTGTGTCTGTGATGGCTGCTTTTTTGGAGCATGCTCAGACTAGCATGGAGAGGGACAATCTGATAAAAGCCTTGAACAAAACGTGCTGGGATGAAATTGTGCAACTGAGATGAGCAATCTCTAGACATCAAAGCTTGTCTTCATGGCCTGTTTTTACCAAGAGACTATTTTTCTCCTTTCCACTTGATCCATGTATAAATAATGATAATTCACCTTAAAGAGACCATGAGTTTTTAACCAACCAAATCAGCTTGACTTAAAGGTTTGCTGTGGCTTACAATGAATGAACAGTGAAGGGAGGGGCTGTAGCAATTTAACAACCTCAAGTATGGAGATAATGTTTCTGGTGATTTAGGTAAACTTCCTGCTTTTCACTCAAAATAAGTGTGTGCTTGAGGAATGTTCTTGACTTTCCATTCCTCCTGACATCATTCCCCAAAAAAGCAAATGAAAGACCTTGACTAGTTGCTGGAGGATGCTCAATGCTTTCCTTGTTTCACAGTATTTGTTAGCTGAAACAAACTATTTGATGATAAATTGCTCCATCTCTATACAATAAAAAATGCTGTGCTGCTTACTGCTTAGCAGGATTAATTTGAACATGTGCTGGCTTTTTATTGAAGGTATTTCTCTAAAGGTCTTGTTCATAGAATCCCTTAGGTTGGGAAAGACCTTCAAGATCATCCAGTCCAACCATTAACCCTGCTCCCCCAAATCCAGCACTGAGCCATGTCCCCAAGTGCCACATCTATTTGACTTTAACACATCCAGGGATGGTGACTCAACCAGCTCCCTGGGCAGCCTGTTCCAATGCCTGACAACCCTTTCAGTGAAGAAGCTCTTCCTCATGCCTGGTCTAAACCTCCCCTGATGCAGCTTGAGGCCATTTCCTCTTGTTCTATCACCAGTTTCTTGTGAGAAGAGTCCAGCACCTGCCTCTTTACAACCTCCTTCCAGGCAGTTGCAGAGGGCAATGAGGTCTCCCCTCAGCCTCCTCTTCTTCAGACTAAACAGCCCCAGTTCCCTCAGCTGCTCCTTGTTCTCAGGGCCCTTTGCCAGCTTGGTCACCCCTCTTTGGACACACGCTAGCACCTCAGTGTCCTTCCTTGAAGGTTGAAGGTTTTTTACCCCCTCAACCTTTTCCCTCCATTTTTATCTCTGTCTCATTTTCTCCCCATTTATATGTAATTCTGTGGGTTTGGTTTGTTGGGTTTTTTTTTCCCCATTTTTGCTTTGTCCCACTTTTGGCCAATTAAAAATTAAAAAGAAAAAGAATTAGTCTGATCACGATCTGGCACGAAAAGGTGCAGTTCATTCCTGGCAGTTCCCTTGGGCATACCTGGCAAGCAGAAGCACACCATCAGTGCATGGAACCAGCAGGCACATGCTTGGGATATAAAAGGGCTAGTGACTACCTAGTGACTTAACAGCAGGATAGGCAGACCTCACCCTGGTTCTCAAATTCCTCATTGTTCAGTCTTGGTCTCTTTTACATCTCTTCCCTTCAGCCATTATCTGCTCAATGTCTGGTGAAGGTGAAAATTTCATCTTTGAAAGCAGATTAAGTCTAGGTTTTGGAAGGAATGAGGAACTTTGCCATGCAGGACGGACATTGTTCTGACAATTATGGGGTCATGGAATGGTGAAGGTTGGAAGGGACCTTAAAGATCATCAGGTTCCACCCTCCTGCTCTGAGCAGGGACACCTCCCACCAGATCAGGCTGCTCAAGCCTCATCCAACCCGGCCTTGAGACCTCCAGGGAGAGGACGTTCATGACCTCCCTAGGCAAATTGTTACAATGCCTTCCTACCCTCATGGTGAAGAATTTCTTCCTGATGTTTAACCTAAATCTCCACTCTTTCAGTTTAAATCCATTCCCCCTTGTCCTATCCCTGTCCTGTCCCTGCCCTCTCTGGTGAAAAGTCCCTCCCCATCTCTCCTGTAGGCCCCCTTTAGGTGTTGGAAGGCTGCTATAATTAAACCTTAAAATTAGAAAGTCTTCTGTTTGAAGACCTATAAGCTTCACTTTCAAAGGGAGACCTTAAATTGGTTAGCAACTGTCTCTGTGCCCAAAGAGAGCTTTCTGTGTGCCGTGGATGAGTTGACTTGTTCCTGGGCCTGTTCCTGGGCTCATCATCTTGTTCTGTGCACATAGATGTAACAACAAATGAAAAGCTCTGAAGGAACCAATAACTTACTTCCTAGTGGAAACAGGTAATTGCTTCTGCTTTTTGGTGCCCAAAGAAGATGGGGGTGTAATGAATATTGTTTGTGATACAATAGATTGACAGGTATAAAAGTTAAAGGATGTACTTGATATGCAGCCTCATCATTCCTATGAAGAAAAGTCAGTGCTCAGCACTAAGGGGCACATTTAGGTAGCTACTGGCAAAATTAGAAAAGGTAGAAAAGAGGCAGAAAGATGGGTTTTCAAAAGGCAGGGGCCAAAACAGAGCCACCAATCTGCACAAATCACTCACTGGATTTTTAGAGAACCTAGTATCCTGCACGGAGACATCATGAACTTGGAATATCCCATTTCTGTCCATCCTTGGGAGGAGTAAGGCAGGTTGCTCAGTGCGAGGTGATTTATCTCTCCATGCTGCAGTCAGGTGGGGAACTACCCACAGTTTGTTCTTCTCAATCCCTGCTGCTATTTGGGTGGCCTCAGCAAGCCAATGTTGACGTGATTCATGAAGCAAACAGTTAATTTCTGCTGATACCTCTCAGTGCCTACCCCAGCAGCAGATGTTGTAACCATTCTGACTCTTCCTTCATGACCTCTGCCTCTCTGGAAGCGTGTGATGACCTCTTAGTCAAAGTGTTGAATAAACAGACAGTTTCACTGGTGAGCAAAGTTCTCAGGTGGAGAACGTGGTGCAGTGAAATGGAGAGGTGAGGCAATCATGCAAACATGTATATTTTTTATATATATATATATATATATATATATATATATATATATATATGTAGGTGTGTGGGTAGTCTCTGGGAGAAGGTTAAAAAACCAGCTTTATAACAACAAAGTGTCACAGGAGCTTCTCTGGGTGAATCTTTGTTTTCCTGAGAGAGTTCTTGGAAGCAGCCTGTAGTGATGACAGATCATAGATTCACAGAATCATCCTAGTTGGAAGGGACCTTGAAGATGATCAAGTCCAACCATAACCTAAATCCCCCTACTATAACCTGATTTACCTGTTCAGTGCTTAAATCATGTGGCTTAACGCTATATCTACATTTCTTTTAAACACTTCTAGGGATGGTGACTCTACCACCTCCCTGGACAGCCTATTCCACTGTCCAACCACTCTTTGGATAAATAAATTCTTTCTAATATCCAGTGTAAACCTCTCCTGCTGTTTGCCCACAGCTAGGTTGGCTGTTGAGGCTCCTCCTGCCTGTCTCTGGGTCGGCTACTCTGTGCCCTGCTTGAATCACACAGAATTGCATTGGCAGGAGGACATGTTTGGTTCTTCCCCTAAGTTTCAGGTAGAGAGCAGAGGTGTACAAGTTCACTGCTGCTCAGTGCTCTCCCTCCAACGTGAGGTGAAGCTCTAAAACTCAGGTTCCTGATTTTTTGTTGTTGTTGTTCATTTAGCATTTTTTAGAGAATCAGGTTGGAAAAGTGGTCTTATTTTTCAGGCAATGAAAACATGACGTTGGTGCTGCAAATTGGCAAGATGGTTTGTGCAGTGGACAATTTCCTTTACTCATCTGCTTAGGATGTGTATCTTATTTAACCTAACCCTGGTGAGCAGATTGCCTGCTGCTAAATGTGGTTTGAGTCTTCTGAAACGAGTGTTCCTGTGTTTTGCTTTTCCATTGGAATAACTTGACCTTATAGCACTGGGGTCATTTACACTCCTTGGATTTGGATTAATCCAATGGCATTTGTTTTCCCAACAGAAATTGGAGGTAAGAGGAAAGTACCATGAGGTCAGTTGGGCTTCCCTGACCTTGTAGATGATGAAGCAAGTGGAGATGATCTAAGCATCATCTCTGAATGTGTTGTTTTGAAGAAATAAAGACCATTTGAGGCAAAGTCACGAGTCTGGCGAAGTTCCTGGTCTTTGTGTAAGGCTACTTCATGTGAGCTTGTTATGTGGATTAGGTCAGAACAGTTGTTATATAAGGTATTTTTTTGGATAGTTGAGCTGAAATGATAAAACCTGCTACTTCCTCCTGCTTTTGTTGTTTAGTGTTTTGGCTTTGGAGCCTTGAGATGTTTGTTCTCAGGAATTTCAAAACCAGAGAGTCCGAACCAACCGATTCTACCAAGTTGTGAAGAAGAAATGATTGAGCTGAATCTTGTTTTAATGGTAAAGCTGCAGGGGTTTTGATGTGGGTGCACGTGTGGCCACTTGTCCCTTGGCTCTCTGCACACGAGGGCACATGCTAGGCCAGAATGTGGTCTAGCTTAAATTCCTGTAGGTTTGGAAGGAGTCTGGTTGAGTAACATAAGTTGGCTGTGGATGCATTCAGTTACAATGCTGAGCATTCTTGTTGACTGTTTGAACTTGGGGTGGAAGCAAAAATAACAAACCAGGACTCAAACTGAGTAAGAATGAAGTGGGGAAGCGATTATGATGATGAGGAACTTTCTTGCCTGTGATTTTGCTCTCTTACGAAAGGATAACCATTCTGCTTTGAAAACAGCTCTTGTTGACTCTTCTGCTTAGTTCCAATTCTTATTTTCTTTTATTTTTTTTTCCTTTAAATAAACAGCCCTATCATGATAATCCTGTTTTTGGGCACCTTTTGGCTGCCTGATCAGTTACACCATAAATTAACAATTGTTGTGCTGGTATAAACAAGCAGGGAATGTGTGAAGAAGGACTAAGAAGTGACTGTGTTGGGTACAAATTCAGTAGCTCCAGCCGGAGATGAGCTCGTTGTCAGAGGTAAAAGGCTTTAAAAATGGAACCACTCAGCATTGCCTGGGAGAGTATATTGGAGTATCTGGGAATTGCCTGATAATACACATTGAATTTATTCATGTATGATAGTAACCTAGTGTTGCCTTTTGTGTCCTCTCCCACTTTTTTTATCCTCTCCACCTCTTTTCCCTGTTGGCACAGAGCTCCTTGGCAGAGACACTGGACAGCAGTGGCAGTTTGGACGCCCAGAGAACTGACATGATTTACACCATCGAAGATGTTCCTCCTTGGTATCTCTGCATCTTTTTGGGCTTACAGGTGTGTTTCCAACCAGCTATAATTTGTTTTTCTCTGTAACTTTTCACAAGACTGCAGCATTTTAGGTGCACTTCGTTGCATTTGTGTATGTGATGATTTTAGTCTTCCCAGGCTCTCACAGAAGAAGGTGTTAGAATAGTTTCTCCTGAAGTTGATCACAAAGATGACTGTGTTGATAATGATCTATATTAATGTTTTCTGGCTTATGCATTTGTGAGCTTCCATATTTATCCTCCTAAGAGGCAGTTAGTAAATAACTGAGCAAATGTTGAGTGTTAATTGTCAGAAAGTTATATGTGACACCTCTGGAATTAAAAATGGAGAGAGAAAGAAGGGTTTAGTCCTGAAATCTTGACTCTTAAAGCTGCTGCTGTAGTAATTTCAATTCTGCAAGCTTGATGGCATTGTCCTGGCCCTGTAGGCTCACTAAGAAGCGGAGCAGGGAAGTTCTTCACTCCTTGGAGTTAGAGTGTGTGCTTCCTGCAGTGGGCAGGACTGTGGTGGAGAGCTGGACCCTATTACCAGCTCAGCCACTCCCTTGTGTGAGGCAGAGCTAATTTCATCTCCTTTCTTTCTTGAATGGTAGTAGTATCTGTCCCACAGGAATGCTGAGAATTTGTTAGTATCTGTAAAGTATGTTGAGATCTCCAAACAAACACATTCCAAAGCATCCTTTTTACTTCTGCCTTTCTCAAGGACAGGCAGTTCCCTAGGGATGATGTTTTCACTTGTATTGTTGAATATGGTTCCTCATGTTTGTCTGTTTGTTTAAATGTGTTTGAATTGAGTAAGAATGAATGAGTACCCAGTTTCTGGTACTTGTGAACTCATTTGCAGCCTGGCTTGTGTGTGCTCTTAAGTTTATTTGTAAGCTCATGGTTTTTCAGGCGGTTGCAAGTGAATGGAGTTATTTATCTGCTTTGCTGACCTGTTTGCAGCACAGTTACCTAGATACCTCCTCATCAGTAACCATGTAGCTGTGTCAATAACCTATTTTATCCTACAGAAATAGCGAGCAGGAGCAACACCCTGGTAGTGGCTGGACTTGGAAGGAAAATACTTGAAGAAATGTTAGGACCAGGAACTGTCAATTTTGGATTATTCCAAAGCAAAAATCTCCAATGCAAGAGAAAAGATGGTTATGAATGTATTTCCTTCTCAACACTGGCTGCAGGATTAACAAACCTTTTTTGTCTTCACAGCATTACTTAACATGTTTCAGTGGAACTATAGCTGTGCCCTTTTTGCTGGCTGATGCCATGTGTGTTGGATTTGACCAGTGGGCTACCAGCCAGTTGATTGGGACCATCTTCTTCTGCGTGGGCATCACTACATTGTTACAAACAACTTTTGGGTGCAGGTGAGACTCTAGACTTGTTTCTAGTTGTTGAGATGGTGATAAGACTAGAAATCTGGTGGGGTTGCCCGGTACTGGGCACTGGGGAGGCCTCACCTCGAGTCCTGTCTCCAGCTCTGGACCCCTCTCTTCAAGAGGATCTTGAGGTGCTGGAGCAGGTCCAGAGGAGAGCAGCGAGGCTGGTGAAGGGACTAGAGGGAAAGTCTTATAGGGAGAGGCTGGGGGAGCTGGAGTTTTTTAGCCTGGAGAAGAGGAGACTGAGGAGGGACCTTCTCAATCTCTACAACCACCTGAAGGGAGATTGGAGTCAGGTGGGGTTGGGTTCTTCTCCCAGGCAACCAGTGACAGGACGAGAGGGCCTGGCCTGAAGCTGCTCCAGGGGAGGTTTAGGTTGGATATCAGAAAGCACTCCCTCATGGAAGGGGTGATCAGAATGGACTGCCCAGGGAAGTGGTGGAGTCACCCTCCCTGAAGGTGTTTAAGGAAAGGCTGGATGTGGCACTTAGTGCCATGGTCTATCCAGTGTGGTGGTGTCAGGTCATAGGCTGGACTTGATGATCTCGGAGGGCTTTTCCCAATAATTCTGTGATTTCCAGGATGCAGTCTGAGATCCAAGAGGTATTTAGCCTGTTTTCAAACATGAAACACAAGATACCAGGTCAAACACAGGGCAGTTAGAAAAAGCTTTTGGAAAGCTACTCCCAAAAAAAGGTGGATCTGAAATCAGAGAAGGCATTCCAAGGATAAGAAAATACAGCAGGGAGAGGGAAGAAGGAGGAGGAGGAGGAAAATCCGTGAGGACAAAGAGGATAGAAGTGTTTCTTGGGGAAACATTAATATCCCCTGGTAAAGAGGAATAAATTCTGCTATTTTTATTAATTTTTTTGAATGATACAATATTCTGGCCAGGTGTGCTGGAAATTGTGTGCTGGAAAGTGCTTTTCAGTTAAAAAAAGGTGGAGAAAAATGATGAGGATAACGTTTTAGTCTGTGAACTGAGTGTCTCTGTTACTTTCCAATACAAACAAATTGTTTTCATAGAATCATAGAATGATTTTTATTTATTAGTTGCTCTGAGTTGCAACTTTCTTGAGTTGGGAAGAAGCACAAGCATGTACAGGGATGCCTGTACCTCTCCTTTGGTCTGCTCTGCTTAGGAGGATGCAAGAGACCAATTCAGGTGTCAGCAAATGCATCAAAAGTCTGGTGTTGGTAAGAACAGGATGTTCTAAGTTTTACTGACATGAGGATTAATACTGTTTTTTAAACATGTTTTACAGTGAACACTGTGGGAAAGATTTTTACATGTTCACTTAAAATTCTGTTGACTCTGCCTGTGAGAAACAGGAACAGCTAAAACCTGCAGAGTTATTTCCTGCATGTACTTTCATAAACCAAGAGCGAGAAGTAAAACCAGAAAAGTGTGGATTTTAAGAGTGTGCCCTCGTATGGTTACTTGAATGATTCATGGGCCATTTAGTTCAGCTTGAGAGCAATGCAAGCTGAGATCGTAGTCATAGAATGGTTTGAGTTGGAAGGGACCTTAAAGACCATCTAGATCCAAACCCCCCTTGCATGGGCAGGGACACCTCCCACCAGCCCAGGCTGCTCCAAGCCCCATCCAACCTGCCCTTCAACACTGCCAAGGATGGGGCAGCCACAGCTTCCCTGGGCAACCTGGGCCAGGCTCTCACCACCCTCACAGCCAAGAATTCCCTCCTCATCTCCAACCTCCATCTCCCTCTCCCAGTTTTCATCCATCCCCCTCATCCCATCCCTCCCTGCCCTTGTCCCAAGTCCCTCCCCAGCTTTCCTGGAGCCCCTTCAGGCACTGGAAGCTGCTCTAAGGTCTCCCTGGAGCCTTCTCTTCTCCAGGCTGAACACCCCAACTCTCCCAGCCTGTCTCCAGAGCAGAGCTGCTCTAGCCCTCTCATCGTCTCCTTGGCCTCCTCTGGACTTACTCCAGGATCTCCTCCTCTGATGTTGAGGTCTCCAGAATTGGACACAGTTCTCCAGGTGGGATCTTGGATTCCAACAGAATATGGCGCAACACCCACCGTATTTTTAAAGATTTATCTAAGAAACAGAAGATTTGGGTGGGAAAAGTTCTCTCAATAGGGTGCAGAAGACAAGCCTGTGGTTGATCCCTTGTAGATCAACTTTTAATCCAAATATTTTCCAAATACTTTAGGTTTTCCAATGTAATCTCTAATTGCTATTTTAGTCAGCTTCATTGTCTTTTTTTTTTTTTTTCCCCTTGGAAAAACCTTGCCTTTATTATTTTATTAAGTCTTTTTAAACTTATGAAACCACCCCACTGTTTTTTATGAAAAGTTCAGTCCCAGCTCCCTCAGCCTTTCCTCATCAGGGAGATGCTCCAATCCCCCAGCCGTCTCTGTTCCCCTCCCCTGGACTCTCTCCAGCAGTTCCCTGTCTCTCTTGAACTGGGGAGCCCAGAACTGGTCCTAATTCTCCAGATGAGGCCTCACGAGGGCAGAGCAGAGGGGCAGAATGATCTCTCTCAACCTGCTGACCACGCTTTTCTTCATGCACCTCAGGATTCCATTGGTCTTCTTGGTCACAAGAGCACATTCCTGGCTCATGGGTTGTTTACTCTCTACCAGAACTCCCAGATCCTTGTCCCCAGATCTGCTCTCCAGCAGGTCCACCCCTCACCTCTGTTGGTGCCTGGTTCCTTCCTCCCCAGATACAGGACCCTACACTTGCCCCTTGTTGAACCTCATGAGGTTCCTCTGCCCAGCTCTCCAGCCTGTCCAGGTCTCTGGATGGCAGCACAGCCCTCTGCAGTGTCACCACCCCTCCCAGTTTGGTGTCACCAGCTGAGGTCACACCCTGTCCCTTCTTCCAGGTCATCGATGAAGATGTTTCACAAGACTGGGCCAAGTACTGACCCCTGGGGACACCACTGACCACAGGCCCCAAGTGGACCCTGCTCCACTGGTCACAACCCCCTGAGCTGTGTCACACAGCCAGCTCTCCATCCACCTCACTGCCCACTCCTCCAGCCCATAGCACTTCATAGAACTGAAGTTTGTTATACTTTGGGATTTTTCCCCTGACTAATCACAGAAAATTAGGGGTTGGAAGGGACCTCCAAAGATCATCGAGTCCAACCCCCCTGCCAGAACCGGACCAAAAAAAAACAAACTAGGGCAGGTCACTCAGAAAGGCATCCAGGTGGGTCTTGAAAATCTCCAGAGAAGGAGACTCCACAACCTCTCTGGGCAGCCTGTCCCAGGGCTCTGTCACCCTCACAGGGCAGAAGTCCTTCCTCATGTTGAGGTGGAACTTCCTGGGCTCCAGTTTGAATCCATTGCCCCACGTCCTGTCCCAGGGCACAAGTGACAAGAGCTTGTCCCTGCCTTCTTGCTGCCCTCATGTGTTATAGACATTAATTGAATCCCCCCTCAGTCTTCTCCTCTCTAGACTGAACAGCCCCAGGTCTCTCAGCCTTTCCTTGTATGACAGATGTTCCAGTCCCTTCATCATCCTCGTAGCCTCTGTTGGACTCTCTCCAGTAGATCCATGTCCCTCTGGAACTGGGGAGACAGAACTGGACCCACTACTCCAAGTGAGGTCTCACCAGAGCAGAGGGGGAGAAGAACCTCCCTTAATCTGCTGGAGACACTCCTCTTAATGCACCCCAAGTTACCATGGGCCTCCTTGTCCACAAGGGCACATTGTTGTCCCATGGAGAACTTGTTGTCTACCAGGACTCCAAGGTCCTTCTTCACAGAGCTGCTCTCCAGCAGATCTAATCTTAAGCTCTTTCTATTACTGACTATAAAGTGATTTGGGGCTCTTGCAGGAACCAGTGTGGTCCCATCATTTTGAAATTCTCTGTTCCTTCTGTGTAATCCACCTGTATAATCCCTCTGTGGTGGGTTAGGTTGTTTTTTACCTTTCCAGTGACTTCCACTTGGGAAGTTGATGTTTATTTACTGAGGATACAATTGTGTTGGGATCTTAAAAAGAAATTAGCTCCTATTTGAGGAGAAAATCTCTGTGGTTGAATGTTTTGTAACAATGTCACGTGTGACTCTGGTTTTATGCAAGGATGGGCAGGGGATAGGACAGTGATGTTCTCGAGAGGAGATTTGAAAGTATTTCTTGGCAAGTCTGTCAGCTGCAAAGTGTTTCAGCAAATAAAGCCACCACGGTTTCAAAAGGTCAAATTCCATAGTTTCGAAGTACTTAGAAGATGGATTTAGCTCAATTACGAGGCAAGGGTTGTGGTCAATTTGGTACCCATGCTAATTTTAGGAATTCAAGCTATTTATTAGATTATGTAAGAAGCCAAAAGATTTGGCAGGGATTCGGGGTAATTAGTATGACTGAGGCAATCAAATACAGCTTTAATATACCTAAATATTGTAGGTTTTCTTGCTGTGCCCATCGCTACATTGTCTAAGCATTCTGACATCTGTGTGGAATGTTAAGATAATGAGGACATTTCCAGATGACTTTTACTGCACAAAAGTTCTGACTTCACAAGAGTTGGTTCCAAAATTGGGCAACTTGGAATCATAGAATGACTGAATGGTCCATGTTGGAAGGGACCTCTGGAGATCATCCAGTCCAACCCCCCTGCTAGAGCAGGATCCTCTAGAGCAGGTCCCACAGGAACACCTCCAGGTGGGGCTGGAATGTCTCCAGAGAAGGAGCCTTCACAGCCTCTCTGGGCAGCCTGGCCCAGGGCTCCGTCATCCTCACAGGAAAGAGTTCTTCCTCATGTTGAGGTGGAACTTCCTGTGTTCCAGTTTGTGTCCATTGCCCCTTTTCCTATCACAGAGCATCGCTGAGAAGAGCCTGGACTCTCCTTCTTGTCACCCATCCTTCAGATATTTGTAAACATTAATAAGATCCCCTCTGTCTTCTCCAGACTAAGAGGCCCCAGGTCTCTCAGAGAGCTTTCATTGATTTCGTTGAGGCCTTCTTCAGGCATCTGGATGTGGAAGTCACCTTCAGGCCTTAAAATTAACACCTTTGACTAGGCTAGAACATCCCTTCTCTATGGGCATGCTGCATCCTGGTTGCCGTGGGAACCAGCATTTTAAATTCCCTGACTTCTGTGAACATGCAAAATTGTAGCTGTGATGTATCACAGAATCAATCAAAATGTCACAATTTGGACATAAAATTAAGATGATATCCCAGTTGTAAACTGGTGATACTTTACCCAGCTAATAATGACTTAGCAATGGGAAGGGTAATCAACAAGTCATGTTCCAAACTGCAGCTCTTCCTTCAGGAAGGGATTGCTCTTGGTTGGCTGATTTTTACTAAGAAATTAATAAAACAACCAGACAACACTGGGTTTTTTCTGCTTAGGGGGAAAAAAAAAAAAACCCCACAAACAATATTTTGAGCCCACTGGCCCTTTTTTTGGGAAATATTCCAAGTTAATTGTCTCATAGAAAGGTTGAGGGGATAGCTAAGTAAGACCTACTGCATACAGTTCTGGTGCCCTCAGCACAAGAGAGATCTAGATCTGTTGGAGAGGGTCCAGAGAAGGGCCACCAAGATGATCCAAGGGCTGGAGCAGCTCTGCTCTGGAGCCAGGCTGGGAGAGTTGGGGTGTTCAGCCTGGAGAAGAGAAGGCTCCAGGGAGACCTTAGAGCAGCTTCCAGTGCCTGAAGGGGCTCCAGGAAAGCTGGGGTGGGACTTTTCACCAGAGAGGGCAGGGATAGAGGATAAGGGGTAATGGTTTTAAACTGAGAGAGGGGAGATTTAGGTGAGATATTAGGAAGAAATTCTTCTCTCTAAGGGTGGTGAGGAACTGGGATGGGTTGCCCAGGGAGGTTGTTGATGCCCCATCCCTGGAAGTTTTTAAGGCCAGGTTGGAGGAGGTTTTGTGCAACCTGGTCCAGTGGTTGGGTTCCCTGCTCATGGCAGGGGGATTGGAACTGGATGATCTTTATGGTCCCGTCCAACCTTAATGATTCCAGGGTTCTATGACATGCTAAGATCTTAATATTAAATATGATTGAAGGTATTTTTTGTGATACAAAACTGATGATCTGGACCGAAGCCTCAGCTCAAGTGACTTCATCACTGGGGAATGTGTTTGCAATGTGTATTTCCAACATCATCAGGGGGGGCACAGGGTGGTGTGTAGGTGGGACAGAGGAGTAGCAGCTTGTTATAGGTATTGCATATTTTGCCATGGGCACCGGCTTGCTCAGTTGGCTTCATGAACCTTGAAAAATAAGATGAATCATTCACTCCTGCCTCCCAACCCTTTCTTCACCAAAGATGAAGTGTTGATTTTTTTGCTTGAGGAAACTTGGAAGGGAATTGTTTGCCAGTCAGTTGTGCTCAGGTGGCTCCTGTCTTTTTTTGAAGTTTAATTTCTAGTGGTGTTCTCAATGTTTATGGTAAGTGGCTCAGCTTTTTATATTGCTCATGGCCCAGACTCCTTCCCAGTGGTGGTTCAGCTGTTCTGACCTCCTGCTTGGGAACTTTACAGCCACCATTAGCAACACAGAACCATCTAAGTTGGAAAAGACCTTTTAAGATCATAAAGTCCAGCATGCTTCTGGTTTGAGCTTTTCTGTGTTAAACATGTATAGGATTTTTTTCCCAACATTTAATTTTGCCCCCTTCTTTATGCCTTTTCTGACCTTTTTCTGCATCTGCTCCAGTCAGATCTTTTTTCCTTTACTGGTGTTTGCACTGGCATTGAGGTGCTTATCGAGGCTGTAAACCAGCCATAAACATGGGGCACTAACCAGGGCCAGATGAAGAGTTTAGTTCCACATGGTACAGTCTGATAGAAGCTGATTACAACCCATAAGTTACAGTGTTAATAGAACAGTTCAAAGTTCATCTTCTCTCTAGTCAAGTAACATCTGGATATTTGTGATGTTTTGCAAGGTACAGGTGATTCAATAAATACGTGGTTGGTGCTGGTAGATGCTTTTTTAGATCTTCAACTTCTTGGGAAGTGTAAACACCAACGCTAAGAATGTAATCTTGAAATTCTTGCAGCCTTTGTTTTTATTGTTGCCAGCCACCTGGAACATCTAATCAGCTCTTATCAGCCTAATAGTTGTTTAGACACACACTTAAAGATGAATGTATAAATGACTGTGCTTCAAGTCATGCTGAGGGAAGGTCCTGAGGATGCAGTACTGAGGAGCTCCAGCAAGGAGCTTCTTTAATGTGGTGGGATGGTAAATCTGCAGGTTCAGCAGTCTGGCTGGTAGGTACATCAGAACGTGCAGCTGGATCTTTGTGCTGCTGAGTCAGAACCTTAAACCAGCATCTGGTACCTGTATGCTGAGATCTGGTAATTAATTACCTGTTCTAGGCATTGTGTTAATAACTACATCATGTTGAGTCATCTGGTAGGACTTCTTTGCTTTGTAGAGTCTTAGTATTTCTATGGCTGTTCTTAAATATTAAATTCTTCTATTTCACATATTTAATAATGCCAAATAAAGGGTGGGTTTGGGGATGAGTAACCACCTGCCTGCAGCTGATAGCCCACCACTGGAAATGTCACCATCTCTTCTTTCCTTTTCCACCAGGTTACCCTTGTTTCAAGCGAGTGCTTTTGCATTCTTAGCACCTGCTAGAGCAATACTCTCCCTGGAGAAGTGGAAATGTAATAATACAGGTAATTGTCATTGCTGCTTGTTCAGGTTTCAGTGACAAATGACCCAGCTCACAGACAGTGCAACTGCTGAACCTTTGGTTGTGGAAACTGGAAATAATGAGCAGAGAATAATATTAAAAAAATGTCCACTTACAGTGTTAAAGCTTCATGCCTTGGAAAAAGATTGCTACAAATGCCCCTGCAGAATTCTGTTTCTGGATTATTTTTTTTAGTATAAAAGATACTGACAAAAGAAATCAAGCAGTAGCATGAAACAACTCTCTTTGTTAACAACGCAGAGAAGGGCAGAAGGATTCTGTAAATGTTGCTTTCTGGTATCTGGAAATACTGAGCCCAGTTTTAAGTTCAATAGTAGGATGTTTGAGCCATGTTCAGCATCACCTCCAGAGCAGCATTTTTACCTGTTTAACTCCTACCTGGCAGGTTCTGAAGAGGAAGCTTTGACAATATTTGAATGTTCATTTGAACTATTTCTTTCGCAGTGTCATCATTTGGAAAGTTTTGCATTTATTTAGAGAGAAAATGTGCAGTAAAACTGGCTGGGGAGGGGACTTTTGCTTTAACTTAGGTTAGAAAACCAAAGTGGAAGCAGCTGTGGGCAGTGCAGGACAGCAGTGCAGAGAAGCAGGCTGCTTGCTTCTAACTAAAGTTTTGCCCAGGGGTCCTTTACATCCTCTAATAATTTGTATTTATATGATTTGCATGTTTATACATCTCTTTTGGTTCACTTCCAAGCATCTAATTAATTTTCCTGGTGTTTTTTCTGTAGAAACCTTAGCTTTGAGCGTGCAGTTTCTCAGTGGGAGAGTCAGATTTAGCTACTGAGAAAAAGGACATGGGGTTCAGTGCCCAGGAGCTGAAGGCAGAGGGTGGGTGCTTCAGGAGTGTGAGCTGTGCTGGATATTTCTCTGCACCAAAATGTGCCTTTTTTAAAGAACATACTGGCTGATAACCTTTAATGACAAAGCAGTTTTTCCCACCACTTCAGCTTTTCAAAAAGAGTCTTTGCTGCATCCTGCTCTTGAACCCTTTAACCTTCCAAAGGTGTCAGAGGGGGTTGTTACCACGGGTCAGTTCCTCATTCAGTGAGTGACCTAAATTGGTGACCAACAGACACTGGCAGTACTTGATTCCTGGTGTGCAGTTGAGTAATTCTCCATTCATCTGTTTATTGGAGTGGGAAAAGAATCCCTAATTGACCTTTTTGAAAGTTAGGATTGTTTCCCTCTTTGGTACAGTGGGTAGAATTAGTGGTTTAACTCTTGGGGAGTGAGAGCCTCTTGTGACTTGATTTGTAGCATCGCAGAACTTCTGTGTAAACCAAGGCTGATTTGTCAGACACAGCTGAAGGGGAGATGTATTTTGTGTCCCAGGGTGGCAGAGTGGCTGAGGAATAAATACCTGTGTTCTTTCTTTTCTTCTTTTTGTAAGATATAACAGGTACAAATGGAACAACAGAACTGCTTCACACTGAACACATCTGGTACCCCAGAATACGAGAGGTAATGTAGGAGTAGCCTTTAGCTCTTGATCTGTCCAACTCCAGTTAAGTGTCTCACCTAACCATGTGTGTGTGTTCTTGTCTTTAAGTTGGTAATTTCCTCTTTCACTGCGACTTTCATTTAAATATGTCCCTTTACTCATTTCATGGAAGTCTTCATCTTTCCAACTCGTTCATTGCTGGACAGCAAACACAAGGAGTTAGTTACCATGTTCCAAAAGATGTGCAGTTATCTGCACAAGTGAGACAAACACTCATCTTGTGACACTGTGATTTGTGCTCACTGGCAGCAGTTCAGCTGCTACCAGACCACTTGCCTGCTGTCCCTCTGTCCAGCAGGCTGTCCCGTGGAAGGTGAAACTGCAGCTAGCAAATCTGGTTCATCCCCAGGAGTCTATTCTGATCAGACCATAATTCTTTCCAGAGACTTGGTGAAATAGATCAAGCTCCTTCTCCACTCTTAGCACTGCAGTCTGAACTTTGTCCTGCCCCTCAGAGCCCAGGATGAGGGTTGTGCCCCAGCCTCACTCAGTGCTAGACAGAGTAGTCCAAATTAAGGCGTGTGTCATGGAATTTATCTCCCATCCCGTCGCTTTGGGCTGCAAACTTTTTCTTAATTAAAAACAACCCCTCTCTCTTCCCCATGTTCAAACCATAGCTACATCCTGCCAAGAGCCCTGCAGCCAAGAGGGCTGACAGTCTCCTGAGACCACAACGCTGCTCTATACCAGCTTCTAAGGAGCACTTGTGAACAGTGCAGCACACACTGCCCCTAGGAGCTAGGAGCATCACCTCCGTGGCGCCAGCAGCCCTTGCCGGTTCGATCTGAGAGCTTAAAGGTTAGCCTGGAACCCAGGTCTCCTGTCTGACAGTGTGATGTGCTATCCACACAACTACCAGACTGGCCCACTGGTCTGTTGTGTAATAGTTTTGTGGAGAAAAAGCATAAGTGTTATGCTTAAGCAATAAGTCACTTAAACATAATGAGCCGTTTTATGACGAAAAATTTGCTGAGTTCTTCTGTGTCACTGAATTCTTTTAACTGCAGTTTGTAATCCAGCGCAGAAAAAGAACTGGTTTGGGTTTGCTCGAAAGATTTGACTGAACTGCCTCTTTCCCCTTCTTGTGTGTTCAGATCCAAGGTGCTATCATCATGTCCTCCCTGATCGAAGTGGTGATTGGTTTGCTTGGCCTTCCCGGCGCCCTGTTGCGATACATCGGCCCTCTGACCATCACCCCCACCGTTGCTCTCATCGGCCTCTCTGGTTTCCAGGCTGCTGGAGAAAGAGCAGGCAAACACTGGGGTATCGCCATGTTGTAAGTACTCCTGGGTGGTCTTGGCTTAGGCCAGGGGGTCCCTGTTGGTAAGTGGTCATGGCAGAAGTTTGGGAGTGGCAGGGAAAAGCCAGAGCCTGCTCGGCTGGCAAAGGCAGCACTGCAGTGCTCCCAGCATGGAGAAGTACCCTGGGCAGGAATGTGAGGGGGTCTGGAGAGGGTCAGCTGGGAATTTGGGAAGAAGAACAGCAGCAACTTGAGGAGGAAGGAAAGGTCATCAGCTGAAAGTGAGGTGTGGAGAAGGGAAGTTTTTATACACCAGTAGTTGGTCTGGAAGCCAGTTTAGTGCCATGGCAAAGATGACTTAGCAGAGCACTAGAGAGATTAGTGAACACATATTTATGCTTTTATGGTTCTGTTGTAGATGCTTTTACTCAGCAAATACCATTGGTAGCAGTAGTCCATTTGTCACTACTGCTGGTTTGCTTACCTGTAGACAAGAGGAATATGTATGACAGGAGAGAGCACATGTATTTCCAGGAATGCCCTCAGTCCATGAGGAATGAGGAGGCAGATTTCTCTTCAGGAAGCTGAAAGGCTTTTAGAGTGAATTTCAGGGCATGATATGTGGACTTCTGTAGTTGTAGATGCCAGGGAAATTAGGGAATTGAGATTGTTGGTTTGAAAGGGAATTGCTGAGAAAAATAAGGTGAAGAGAATACAGAAGCTTCCAGTGAGGTGCTGTGGATAAGCAGCCAAGTAAGGCTGGAAACCACATTTTAGGGAGAAGGAAATTGGCCAGAGCAGTTCCTATATTCAGTGTATAGTGACCAGCTTTGTGCTGGCTCTGGAAGCAGGAGGAATGACTTGATGAGATCAGATTCTAATCTGACTGATCTGTTTGCACAGTACTTCCAACATGTAAAGTATTCCATAAGTGCAGCTTATGATGAAAAGGGCTGTTTCATTCTCTTTTATCTCAGATGTTAGCATCATGAATATTTTTGTAATTCTATTATGTTGAGCAGCTGACCCAAAGGAATGTTTTGTTTTCCTGTAAAACAAATTATATGCAAGTTGGGACTAAGATTAAATCAATCAAGCAGACCTAGGGTGAATTGGACATGGAAATATGTAATTAAAATTGACATGTTGCAGATGGAAAAAACCAATCAATTTAGGAACAGGATTTAAATATTACCCAGTCAACAAGTATTTCTGGCTTCTGCCATGCAAAAATGTGCACTAGGTTGTTGAAAATAACTCCAGAGCCATCTAGAGCCACTCAGAAGTTACTTGAGCTCTACAAGATGTGGCACTTGAAGTTGTCTTGACTCGTCTGATGAGGCAGAAATCCTGGGTTGCTATCAGAATAATGCCTGTGTAAGAGCTGGTTTCATCTTCTATGAGCTGCAGATGCTGTTTGACAAGATTTTCAGTTTCCCAAAAAGTTTCCTGACCATGCTTGTTCTGTGGGTGCCAAGCTGAAAGAATTTAATCCATAAATCACCTGGCATCATGATCTGTAAAAAGGGAAATTGTTCCTGAATTGGCCTTTGCCTGTTTATCTGGTGAACAAAACTGTTCTTTTGGGCATTTAGATATTTGGTAAAATTTTATGGAATGGCAGTGAAACCCCCTGCCTTGTAACCAATATAATATTATTTAGAATAGTAGCATATTAATACATCATTTACAACCCTGTACTAAATCATGGGATGGGTTGGGTTGGAAGGGACCTCAAAGACCATCTAGCTCCAACCCCCCTGCATGGGCAGGGACACCTCCCACCAGCCCAGGCTGCTCCAAGCCCCATCCAACCTGCCCTTCAACACTGCCAGGGATGGGGCAGCCACAGCTTCCCTGGGCAACCTGGGCCAGGCTCTCCCCACCCTCACAGCCAAGAACTTCCTCCTCCTGTCCCACCTCCGTCTCCCACTCCCAGTTTTCATCCATCCCCCTCATCCCATCCCTCCCTGCCCTTGTCCCAAGCCCCTCCCCAGCTTTCCTGGAGCCCCTTCAGGCACTGGAAGCTGCTCTAAGGTCTCCTTGGAGCCTTCTCTTCTCCAGGCTGAACACCCCAACTCTCCCAGCCTGACTTCATAGGAGAGCTGCTCCAGCCCTTGGCTCATCTTCATGGCCTCCTCTGGACTTTCTCCAGGAGAAATGAAAAGGAAAAGCCACCTGTCCCCAGAGCTGGTGTGGCAGGATGGCCAGGATAGCTGCTGTTAGGGAGTGGAGCCCATAATGGGCTTTGGGAGAGATGCCAGAATGTTTCCTGAGTGCAGGGAAAAGGTGCCTTTATCACTCTACTCTCGTGGGGGGTAAAGGCTATAAATGACACCCTTCTTGTGCAGAGCTCTTTGTTCCTGGAGATTGAGGGAGAATAAAGCTCTGTTGTTTCTTCCAGACTGAAACTGATCTTGGGCAGAAAAGGGAGGGAAGCTTAAAATCCGCCCTTTTTTTGAAGTCAGCTGATAAAAACATCATCTCAGATTTCAGAAAAGCTTTGCTTCTTCAGACAGCTTGACTCTTTGTGCAGCCTTTTTATAGCCAGACTGGTTTTGGTTCTCTCAGAATTAAGCAACCTGCCCTGGCTTCTTGTTTTTCGTGGCAGTGGATTCTTCATGGAGCTGTAGAGTTCAGTTCAGTTTTAACGTGGTGAGGAGCTCGGCAGTTCTGAGGAGGGGTGAAAATGCATTAATGCTTAATTAATGAGGCATCTAAAAGCTGTAATAAGCTGGGCTACTGATGAACTGAAATGGAATGAAATCTTGGTTTTTGGGGCTCTTTTCTGTTTGATTTATAGTTGTTTAGTGAAAGATGTACACGCACAAAAAATTAGATTCTTAAGAATTGAAGAAAGAATTTCGCGTGACAGTTTTCAAGAGCTTGGGAGCTTAATGCAAATTTTAAAAATATAAAAATGTCAGTGTCCTGGCCTCCAGGGTTCCTGTTGCTTCCCATTTGCTGGAAACAAGCTTTGTGCTTCAGGTGCAGAGCAGAGCTGGGCACACAGGGAGAGCTGGACGTGATGAGAAGCGAGTGGCGCAGCGTAGCTCTTTGCTGAGGGGCTGCTTAGCTCTGAAGATCTTTCTCCAGTCTGATTCATTTTCCTGGTTTCATTTTCCCTCCTTGCTGCTGGCTATTGCTGCAGCACTTCAGAATATAAATTATGATGTTTTGGCTTTCCTGGAATAATAATTTATTTTAAAGGTATTCTCATATGAGGCTTTGTCTTGGGCTAAATTTAAAGTGTACTTTTATATTTTGTGTCTGAAGAGCCTGAACAGGTTTGTGCTGGGAAGGACTTTTAACCTAATGGTGCTAATGACATGTCTCTCTCATCCCACCCCCCTTCTCCTTTTTTCTCAGGACTATTTTCCTAGTATTATTGTTTTCCCAGTATGCCAGAAATGTCAAATTTCCCTTACCCATTTACAAATCCAAGAAAGGATGGACAGCATACAGACTGCAGCTTTTCAAAATGTTCCCTGTAAGTAGTTGAACCTGTTCTTCAGTTGGCAAAAAAACCCCAACCCAACCCTAATTTGTGTTTGGGGTATTCATTTTTCCTTGGTTTTGATGTTTTGTAATAATACAGTAGATCACAAAGGTGACATAAAAGCTTAAATAGGCTTACTAGAAACTTCAAATGGCTCTTTTGCCACAGGAAATGGTTTCAGACTGTAGTCTTGTCAGATCCTATTCTGGTGTTGGTCTCTGATGAAGAGTCATTGGAGTGATGAAGATTGGGATGGGGAGGGAAGGGGATAGAGAAGAAGGTACGTTTGTGCAGGTAGTGAAGGCCTAAACTGAGCCCTCCAAAAAGGGGTGGTGAGATCATAATCTTGGAATTTTAAGAAAGCAATACTCCACTCCCCCCTGTGAAAGGTTTCTTTATATTCCCCTGGTAAAGTTGAGACTAATTCACTAGTTTTAAGTCCCCATTTGGAGACTTTCCCATTTGTTAGGGGAGAGAAGAGACTTGGTCTAGTTCTCAAGCTCTGTTAGGAGCCGGGGGGAAACACTGGATGGATCCAGTGCAGGATTTACTCCTTGTTCAGTCTTAAAATATCATAGAATTATATAGAATGGTTTGGGTTGGAAAGGACCTTAAAGATCATTCAGTCCCAACCCCCTGGATGGGCAGGGACACCTCCCACCAGCCCAGGTTGCTCCAAGCCCCATCCAACCTGCCTTTATGTCACTTAAGATCACACTCAGATACACGTGTAATAGTTACTCTGTGCAGGAACTTTGCTCTTGGTGAATATTGCCAATGATAGCCTGGCTTTTTTTGATAGACAGCTGTTTTCCTTCTCTTCCACAGATTATTTTGGCTATTTTGGTGTCCTGGTTGCTCTGCTTCATCTTCACGGTGACCGATGTCTTTCCCCCGGACAGTTCCAAGTACGGCTTCTACGCGCGCACCGACGCACGGCGAGGGGTGCTCTTGGTAGCTCCCTGGTTCAAAGTTCCTTACCCTTGTAAGTATGGCAGGTTTTGAGGGCTGCTTTTTCTAATAATATGCCTGGAAGTATCACTTCTGTTGTTGTCAGAAGCCTTGGTATTTTTTCTCTCAGTACTGTGTTCAGATGCACTTCGTCATGCACTGATCTAAAGACATCGTAGGTGGAGATGATGGTTTTTCCTTTCCTCTTGAGTTTGATGCCTTAAGGTCTCACCCAAGACAGACAGAGTTTCTGAAAGTTGATTTTGTGGAAGGCACTTGCAGCGTGCTGCTTAAAAGAGAGTTCACTGAAGGGAAAATCAGTCAAGAGAAAATTGGCTTCATCATGGCTCAAACCAGGACATGAGTTTTTCTTGGTCACTCTTGACCGGAGCATCCACAGTCACATAGTGAGGCTGGGCATATAACTTGGATTTTCAGGGAATGATTGAATCTATACTTGTTGATACTGTGATCAGCTGCTGTTGATGTTGTACAATAACAGGGATGGATTATTACAGCTCCTGTGGGGCTATTGAAGTAATTGATTCTCATTGTCTAAGGAACCAGTAGTGTGGGGAGGTTTTTCCAGCTTAATTCACTTCCCTGCCCTAAACACAGCTGTTCTTGACTTAGCACAACTCAGAAACTACACAAAAATGTCCTGATTTCCAGAAGCAGTGTTGGAATTGGGCTGATGGGCATGTTAGAGGATCCCAGTTAGTGCTTCCCAAGGGACAAAAAAAGTATTCCCAAGAGTACACAAAATGTTTTACACAACATCTTGGGTGTTTGTATCCTTTTGCTGGCCATCTCTCAGGTTAAAGCTGTTAAGGGCTGTTTCTGATGGCATGAGGGAGAGTTGCACAACCAGTTCACCCTGGTGCTGCTCAGAAATTAATGAGGTAATAATAGAATAATATTCTAGCAGAGCAGAATAATAGCAATGGTTGGTAATACCACTGTCTTAATGAGGCAGCTTCGTTGTGGTTTTCCATACCATTGGGTTCTGATGAGTTCTTAAAAGAAACCACTTCTAAAGCAGTACTTGCAAGATGCAAAATAGAAGCTTTTGGGTAAGAAGAGGAGGAAAACTTCTCCACCCTGATTAGACCTTTCTTATTTGTGAAGACTTGTTCATTCACATTTGTGTGACTTCAAGTTCCTTTTGTTGCGGGAGGCTCATCTATTTCAAAGAGATAAAAGCACTGAGGCAATTGCTGGGGAAAACCTGCCAAGCTTTTCTACAGGCTTAAATTAATCTTATTTTCTATTCTCCAGAAACTGGTAATTGGCAGGAGTTTGTGCAGTGATCATAGCTGGTTGTTGGCCATCCCTTCAGCAGACTAAACTTGTAACTGAGGGACTGAGTTTTTGGAGCAATAATAATTAAGTGGCATTCGCCTCACTGATCAGAATTGTGGGTTTTTTCCACAAGCAGTAGTTCAAATTCCTTCCTTCTGAACAGGAGGAATTTTTTGGGGGGGGGTTTAGGGGGGGTTGGGGTTTTTCCCAAGCATGATCAAAGCAGCTGCTGAGGTGTTTTTCCTCCACTCCTGTCATCTACTTCAACTTCCCAGACTGTGTTACTGGGAAGGGAGTTTGCTGATTCCACTCAAGATGAATAAATTGGGGTATGTTTTTGATACCTAAATTGTTTGCTGTGGCACGAGAGATTTCAGTGTTCTTCCCTTCACAGTTCAGTGGGGACTGCCAACAATTTCAGCTGCTGGAGTGATAGGAATGCTGAGTGCAGTGGTTGCTAGCATCATCGAGTCAATAGGAGACTACTATGCCTGTGCCAGGTTGTCTTGTGCTCCTTCTCCACCAATTCATGCCATAAACAGGTATGTCAAAAAAAGAAATGTATTTCAGTGTCTTAAGCTACTTTTTCCCCCCCCTTTTTTGTGTTTTTCCTCTTTGGGATAAGGCAGGAATGTGTATTCAGTTTAAATGTTACAATTTAGTCCAACACGAGAGCCAAGAATCTGAAATACTAGATGCAACTGTCATGGTACATTATTTTGTTGCAAGTGTAACATTGAGAACCTAGTCCTGTTCCTGCTGGAGACCATGGAAGTTAATCACACAGTTTCCATAGGGACAGAACTCTGAACAGGGTAATTTGTGAAACTCACCTGAAGTGGCATTTTAGAAATAAAAACCAGCTCTGAGATGAACTTGAATTATTCTGTAATTTCCTCAGTTGAATGTGGGTATCTAAGACATAGAAAACAGAACTCAGGTTGGCTTTCCAGGTGTGTTGGGAGCTTGGATTGTAATGATTGTAATAATTCCTGTGGGACAGATAACCTAGCAGGTAGTAATTCAGGCTGCAGTCTTAAAGCACCATCCAAAGTGAGTCCTGTGCTGATACAAGTTTGACTCTTTCTCTGTTGGTGATTTACAGAGGGATTTTTATTGAGGGTCTTTCCTGTGTTCTGGATGGAGTATTTGGGACAGGGAATGGATCTACTTCTTCCAGCCCCAACATTGGTGTCTTGGGCATCACAAAGGTAGGTGCTGGACCCTGATTACTCAATGACTTGTGTATTTTATCTCTTCTGGTGGATGCCTTATACCATTGCCATGTTTCACACCATGGTCCTCTTCCAAGAAACCATGCTACTTAGTGCTTTCTGCACACAGACTTTACACAGCATTCTGAATTTACCTCACTTTGCTTTACCAGCCATTGTCTAATGGAAATGTATTCTAGATAAGGACCCCAAAAATCTTATTCACAATAAAAAGGAATTGGAAAATCTACCTAACACAGCTGATGCTGAATAAGCTAGAACAGGAGCTGCAGTCAAAGTAACTTCATGAAATGTACCCTAAATACTTGTTTCCATCATGATAGGTTTTTAAGGCATTGAGCTTGCTGAGGGGATTACATGTTTTTGAGGGTGTTACTCAGCAAAATATAGAAGCACTTGAGAAATTTCTGTGTTCACATACTGAGCTGGAGTGCCTTGATGAGCTGGGGGACCTTGGCCTGCAGCTAGATTTGCTTGGCATTGTTAATTTAACCTTGTTAAGAAATATCAGCAATGTTGGGGAGAGTAATTTATGTTATAAGTAAGTACATCTTGTGGTGTGTTTTGCTTGGAAGCTATAAATCTCCTTCATGCATGCAAGATTGTGTGCTCTCCTCTTGAAATAACTTATCCCTTAGACTTAATCCAATAGAGATGATGAATTTCTCTTCAGCCATTTTTTTATTTCTGCACAAAGGATGATTCTGTTTAGTTTTAGGCTGGAATATCAAGCCTAACAGCACCACCTGCTGTCCGGATAAGTCTTCATTCAGTTGCTGATGGAAATTTCCTAGGAGAAATTTTGGGGTGAAAAATCCTTAAAGAAGGCTTTATTCTGTTCTGCTGCCATTTTGTTGTTACTTCACAAGAGCTGATATGAATTAACAGCACTTTTGTATTAGCAGTCCACAGAAATGGGTGTATATTTTGCTTGGGAACAGGGAAAATGTTGAACTGGCAGCTGTTAGAGCAGAGTTAACTCCAGTCAGGTCTGTTCAGAGCATGTCATGGAAGAGTGAATTCCCCTCATCCAGAATGGCACAGCTGGATGGCTGCTCTCCAGTATTTTCCCTTGTTTTCCTGTCTGCATAATCCTCCCTAAAAACCTATTAGTTTTTCAACTTCAATTTAAATGAAAATAGATTTTTGGCACATAGATACTCTGCTCTTTATTTGGGAAGGGAAATCAGTAGGGCTTGTGATTTACATAGTCCTGGTGACCCTGTTATACAAGTGCAAGATTTGAAGAGGCCTTTACTTCCCTTGAAATCAGCCTGTGGTTATGCTTAGAATTTAAATGTAAAGCTTCAACTAGATGCTAATACTGAAAAGTCTTTGAGCTGCTCTGGAAGTGAGATTTATTGAATGGGAGGAGAATCAAATCCATCTGATTACTTGGGGCAAAAATACAAGCAGCTTCTGCCCTGATGTTAATGATGAAATTGATACTCCAGGAAGGTACCAGTACCATATCATCCTCTCCAAAATAATCATATAAAACATGTAAATGAGTGCCTGGGAATAAATACGTAGTTGGAGCTAAATGCTGATAGGATTCTGTCAGTAGCTTTCAAAAGGAGCGCTTAATTTATTTGCCTTTGCATAAATAAATGTCCCTCTTGTGCAGATTTTTAAAAGAATCTGCCTATTTCATGCAGGAAGGTAATTTTAGAGCAAGAGATGGATGGTCCTAAAGAAATGAATATCTTTATAAAATGTACAGAAAGGTGCAGGCTACATTCTGTTTCTTTTCTTGTGAACACCCTGATTTACTGGTCCAGCTGTAGGTGAACACACCTCACCTGCCATTGAAGCAGTGAAGAAAATGGGGGAAAGAAGGGTTTTCACCCTAAACGTGTCCCCTACTGCATCTTTTCTCCTCATTTCATTTAGCTCAGTCACGTGTGATTTGTAAATTAATAACTGCTTCTGTTTAAAGCTTTAATACTCTGTAACAGGAGACCTACAAAGGGCTTTGCTAGAAGCCTTGCTTAAAAGGATTTTTATTGTCCCTGATGCATCTCTTATGCAAGTGTAACACTATTATCAACTATTATCAGAATGATAACACTAAATTATCAATTATTCAGGTTTATCAATGACTGCCACAAAGTTTGAATGCTTAAAATAGAAATAGGAAGGAAGGGCAGGTGTTTGGTTTTGGTGTTAGCACAGCCATGATTTGCATGTCAAATGACTTCAATTCTGATCTCAGAGGGATGTTATAAAATAAGTTGATAATCTCTGTCTAGAAAGAATCATAAGATCATGGAATGGTTTGGGTTGGAAGGGACCTTAAAGATCATCCAGTTCCAACCCCCTGCATGGGCAGGGACACCTCCCACCAGCCCAGGCTGCTCCAAGCCCCATCCAACCTGCCCTTCAACACTGCCAGGGATGCGCAGCCACAGCTTCCCTGGGCAACCTGGGCCAGGGTCTCACCAAAAAAACAGCTTGCACCTCTTCAGGTGAACTGCTTGGTAGGTGACTAATAGATATATTCTTGTGTAAAAGGGCAGAAACACATGGATTTACTTTTTTTTTCTGTTTGCCTTGCAATTGGTCTGTTTCCCAGCCCTCCTTGTTAATGCCTGTTTGTTTTCCTTATTGGAGATGGGACCTTTATGGGACCCCACATCTCATGATGGAGCCTAGAGCAGTTACAGGTGCTTTTAAAGGTGACTTAAGGTTAACAAAACCAAAATCAAGTGCAGTTAGAACTGGAGTGCAGCCATGTGACAGCTGAGCCCTCCAAGGCACTGCTTCTGCAGCCTGTTGTAACACCACCCAAAAATACAGAAGCTGGAAAAACAAGTTTTAAATGCAAAAGAACCCATAATCATAAAATAAAAGGCAAGGTGTGGAGCTGGACTGAGTCCAGACTTTTTGCAGTGTCCTTTCCTTTTTTTTTTTGTTCCACTGCAGGTTGGAAGTCGCAGGGTCATTCAGTATGGGGCAGCCTTCATGCTCCTGCTGGGGATGGTGGGCAAGTTCAGTGCTCTCTTTGCCTCTCTGCCAGACCCCGTGCTTGGTGCCCTCTTCTGCACCCTCTTTGGTAACGTATGGGTTTTGCTCTTCCCTGTGGCTCCCTCTTCTCTCTCTACACCTGTGTTTACATGTGTTGCTACCTATTTCCTGTAGACAATACAAAAGCTGAGGCTTGTTTTGTTTTTCTTCAGGGATGATTACAGCTGTGGGTCTGTCTAACCTCCAGTTCATAGATCTGAATTCTTCAAGGAACCTGTTTGTACTTGGATTTTCCATTTTCTTTGGACTTGTCCTCCCAAGCTATCTCAAACAGAATCCACTGGTCACAGGTAGGTGGTTCTGCTCATTTCCATGGAGCACACTTTCTACCTTGTTCTCACATGCAAAGTGTGTATAAGTGCAAAGTAATTCAGGTTGGACTATTAGGAAAAAGTTCTTTCCTGTACGGCTAGTGAGGTGCTGAAACAGGTTGCCCAGGGAGGTTTTGGATGCCCCCTCCCTGGAGGTCTTCAAGGGCAGGTTGGATGGGGCTTGGAGCAACCTGGTCTGGTGGGAGGTGTCCCTGCCCATGCAGGGGGCTGGAACTGGATGATCTTGAAGGTCCCTTCCAACCCACACCATTCCATGATTCTATGATTCTAATGTAGAGGATGGGAGGAAAAAAACAAAGCATTATGAAGACAATGAAAGCAGAAGGCAGGTGTGTTCAGGGGAGAGCTGAGATGGTGAGACCTGATTTGCATGTTTCAGTGGGATACATCTCTGCTTTCTCTGACTATGATTGTAGAGCAATGGAAGGAGGTGATTGCCACGTGGACTGGAGGAAAGACTAGAAGGGTGAATCTGCATTGCACATGATGTTAAAAGAGAAGGGGAAGTACCAAGGTAGAGCTTGAAAGCTAGGAATTTGTTGGGGGGAGGGAAGGTTGGAATTTTTTGTCACTGCAGATTTGTGTTCTGAATCTGAATTGTAATGAACTCATAGAGTCATAGAAGCATAGAATGGTGAAGGTTGAAAGGGACCTTAAAGATCGTCAGGTTCCAACGTCCCTGCTATGAGCAGGGACACCTCACACCAGACCAGGCTGCACAAGCCTTATCCAACATGGCCTTGAGACATCCAGGGATGGGGCAGCCACAGCTTCCTTGGGAAACCTGTTCCAGCACCTTACTAACCTCATGGATGAAGCATTTCTTCCTGATGTCTAACCTAAATCTCCCCTTCTTCAGTTTAAAACCATTACCCCTTGTCCTATCCCTGCCCTCTCTGGTGAAAAGTCCCTCCCCAGCTTTCCTGGAGCCTCTTCAGGCACTGGAAGCTGCTCTAAGGTCTCCCTGGAGCCTTCTCTTCTCCAGGCTGAACACCCCAACTCTCCCAGCTTTAGCCAAATGACAGTTTTGGTGAATTCCTGGAGAAGGTTTTCTCTTTTAATACTGTCTTCTCAGTATTGGTCATGGCAGTGTATGTCATGACAGGAAGACTCTACTTGAATTCTTCACTTACTGGGTTTTGCTTTGGTTTATTTTTAAAAAGAAAGAGTAACTTTTCATAGTTACCACTTCAGAACCAGATTTCAGAGGATATCTAACCTAGTTTGAGTTGTTCAGAAGAGGAGATCATTCAAGCAGAGCTGGGTGATGACACATTAATACAATGTTCTTTCATTACTTGGGGCTATGAAGTCCTGCCCTTTTACAAAGTAAAGGTTTATAAAGGGAATTATTTCAGTCCATCTGATTTTATGTTACAAACATGTCTCCTTTTCCACTTTGTAGTTTTCTGTTTAAATTAAGCAGCTGTGGCTGCAGTAGGAACTGAAGTGGCATTTCATGACGTGTTTATAAGCAGCTGAGAGGTCAGGGCATTATGTTTTGGGAAAGAAGGAGTCCCCATGGTGGACTGCATTAGTTGGAAGTCCTTCTGTGTCTATTCCCACGTGATTTTAAGAGTCTGGTTTGAGCAGATTCCTCAGGAGCAGGTTTTCACAGGTGACCTGCATTTAAATCATTAAGTTGTGTGGACTGTAGCAGTGTCTGTCTGATAAATATTCAAATCCCAACTGTGTTTTTCCTGTTCTTCCAGGCATAGCAGGCATTGACCAGGTGCTGAACGTCCTTCTCACTACAGCCATGTTTGTCGGGGGCTGCGTGGCCTTTATCTTGGATAACACCATTCCAGGTCAGCATGGGGAGTTCTCATTTGATCTGAAACACTAATTGCCCTTCTGAATGAACCAGCCCAGCATTTCATGGAGGCAGGAGATGAGGAAGAGATTACTGCTCTTCTGGTTGACCCCTGTAACACCTACATGCCTCAAGTTTCCTTGAGGAACACTTGAATCTCTCTCAGTTTAAGGTCTCCATATCTTCATATCAAACATATGAAATAGGTGATAAAATCAAACCAGAATAGTCTTCTTCAGAAAACAGAGTGGAAATATTTCAAGCTCCAAACCTGCTGCCATTCATGTGAGAGCCAAAATTTGCCTTGACTTCAGTTAGAAAAGAAAGAGATAATAGTCATATCCAATAAACATTTTTTTTTCCTCTTTGAGAAATCCAGAAGATCTTTCCAGAGCTTTGCTGAACCTGGTGTCTGAAACTTGGGTTTTCTTTCTTCTCTTGGCCAATACTATATGTGTGTTTTAACATAAATCATAGAATGGTTTGAATTGGAAGGGACCTTAAAAATCAACCTTCCTGCATGGGCAGGGACACCTCCCACCAGCCCAGGCTGCTCCAAGCCCCATCCAACCTGCCCTTCAACACTGCCAGGGATGGGGCAGCCACAGCTTCCCTGGGCAACCTGGGCCAGGCTCTCACCACCCTCACAGCCAAGAATTCCCTCCTCATGTCCAACCTCCATCTCCCTCTCCCAGTTTTCATCCATCCCCCTCATCCCATCCCTCCCTGCCCTTGTCCCAAGTCCCTCCCCAGCTTTCCTGGAGCCCCTTCAGCCCACTGAAAAGATCTAATAAAGATACTAATATGTTGTTTTAATTTCCTTTTTTTAAACTTTGACTTCTAGGAAGCCCTGAAGAAAGGGGAATACAGAAGTGGAAGAAAGGGGTTGGTAAAGGAAGCAAGTCACTGGATGGCATGGAAACGTATGATTTGCCTTTTGGCATGAACATTATTAAAAAATACAGGTGCTTCAGCTTCCTGCCCATCAGCCCCACCTTTGTGGGCTACACGTGGAAAGGCTTCAGGAAAAGCAGTAACTGCAGGAGTTCAGATGAAGACTCAGAAGCTACAGTATAGCCTTAGGTGAAATTATATTCTCTAGTTGTAGTAAAAGATGTATTTGCAGTTTCTTGCTGATTTAAGAAGCATTAAAATATATGTTTTGTATATCTGCATTTAAATTCTGGAACCAGAGCTGAGACAGATTTTGAAAAAAGAAAAAAAAAAAAAAAGAAAAAAGCTTTTCTGTTTGTAGGTGGTGGGAGCCAGATCTGGTGTCTCTGGGTCAAACTTGCACATCTTCCTCTGGGGGGGGGTTACAGAGGCTCTCTAGATAGCTGCACATCCAAGGCTGGTTCTTTTAAATGGGGCCTAGGGTCTGGAAGGATGTAGGTGCTGCTGAAAAATGTTGGGTTTTTTTTAAGGTGTTTTTATTGAAGTCGTTGATGCTGGAGTTTTTGACATGTTCGTTGCTGGTCACACCTGAAAATTTGAGTCCTGTGAGAAGGAGGGGAGGGAAAAACCCCTCAAAAAATGTATTTTTAATTGTCTCAGATCTCCTGTGTATTGTTTTCTACTCCCTGATTTGCTCATTCCATATTTTCGGGCCCCTGGAAATCAGGTTTGCTTGATCCTGGCAAATAATTAGTGTGGGTTTTTTTTTTTTTTTAAATTACCAATAGCTCAGTCCAGGGTTCAGACACAAAGTTTCTGTAATAAGGGTGCTGACAAAAACTGTGATGGACCTCTGGTAGCTCAGTGCTGCAGAAGGAACCACTCATTTCATGTCAGCTCGTGTTTTTAAAGGTTTGCTTTTGTGGCCACCTCATTTCCTGGTGCCCAGGTTGTCTTTAGAAGGATTCACACCTGGCTTGATTTCGGGAAGGCGGGAAACTTGTAACTTGTAGATGGGACCAGTTTTTACAGTGCAGTGTGTGTATCCAGCAAGATATTTTTTTAACAAAAATGCTGATTTGTTGAGCAATTCTAAACAGTTAACATCTGTATCCATGCCAGGTGCTGCCAGCATTCCCTGCTTTGGATCTGGGCAGGATTTTCTTGGTGGGATATCCAGGGCGGAGGCTGCTTCCGAGCGGCTTCCGTTGCGTTGCTTCTTTTTCCTCCTCTCTTGGAGGGGCTTCTTCAAAAGCTTCTTCCTGCTGGGGAGGCAGGTTTGAGCAGCAGAGACACCATGTTTGATGTCCTCATCCACTGGGTGGTTTAATGGATGTTGGTTCCAATCAGGGCACCTTTCAGGTCGATCTTTTTTTTTTTTCTTCCGGGAATTGTCTCAGCTCTGATGTTACGTGGGTGTTCATAAGCTCATCATGCATTCATAATTAAAACTTTTATTCATGTTTAATGTTCTTACTATTGCAAGTTAGTTTTAGACTTCAGTGTGGCCCCAAAAGCATCTTTCAAGCTGTGGAGATCATCAGGGAAATGTAGTGTCATTTCAAGGCCAGTATGCTCTACGGTGCTTGCATTCTGTATTCCTGGAAAAAGCCTAATGGTGGATCCTGTCGTTCACTAGTATATTTATCCAAGTTTGACTACTGGGTGGGAGTGCAGGAACTCTTGTTTTCTGAGTCAACTTCCAGGGGGAATTTGTTCTTGGTTATTGAAGCATGGAAGGGTTGGGGTGGGGAGGGCATGGAAAGAGCTTAACGGATCAGTACTGAGTAGTGTAGAGTTGGAATGATTCCTTTGGTCACGTTCTCAGCATGCCATGGCTGTTCCCAGAAACTATTTTATACTGCTTTTTCCATAACAAAGCATGATGTTTGTTCCTGCTTCAGGGAACTTTCAGTAGTTTGCAGTCTTGGTGTCGGTTGGACTATCTCGAAAGCTGGTGGGAAGAGTTACTGTGTAGTAGACAAGGTTAGTTTGCCTGTGAAACAAAGTAATTTTTATCCTTTTTAGATTTTTTTTCCTCTTCAGGTAGTGAAGTGGTAGCGAGATGTCCACATCCACTTGCAGCTGGTTTTGAGTGCAGAGAACTCTAATCAGTGGCACGAAGCTTCTCCATTTCCCAACTTGATGTGCAACCAAAGATGTGAGGGGGACTTGGGGAGTTAAAAACAGATATATATAAAAAAAAAAAGTAAAAATCTACCTATGTATGGTGGCTGTAATGATGTAAAATGCCAAAGTTGGTTTCTTGTAACTGTTGAGAAAGGGAGGCAAAAGTATTTTATTTAACCAGTGCCACCTCAGAGATGTTGAAACATCAGGCCCAGTGGTGCCACTGGGCACGGAATGCAGCAGTGACACCTTGACCCCAGGCTTTTCCAACCTTTCCCCCCAAATATTTTGATAACTTCAGTGCTTGCACAGTCAAGAGATGAGGTGATGATGAACAGCATTTGTCTCCTCTCCCCTTTGGCTGAGGAGCAAGGCCGTTCTCTGTGGTGCCTTCACTGGAGAACTGCTGAGATGATTTGTGACACTTGAGTTACAAGGCAGCGACTCCAAGGATCATTTTTGCTTCTCCCCAGAGCAGAGCACCACCCCTTTCTTGCAGCGTAGGAGAGACTATCCAAAAAGGTGAAGTCTGATGACTCTGTTCAACTGTTGGATTTAATTCTTTTCATGGCTTTGGGTCCTGCTGTGCCAATTCTGTTGACTGGCTGAGAGAAGTACAGTAGCGTTTAGCCAGCGTGTCTGCTTTTCTAGCCACTTGGTGACACTAAAACAAGTAGTTGTAGTCAGCAGTTATTTTTGTAACCAAACTTGTATTTGTGACAACTCTCTCCATCCTCCTTACGAACGTGAATGGTTAAGGATGAGCCTCAGGTTTGCAAAGATCTGCTGGGGCTCCAGCACAGGGCTGTGAGGGAGCCATTGGCAGTGCCGTGGACATCCAGGGTGTGCAGCTGCCCAGCACCAGGAGGTGAGCCAGGCATGGAGCTGGGGTATGGTTCCTTGGAAAGAGAAGCTCCCTTTTCTCTCTCCCAAGCACCTGAAACCATCCCTGGGCTGCCAGTCAAAGAAGGTGTATTGCTTTTTTGGATGGAAACCAGTCTGTCTTTCCCCCTGTTTTGTGCCAGGGCGGTGGGTGGACCTGAAATCCTTCTCCCACCTCTGCTTTTCCACAAGGGAGTTTTAGTAGTTGTTAGGAAAGGCCTTGGCTGGGGAAGTCCAGGGAGCTGCTGTATGTGCAGAGGATTAACATGTCCTTTTGAAAAGGATTGAAATGGTTGTGGCTACATCCAGACTTTGATGCGTAAGGGTGGCTGGAGATCGAAACGTGACTGTAAATGCAAGACTGTATTTTTCCTGTCTCTCGTTATTGCCTTTTTCAATCAGCTCAACTCAACAAAACCACACTGGAAAGACAACACCCGAGGAGTGGGTTAAGAGGCAATGAGATGTTTCAACCCAAGTTTGAAGACAGAAGGGCAAAATATTCATGGTTAGAAATATCATTTTGTCATATCGCAGGTGGTATCAGTGTGTGCAAAGCAAAATAACTTGGGATTTTTGTAACTGATATTCTATTGTATTATTATTTTTTTTTAGGTTAAATTAAGAATTCTTGCTAACATGTTGAAACACGTTTTCTAAAGCAATTATTTGCAAATTATACCTACAGAAATTTAGGCTTCATAGCTAACAGCTAAGACTGATTGATGTTGTCATATTAGAGTGTGTTGTGAGGAACTCAAATCAGGTGCCTCACTCAGAAAGTTTAAACTTTAAACCCAGAATTTGCTTTATGCCTTTTAATACTGACTTTAAATATGGCAACTTGGTTTGTACATGAATATTTGCAGTATTTTATTTCCATAGATTAAAAAAATAACATTTCCACTCAGGATGATGATCCCCGTTTTCCTGGGAGGGAGTGGTATGGTTGTCATGACAATGTCATGTGATGGTAGAATTTCTTCATTGACGAATCTATAGTAGTTGTGTATACTTTATTTACCCATCTTTATGTTCCTACCAAAAAACTAAAGGGTTTCTTTATCCTCCATCTCCCTACTGAGATCTTGGGACCCCCCAGATGCAGAACTGGAGCTTGCAAAGTGAAATCCTCAGTACCCTTTATACCACTCCAGGGAGTGCAGCTGGTCACTTCATGGCATCCTTGATTCAAAAAAAACACCCAAAACATGGAAAATGGCATCATTTGTGGTACAAACAGCACTCCAGGCACACATGGTTTCAAACAGCCAGCTTCTCATGGTTGGGTGAGCCACTGGGTGCTCACCCATCATCTAAACCAACCTGTGCTTCGCATCGTGTGTATTGATGTAGAAAATGCAGGTGTGACAGACCAGCACAACCGACAGTGTTTCTTTGTCGTGGCCTTCTTGAACCAAAAGCGACTTTTTTTTCGTTTTTTTTTGGGGGATGGGTGGATCAGTCTTTTTTTTTTGCAGGAAATGTCCCACTGGGTTCATGTTCCTTTAGTCTTTCTGGAGGCTGGTGGCCTTTTGTGGCCACGGGATGCCAGGTCCTCTGTGCTCTCACGTCTCCGTAGCTGCGATGGGTCATCACGGGAGGAGGCCACGACCTTGCCAGTGTTTTGCTTCTGCCCATGGGTGTATCCAGCTCCATGCTGGGCTGCTTGGAAGTGGTGGGGATCCATCTTCAGAGCCATCCAAAATAGTCCTGTCTAGTTCCACTTTGCCTGTGACTGTGCATTATCATCCCTACATCTTGATACCAGAGAGATGTTTAGAGTTGCCTTGTGTTCTTGCTGGCATTTCCTATGTCTTTTTCCAGGTAAACCATCTTGCTGCCAGTCCAAATTCTTGTACTTTTCTCTGTTTTATAACAATCTTTGGCGTAACAAACTATTGACTGTTCTTAGGCAGTGGGGATAAATAGGTTTGGTTTTTTTCCCATGACTTTTTGCGACTGACTTGGGCTGTAAAACTTCTTTTGTTCAACAGCAAAAGGTTTTTTGGTTTGGTTTTTTTGTTTGTTTGTTTTAGGTTTTATTTTTGTTCTGAGATGTGTAATTCTTTTATGGAGGTTTTTTTAATTTCATATTATTTTTTTTTTTCTAACAATGCTTCATTCAACAATTAAATATTTAAAAATGTAATATTTGGACCAGATGTTGTGAATAATAGTAGATAAAGCTATTTTATTCTGTATTTTTAAAGCTGTTCAGTATAAATAAACGCGGGCATAGATGCACCTTGGCAGTTTGGTGTTACACTTGCTTTTCTCCATTGAGGGAGATGGAGATAGTTTGGGAATCCAGGTGATGTGAAGAACAAGCATCTCTTTGTAGCAAGTGCCTCACAGAATCAAGAGTGGTGAAGGTTGGAAGGGACCTCAAAGATCATCTAGATCCAACCCCCTGCATGGGCAGGGACACCTCCCACCAGCCCAGGCTGCTCCAAGCCCCATCCAACCTGCCCTTCAACACTGCCAGGGATGGGGCAGCCACAGCTTCCCTGGGCAACCTGGGCCAGGCTCTCACCACCCTCACAGCCAAGAATTCCCTCCTCATGTCCAACCTCCAGCTCCCTCTCCCAGTTTTCATCCATCCCCCTCATCCCATCCCTCCCTGCCCATGTCCCAAGCTCCTCCCCAGCTTTCCTGGAGCCCCTTCAGGCACTGGAAGCTGCTCTAAGGTCTCCCTGGAGCCTTCTCTTCTCCAGGCTGAACACCCCAACTCTCCCAGCCTGGCTCCAGAGCAGAGCTGCTCCAGCCCTCCCATCATCTCCATGGCCTCATGCCACTGTCACATGAAGGCAAAAAGTTGTGTGTGTGATATGGATGGGTGGTGGAGGGGACCCTCCTGTTGAAGCCACAGGATTTCAGCCCCCCCATCTCTCCAGCAACCCCTGTGTACTCGGGGGCTGGGCTGCAGTCTGACCTCCCAGGGGTTCATCAACACTTTATGACTATTTATGTGGGTTTATGTGCAAGGCCACTTAGTGTCTGTCTGTCCCACTGTCCTCACATGAGGAGAGGACACTGCTGAGAGAACTCACTGCTGGGAGAATAGGTTGTCCAGGTGGCAAACGGGTTGGATGTAAATGTGATTTATGAAGGCAACAGATAGAACAGGTTTGAGGTGGCTGTTCATTAATCTACTGGTTACAGTTAGTGCCATGAATAGGTGTTAATATTGCAGCAATGATACTGCAAAGTCCATATGCACCTGGGGCAGCTTTCACCCCTGACCAAGGGTGAGATATCTCACCCAAGGAGGTGTCCCTGCCGGGGGGGGAGAGGATCAGGCCACTCAACCTGTTCCAGGGGAGTTGCTCTTCTCTCCTTGACCAAAGGATTCAAGGATTCATTTATTCCCTGTTGACAAGGTGGGACTTAGGTCATAACTAGGGTATTGGTTGGTAACAGGATAATAATGTTTATTAATTAGGAAGAAGGTAGAGGAGATGCCCAGTGCCTGCTTGGTATGGAAGTTCAAGCTTTGTTTAGGCCCAGGGCTCACTTCCCATGCAAACCACCAGCTGAAGTCACACAGGCTGAGATCCAGCCTCTGTCCCATGACCTCTGACCATGGAGCCTTTGCTGCTCTCCACAGGCCATGGAGCCATCAGGCCCCTGGGTTTGAAGATAAGCAGACAAGGACAGGATGGATCCCTTCCTGCCAGCGAGTCGGGTCTGTCCTTCTTGCTGGACATAAATTTGCCTCCTGGTCAGGTCCAAGGATTAATGCTCAGTGGAGCACTGCTCATCATCTGGCACTGCTCATCATCTGGCACTGCTGCTCATCATGGGGCACTGCTCATCTGGCACTGCTGCTCATCATCTGGCACTGCTCATCATCTGGCACTGCTGCTCGTCATGGGGCACTGCTCCTCTGGCACTGCTCATATGGTCCTGCTCTGCCATGGAAGTTAAAGCACAACCCAAGTTCTGTTTTCCCACAGCCACCCAAAAATACAACCCCAGCCCACCAGCTGTCAGCCCACCACTGATACCACAAAGACATGTTCAACTTTCATTTCTTTGGAAGAGACACTAATTAGAGTCCATGCCCCTGCTTTGCAGTCTGTCCCTGCTTGGGGTTGAGGCAGCTCCCAACCTCTTGGGCAGCAAAACTCCCTGTAAAAGCAGTTCCATGGTTCAGCACTGGTGTGTTTGTGAGCAGCGTCCATGCAGGAAAACTTAAATGACTCATTCCTTAATTAAAATTTAAAAAACAAAACCAAAAAACAACCTTCAAGTTCTCTTGGTATGCTGAGCAGAGGCTGAGTTACTCTGTCCACTTAGAAGTATGAGCAACAAGAGTTCCCAGCAGAGAAATAACCTGGTTTAGGGCAAAGCCTTAGGATTGGGAATTGGCCTTTGGCCAATCTGAAGCCAAAAAGTGAAGTTTTGGGAGCCTCTTGGCAGGGCTGTTTGCCCAGAGTGGCCACGGGGCATTCCAGGATGTCTTACAACTCCTTTTGGACCAGGTACAGAGAAATTAGCTGAGAATCACCTGGTCCCACCACCAGCAGATAAAAAGAAAGAAGCCAACTGGCCCCTTGTCTCCTCCCCTACCATTTAATGAACTATTTGATCAATTTAATGATTTAGTGTGTTTTATGTGGAGCTCGAAGATGAAATTCCTGGAGTGCTGGTGACCTGTGGTGGCTGCATGGAAATGCCTGGCTGAGGATACACAGGGATCCCTCAGCCTTCAAGGTATCTGAGCTATTATTTTTAAGGGGAATTAAGACACCCAAGTACCTTTTTTAACTTGGTGTGGCCCATGGTGACTAGTCCAAAAAGGGATGGGAAGAAAAATGGGGAAAAAAGCCACCTAAATGGGCAGTGAGGGGGGGAGAGTAGAGCTGGTATCAAAGCTGGTGGTGAGATCTATGGACCTGTTTCTGCTGGATTTAATAGAAATATTAAGATATTTAAGGATTACACCTCGTAGAAACTTAACTAGAAGGGATCTCTCATGTGGGAAGAGGTTATTGTTGATAGATGACTGGGCTGAAGCTGTGTTTTGGGAAATCTTGTTCCTGGGAAAGGAATGAAGCCCCAGAATTGTACCAACCAGCACTGATACTTAGTCAGCCCCAGTCTGCCCAGTTCGTGGGACAGAGATAATGGTAAAAGTGGTTGTGTCCAGCTGAGAAGCTTGGCCCCTTCACTAAACACTGTCCATATTGGGGAGCAAAGTTTGTGGATTCAGCTTGAAGGTCGCTAGAACATCATGTCTCCAACAGCCACCAAGGGGCACCAGAGACCATCAAACCTCTCCTGGAGAAGTTTTTAGGTGTCTCTTGGGCAGGCCTGGGGCAAAATATCAGCTCTGAATACGTAGGTTTGTAGGGCTAGATAAGCCAAGTGCTGGGGAGGGGATTCGTGCAAGACTTCGGGAGCCATTCCTCAGGCATCCAGGGCTGCAGTAAAGAATTCCTGCTTTCTAAAACCTCAACACGAGTCTTGGAGACTTTTCTTTGGTTGGATTGTACAGGAGCAGCTGTTTGACCCGGGTGAGGGATTTCTAATCATTCCTGAGCTGGGCTGGGTTTGGATCTGTGATGAAAACATCCCTGATCTTAATCCTGATTAATCCTCTGTGCTACTGGGACAGAGCTCTGGAAATAATTGTGTTTTCTCCTTGTTTCTTGCCTGAATTCAAATTCAGAATCAAGCTGCACTGACCCAATGAGAAGGGTTTTACCTCAGGGAAGAAGCTCAATCCTGGAGGGTTTTCAGAAGGACTGGAACATCCTCAAACAGGGACAGTGACCGTGGTTCAAAGAAACACATCTTGGAGTAAAGGCTGTTTTTAAAAGCCACATCTCTTCCTGTCTGGATTCTGGAGGCTGTGTAACAACTAACAGGTGCTCCCAGGCAAATATCTGTAATATTGTTTGGTGTTTACTGACAATTAGGGGTCTTCAAGCTGAAATAATGAGAAGCTGTCAGGGTGTGAAAGAAGGGGTGTGTTGCTTGCTCAGTCTGAATTTTGGGGAATTTTGGAGCAGACCCTCATGCTTGGGTCTGACTGAGGTCCTTGACCTCCAGACTTAGCTAGGGGAGTGGAAACAGAAGTAAATCCATCAAAGCTGATGGTTTACAAGGCATCAATCACGTTCCCCTTTTGGCATTTGGTACAGAAATGCTGATTTAACCCGTGAACAGGTGCCCTGACATCCCTGTGCAGCTAAATGCAGGCTCTGCTTCCAGAGCATCCTTTTCCTGGGAGATTTTTTGCAGCCAGGAGGAATGCTGGGGATCCACACCGGGATGCTGGGGATCCACACCAGCAAGCTGGGACCACGGTGGGGCAGGAATTTTGGTCTCCTTCCATGTAGGTTTGGTACCTCAGGTTTGTGTGCTCACAGCTGGAGCTGGCAGCCTGTCCCAGCCTCCCAGGTTACAGGACCTGAGCCCAATTCCTTTTATTTAGTAAATAAATCAATCAGTCCCTCCATCCAGGCTCCATCCTTCCCAACCCACGGAGCAGCACGTTGCAAAGTCAGGGTTTAACCCCAGTTCTGCAACCAAGCTCCTCCTTGTGCTCACACAGGTGCCCACAACAAAACCCTCTCTATTTTATTTTTTGTTGTGTTTCCCCTTTGCTCCAGTCACATCCACCCCAAGAACTGGGCCATCCTGGAGAAGCTTCCCCTCTCTTTGGGGCTAAATCCCTGGCTTTGGGGGTTGCACAGCACGGGCAGGCAGGGCCAGTTCTGCTCCTTTGTGCAGCTTGGCTGGGCTCTCCCCACGACAAAGGGCCTCTCATCTCCTCCAGGCCTCGAAGATGCTGCTGGAATATAAATCCTGACCCCCATCCTGGCTGCCTTTTGCCAAGTCACTGCTTCCCCAGGCCAGATGGCTCTTCCTGAACTCACATTTTACATACAAGTTAAAAAAAAAAAAAAAAAAAGAGAAAAGGGCCCATTTCAATTCCTGCTTGTAAAGACTTGCTTGTTTGGCTAAACCAGCTGTTTAGATTATTTCTTTGTTTCGGGGTGTTTTGTTTTTTTTCCCCTTGGTGTGGGCTGTTTCTGGGCAAATTCCTTAAAGAGAAGAAGAAAAAAAAAAAAAAAAAAAGGATCCTGGAGAAGGCACAAGGCTCTGGGAAAGGTCAGGAGCAGACAAAGGCAGAGGGACTCCCACTGCTGCTCTGCTGGAATACTGAACAATTCCAAACCCTCCTGGGGTGGAGCAGGGGCAGGATGGGACCCAGGGCTCTGGAGCACCGTGTTGGAGGTGACCCCCAAGCTGCAACATCTGCTCCCAGGCAGATGGATTTCTTTTTTAATTTAACTTATTTCCTCTTCAATCCCCTCACGGGGGCGGTTTTGGATCCGGGCGGGATCCCAGGGCTGTGGCTGGGAACGGGTCCATGTGATGGCTGCACAGCTCAGGCCCTGGATGTCACAGGATTTGGGGCATTTTAAGGCAGAATTAACCACTTCAGCCCATGTGATGCAGCCCACAAGGCTCCCTCCAGGAATCCTGCACAGAGCTGGAGCCCATCCTAGGAGTGCTTCTACTCAGGTGCATGGGGTAGGGCATCCTTTGGGATCCTGGTCCTGGCACTGGGGATGGGATATCCTTTGGGATCCTGGGGATTGGACATCCTTTGGGATCCTGGTCCTGGGGCATCCTTTAGGATTCTGGTCCTGGCACCGGGGATGGTGTGTCCTTTAGGATCCTGATCCTGGGACTAGGGCATCCTTTAGGATCTTGGTCTTGGCACTGGGAATAGGACATCCATCCTTTGGGATCCTGGTCCTGGGGATTGGGCATCCTTTGGGATCCTGGTCCTGGGCATCCTTTGGGATCCTGGTCCTGGGGTGCAACCTGAGTGCCAGAAACGGGGTGTCCTTTGGGAACCCAATCCCAGAACCTGTACCAGGGGTTCGAGATGGAGCATCCCTTGGGATCCCAGTCCCGGTGGGACAAACTGGGTGCCAGAGAGGGGTGTCCCCAGGGATCCCGACACCGGGACCCTGGCGCGTTCCCGCGGCCCCGCCCCCGCCCCGCCCCGCCGGGGGGCGGCCCTTGGGGGCTGCGGCTGCGGAGCGGAACCGGGTGAGTGCGGCGGGACGGGGCATCCCGGCCCCTTCCTCAGCCCCTTCCTCATCCCGATCCCCGTCCCGATCCCCGCCCCATCGCCATCTCCATCCTCATCCCCCCCGCGATCCCCGTCCCTGGCTCCATCCCCCCCCGCCATCCCTCTCCCCGGCCCCATCCCGGTCCTCATCCCTGTCCCCAGCCCCGGGGTCTCCCCCCGCGCCCCCTCGGAGCCAGCGAAGGCTGCGCCCACCCTGGGGCGGGCTGGGGGTGTCCGGCCCCCGCGCCTGGGAGTGCCAGCTCGGCACCCACCCTGGGCATCACCCTCTTGTTTCGGGCTGGGTGCTCAGGCGGGGGGAGCCCTGAGCGCCCGCAGCTCCCCAGGCTGCCCACGACCCCCCAGCGCACCCGGGGGGGGGGACACCCCCCAGCTCCTTCCCCACAGCCCACAACCAGCCCTGGGGGGCAACCAGCCCTGGGGGGCAACCAGCCCTTGACGGCCGCCAGCTCCGGGGGGCGGGGGGTGTCTGACCTGCCGAGTGTGGCCGGTGGGTCCCCTCACTTGTCCCCCAGGTGAGCTGCCCCCCCGGAATGGCAGCGCTGGTGGCTCAGCTCCCCACTCCCCCCTTTCCCCGTGGCAGGACGGGGCTGAGCGCTGGAACAATAGCGGCGCTGGAAAACAATGGAGCCCCCGCAGCCCCGCGCTTAGGGGACACCGGACGGACGCTCCCAAGAAATCCCGGCTCCGAAATAGCTCCTGGAGCGGAACCGCCGGCTGCTGGGAGCCGGGCCCCGAGGATCAGCCAGGACGGGGTGAGAGCTCTCGGTGGCAGCTCCCGGTGCCTCCCGGGGAGGACTCGGTGCCTCGGGATGATGCTTCGCTCCCGATCGCACCGGGATGGGTGGGCTGGTCCAAAGCCTCCCGGGGCCGCAGGGAGGGTGCAGGAGGGAGCATCCCTCCCTTCTCCCAGGGGAGAGGGATATTCCCACAATCCCTTGCGCGGCCGGGGGAGCCTCGGCTGCTCCCAAAGCGCCGATCCCGAAAGGAGCAACCGCGGCTCCCCAGGGGAGATGCCCAAGTTGGCACCAGGATGGTTGTTTGTTTTTTAGGGAGGGAGAATAAGTCCAGGGTCTGTCAGGCCTGATGGTGGAAGGTGGAGAGGGCTGGAATCCTCCTGCCACATCTGCAGGGGGAATTGATTTGATCTGATGGTGGCTTTTTTTTTTAAAAAAAAAAAAACCAACACAACCACTTTGCATGAAACCAGTGAAACCTCAGCCCATGCCAGGCCTGAAGGAAACACGTCAGCTCAGGGTAGGGAAACTGAGGCATGGGGAGTGTCAGGAAATGAAGACAGCTCTGAGCTACCGTGGTTGAGCAACCAACAGGGTGATTTGCACCTTGACAGCCCTTTATTTTTTTTGTGATTTCCAGCCTTGGCAGGAAAACACAGAATCACAGAATGTTTGGAGTTGGAAGGGACCTTAAAGATCATCGAGTTCCAGCTCCCCTGGATGGGCAGGGACACCTCCCACCAGCCCAGGTTGCTCCAAGCCCCATCCAAACTGCTCTTGAACACCTCCAGGGATGGAGCCCCCACAACATCCCTGCTCAGTGTCTCACCACCCTCACACTGAAGAATTTCCACCTGATCTCTAACCTAAATCTCTCCTCTTTCAGTTTAAAACTGAAAATCAGGAGGTGAGGTTGGCAGGTCACCGTCTGGGGATCTCCAGATGGCTGCTGTGCCGTTCTACCCACACCCTGATGCTCTGGAGACCCAAAAAAGGAAGAATTTGCCCCTTTCCTGCCTTGCTCGGAAGGGGATGTGATGACAGAGGCGAAGGTGGCAGCGCCGGGGCCGTAAACAGGAAACCAGGCTCCTTGGAGCAGGGGATGAACCTGCACTTCAGGCTCCTTTTCCATCCCAAAATGAGCCTTTTCTTGGGCTGGAGCTCACCCCGATGTCCCTTCCAGGGAATCAGGGCTTTGCCTTCACCCCTCCCTATGGCCACGGAGTCAAACTCCCTGTGGCACTAACAGCCCCGGCTGGGGCTGCGCCGCTCAAGGGGGTTTCATTTCTTTTTCAGCCACTCAGATATTTTTGGCAACATTTTTGCATGGGTGAAAGCAGCCGTGTCCTTCCATCCCCCCTCTGTGCAGCTGAGCCATGACTTCCCAAGAGCTTTTCCATCCCCTTCCAGGGGAAACCCACCAGCCAGACTCTGATTCCTACCATTTCCATGGTGAACCCCAGATTTGGTTCCCCACCCGGGCAGGTGCCACGCAGCCTTTTTTTCATCCCAAAGCCACAAACCCAGCTGAAAAATCCCCACCCAATGCCATTTTTCAGGGATAAACAGGATTATTCTTGGGTTTATTCCCTTGGGGAGGATGGATGGGAGTGGGAGAGGCAGCTGCTGGTCACGGAGGAGGTTTGATGCCAGGTTTTGCTGGGATGCTCGTGCTGCTCCTCAGGAAACCCGGAGCATTGTCAGCTCTTCCGTTGCGACGTGTGATTGTTCACCAGCAGGTTTCTCTTCTGCTTTTCTCCAGGCAGAGCTGAAGTCCCAGCTTCCTGCCCTTCCCCTGACTGCTACTGCCTTCTCAAAAGCCAGCTTGGCTTTTTGCAACTTTTTTTTTTCTGTGGTTTGAAGCACGAGACAGAATATTTCTGCTGTTTCTGTTGTAGAAGATGTCACCATGTGCTGGGTTGGAAGCAGGAATTGCTGCTGTGCTGAGGATTTAGGGGTAGGACCATCCTCTGACACAGGTTCTACTGCAGGGCCTTGGTCGAGTCATTTATCCACCTGCATGTTACTGGGGATTTTTTTTTGTAGGGAAACAGGTTTGTCACCCAGGGGATCAGGAGGAAGCACCTGGTGATGCAGGAGGGGGAAGAAAACAGCAGCTTGTGAATCAAATTTTCTTTTCTCACTTCTATTTCTCTTTCTGGATAAGGGGAGCTGGGATTTTTGAGGCAGTTTCTGAGTATTTGCAGTTTTTCCAAGCAGAAATTTTGTGCAACTGGAGGGAAAACACCAATTTAACTGGTTTCATAAAGAAAAAAAAAGGTAAAGGGAGCAGCCCAGCATCTCATACTGCTGGTGAAATTCAGCCCCCTGGATTTGTGGACAGCAGGAGGACACGTCAAGCCAGATCCAGACCTGAGTGTCTGAAGCTTTGTAGCAAAACCTCAGCAAAATAAAGAGAGAAATGGGGAAAATCCTACTTAGAACCTTTCCAGCTCCAGGCCTGACACTGCTGGGGCTGCTGTGGATGCTGGAAATGCAAATGCCAGCGTAAGGGGATCTCCACCCATATTAAATTTTCAGTGAGTTTACAGCACTTCTCCCCTTATCTGATCTCCCCTCCTTGCCCATCGCTTTTCCAGGACAACCCACATCAAATCCACCCACGGCCACATCCACTGGAGTCTTTTCCCAAGAGCTCTTCCAAAATCCAAGCAAATTGTGGGGTTGTTTGTTGTTGGTTTTTTTTTTTCCCCTCCCCACGATCCACGGGTGCAACCTCAGGGATGTGATATTGGGGGCGGTTCATGCTGATGTTTTTTCTCTCCTCCCTCTTTCCGATTCAGCTCCCATGAAAGAAGAGCAGGAGGATGGATTACGGTGGCTGCCAGTACCTGGTTCCCTGTGGAAAAGACAAATTCATCTCCAAGTAAGGTCCTGGGTTAGGATGTGATGCAGAAACCCCTTTGTGCTGCGAGCTGGGGAGTTATTTAAAATATTCCCCAGGGGTTTCACCTTCCAGCTGGGAAGTGACCCTGGGATTTTCACTCCATGCAGTTGGATTTGGAAAGAAAAAGTCATCTTGGGGTGAGGAGCTGCAACTTCCACTGAAAACAACAACCAAAAAAAGGGGTTGTTGATGGGATTCTTTTTTTTCTTCCTTAGGAATGTGGCCAAGTGCCCTATAAAATTTCTTGAAATGGGAGTTTTGCTGGAAAAGGTCCCGAGACATAATTGTTCTTTTATGCTTCAGCAAAGAAGTAAAACTATTCCGAAGTTTTGAGGCAGATGTTGGAGGAGATAAAGGATATATGTGATATTTTTAACCCCACTTTTTCCTCTACCAGAGCCACAAATCCCCCTGATTTGGGCTGCCTTAAACTGCTCAGATGGTGCCAAGGAGCCTTAAACTCCATCCACCAGCCCAGCTGAATTCATGCCAACGTTGGGAATTAATGCCGGAGGCGTCGGTGGCCCCACGATTCATTGCTGGGCTTAGACAGCCTGGTTTATTTTCATTATATTTTTACTTTATTTTTTAAATTTTTATTAATTTTATTACTTTTATTATTATTATTAATTTGCAACTGGAGCAAGGCTCAGACTTTTAATTTGAGCTCAAGGTCAAGGTCCGGAGCGACAAGCCGACGGGATAAACCCGCCTGTGATAACTTGTGACTCCAGCATGACCCCAGGGCTTGGATGTTCCAAAAAAATTCCATGTTTTTTTCAGTCTTGTGACCAACTCCACCAAGGCCTGGTGGGTTTTCTGACATCTTCTTTGCATGGCTTATTGAGGGCATGGTTGCAGGGAGCTTGACCCCCACTAATCGTGGTTGCGAAGAGCTGGTTGAACCCACAGCAGATGCTCTCAATGAGGGAGAGCTAGAGGCAGCAAAAGACCCAAATTTTCCCCAAATTAAGCTGGTTTAACCCGCCACCAGCTTTAACCAGTGGCATCTGCCAACTCACCTGGAGTTGTCCCATGGAGAGTTGGCCATGGAGAGCTGTCCCATTCCTGTGCCCCACTGTCCCCCTTTGCTCCTCCCCATCTCTCTCAGCACCAGTCCCATATTTTTTTTTTGGAGAGTTGTCCCATTCTGGTGCCTGCCATGTCCCCCCCCCCCCCCCCCTCACTCCTCCCCATCTCTTCTCAGCACCTTTCCCATTTTCACCCCCAGAAATGAGCTGCTCTTACACTTGAAGACCTACAACATCTACTACGAGGGGCAAAACCTTCAGCTGCGGCACCGGGAGGTGAGAAACAAACCCCCCACCCTGGGGGGAGTGCTCAGCTTCTGAAAAAAACCAAAAAAAGCGAGGAAATTGGGTTTGATTCCGATGGGGGGGGATGTTCTCTCGTGCAGGAGGAAGGCGAGCTGGTCGTGGAGGGGCTGCTGAACATCTCGTGGGGCTTGAGGAGACCCATCCGCCTGCAGATGCAGGACGACAACCAGCGCATCCGCCCGCCGCCCTCCTCCTCCTCCTGGCACTCGGGCTGCAACCTGGGGGCCCACGGGTGAGCCCAGGGAAAGGAAGGGTCTGTCGTGTGTGTGTGTCCCCCTCATTCCCCCCCTCCCCTTTCCCCACCGCCCCTTTTTGTCCCCCGTTATCCCTGCTCGCACCTCCCAGCTGCTTTGGGTGGGGGGTTTTTCCGCTGCAGAGGTGCAGCAGCCTGGAGAAGCCAAGCCTGGAATGCAGCAGCCCGGTTTCATGCAAGCCCCACCCCCACCTTTAAGAAACCCCCACTCTATTCAACCTCCCCCCCCTTAGTATGACCTCCCTTTCTTGTAAAGACCCCCCCTTTGCAAAGTCCCTCTTTGTTGCAGCTTCTCCCCCCTCTTTGCAAAGCTTCTCTCTTTTGCACCAGCCCCCCCTTCTTGCACTCATCCTTTTGCAAAGACACCCCCCCTTTTTCAGAGCCCCCCCCCCCTCTTTTCCATGGCCCCCACTTTTTCCAACCCCCCTTTTGCAAATTCCTCCCTTTTTGCAAAGATCTCCCCTTTTCCAAAGATCTCTCCCCTTTTGCAGCCCCCCCCCTCTTTTCCATGACCCCCTCTTTTTCCAAAGACTCCTCCTTTTGCAAAGACCCCCCCCCCTTTTTCTGCACCCCCTTCTTTTTGCAACCCCCCCTTCTGATTTTTTTTGTTGTTGTTGTTTGTTTGCTTGTTTTTTGCAAAACCCCCTTTTGCAGAGGCCCCCTTTTGCAAAGACCCTCACCCCTTTTTTGCAAAACACCCCCTTTTGAAAATTCCTCCCTTTTTGTGCAGGTCTCTCCTTTTGCAAAGATCCCCCCGTTTTGCAGACAGTCCCCCCCCCATTTTCCATGACCCCCTCTTTTTCCAAATACTCCTCCTTTTGCAAAGACCCCCCCCTCTTTTGCAAAGACCTCCCTTTTCACATCCCCCTCTTTTTCCAACCCCCCTCTTTTCCACCCACCCTTTTGTTTTTTGCAAACCCCCCTTTTGCTGAGACCCCCCCTCTTTTGTAAAGACTCTCCTTTTGCAGTGACCTCCTTTGCAAAGACACCCCCCCCCCTTTCTGCACCCCCTCCTTTTGCAACCTGCCACACACACCCCCCCTTTTTCCAAAGACTCCTCCTTTTGCAAAGACACCCTCCCCCCCTTTTACAAAGACTCTCCTTTTCTAGAGACCCCTTTGCCTGCAAGAAGCTCCTTCCAAAACCAACAAGGGAGGGGAGGGATTTTAATACCATTTAATGCTGGATCCTGGTCCTTGCCAGCCTGTTCCCAGCCACTTCCCAAGCCCATTCCTAGCCACTTCCCAGCCCATTCCCAGCTTGACCCTTGGAGCAGCCAGTCCCTGTCTTGGCCTGGCCATGGTGGGGGGGTTCTGCCTGTTTTTTGCATTTGTTGGATGTCTGCAAATAGGGAAAAAAGGCCCAGGAGCAATTTTGCTTGGGCAAGTTGTGTGTTGGAGCTCCCAAAAATCTTCAGCATCCCTTCCTGGGAAGGGGCAGCTGGGATAACACCTTCCCAAGGGCCAAGGGTTGTATTTTTTTGGGATAGGACGGGATTTAGGAATGATAATGCAAATGTGCTTCAACCCTGAGAGGATGGTTAGAAGGAACCCTGGAAAGCCAGGCTGGAAGGGACCTCAAGGATCTGCCCGATCCACAGGGAGAAGGGGCTGATTTCCATCTGGGGAGGGGAAAATTATCCTGGTTGTGGTTCCCCTGGTAGTACAGCGGAACCACAACCAGGATCATTTCCCCACAATTGGGTTTTTTTTGGAATGCCAGCTCCATGTTGAAGCCCAGCACCTTGCCAGACATCCAGGTTACGGATGTGGACGCCGCGCCGAACGCGGAGTCTCCCGGGAATACAGGTGAGTCAGGCCCTGATCCAGGCTCTGATCCCATTGGATTTAGCCAGGTCGTTGGGAGCAGCTGCCTTATGCTCCAGTCTGTTTGGAATAAAAGATAAACAAAGTGGGGTTTTTTTTATTCATCTAAAAAAAAAATCAGTGTTTCCTTCTTGCTCCCTTGCTGTTTCGCCGGCACCTAAATTTAATTGATTTCATGTGTTTCATTGATTATATTTAATGTAATAATTGCAGCAAGAAAATCACGGCCCCAAAACCCTTTCCTAAGAGGTTCTGCTCCTGGGAAAGGGATCCTGCGATGGGATGCAAGGAAAGAAGCTTGGAAAGAAACAGGGGGATGGAAAAAAGAGGCTGGTGGGATGGTCGGGAAAAGGATGTTGGAGCTTCCCCTTCCCGGCGACTCTGCTTTTAGGGAAGAAGAAGAATGGGGCCATTGGGAGGGGGGCTTGGGGGGGGCGCGGTTGCCATGGGAAAGTCAAAATCGCTGCAAAGACTTTCATTTTCCCCTCCCTGTTTTTCCCTCTGTAAAGAGGGGGAAGAGCTCGTCCCGCCCCCAGTTCCTTAACCCCTTGGGGACCCGAGCTATCCCACCTTCCATTTCCCCCCCCCCGGGAAAAACCTGCTTTATGCCTTTCTCTCTGTCAATCGGGACATTCTGCAGATGTTCCCGACTTTTTAAGTTTCAACGTTATCTTTTATTTTCGGGCTGCTTTTATGGAAATACGCCCTGAAGGCAGAGAAGAACCAGCCAGTCCTTTCAGCTCCGGGATCTTCATCCCCTTTCCCGGCTCGGGGAGGAGCTGAGCATTTGCAAAACTCATTGATCCATGAAACCTTCTGCTCCATCCTTGATCCCGCAGCTTTTCCCCTTTCCCTTTTTCATCTCCCCACGCATGATTCTCTTATTTTTAATCCCTCCCCCCCCCATCCAAGCTTCCCCGGGCTCTTCCTTGTCCCCGGAGAAACAACCCAGCAACTTGTTTCAACCAGAGGATGTAAATCCTCTGCAGCCCCTAAGAAGTTAGATCTTTTAGGGTCTTTTTTTGTCTCAAAAACCTGTTAAAAAGTCGGTGTGCGAGGTGTGTGCAGGGCTCCTGGGGGTGCCGAGTCACCTGCAGCCCGACCCGCACGCACGGAGCTGTTTTCCCTTGTCTCAGACGCTTTGAATTCAAAACATTCAAGCCCAGGAGGAATCATTAAAAATGGATGAAGAGCTGGTTTATAATAATCTGGAGCTGGGCCAGTTTTCATGCTGAGATCTGAAGCTCTGGCCTCGTTTGACTGTTCTCATTAAAGGATGGAGGGGGGGGATAGAGATAAATTGAGAAGCGAGTGGAGATGCTGGTGTTCCCGGGAGAAGGGGCTTTGTCCAGGTGCTGGGTTTAGGCAGCTCATTCTGAATTAATGACACCCCCCCTGAAGCTGGGAGAGGAGAAACCAGTAGCTGCTGGTTCAAACTGGTGGGCTAAACCTTCCCGGGGAAGTTTGTAGGGCTGGATTTCTGGGATTTTGCGAAGCCCGGGGGGGACGATGCCGGGAGGAGGTAACTCCTGCTCCCGATCCTCAGCCCCGTGTTCCTCCCGGGTCTTTCCCCACCTGTTCTTTCCCAGCCCCCAGGCCGCAGGGGGAGGAGGCGCCGCAGCTGCTGCGGACGCGGAGCGATGCGGGGGTGCGGCGGCGGGGCAGCTCCCGCACCCCCGGCGAGCAGCGCCGCATCCGCCGCCACCGCTTCTCCATCAACGGGCACTTCTACAACCACAAGGTGAGACCCCAGCACCCCTAAAAACCTCTCCTGACGGACAGATCTGAGGGTTTGTTTGGGGTTTTTTTTTTTTGACCTGGAAGTTGTGCCCTGCAGACCTCTGTCTTCACGCCGGCCTATGGCTCTGTCACCAACGTCCGGATCAACAGCACCATGACCACCCCCCAGGTCCTCAAACTGCTGCTCAATAAGTTCAAGGTATGGTAGATATTCCCCCTGGCGTGTTCCTGGGATGCTCCAGGGGGGAACTGACGTTCCATGGGTGTAAAACCATAGAATCATGGGATGGTTTGGGTTGGGAAGGACCTTCAAGACCATCCAGACCCAACCCCCTGCACGGGCAGGGACACCTCCCACCAGCCCAGGCTGCTCCAAGCCCCATCCAACCTGCCCTTCAACACTGCCAGGGATGGGGCAGCCACAGCTTCCCTGGGCAACCTGGGCCAGGCTCTCACCACCCTCACAGCCAAGAATTCCCTCCTCATCTCCAACCTCCATCTCCCTCTCCCAGTTTTCATCCATCCCCCTCATCCCATCCCTCCCTGCCCTTGTCCCAAGCCCCTCCCCAGCTTTCCTGGAGCCCCTCCAGGCACTGGAAGCTGCTCTAAGGTCTCCCTGGAGCCTTCTCTTCTCCAGGCTGAACACCCCAACTCTCCCAGCCTGGCTCCAGAGCAGAGCTGCTCCAGACCTTGGATCATAGAATCATTAAGTTTGGAAGGGACCTTAAAAATCATCCAGTTCCAACCCCCCTGCCATGAGCAGGGAACCACCAGACCAGGCTGCACAAAACCTCCTCCAACCTGGCCTTAAAAACCTCCAGGGATGGGGCATCAACAACCTCCCTGGGCAGCCCATCCCAGTTCCTCACCACCCTTAGAGTGAAGAATTTCTTCCTAATATCTCACCTACTATCATCTCCATGGGCTCTTCTGGAGTCACTCCAGGAGCTCCAACAGCAAAATGGAATTCAGGGAATTTTTCTTTTTGCATTGCTGGGAAAATCCCGGGTAGAAACGTGGACCTTAAGTAGCAATTTGTGTCTCTGTCCAGATTGAGAACTCAGCAGAGGAGTTTGCTCTCTACATTGTCCACACCAGTGGAGGTGAGTCTGCCAAACACCCCCCGGCCTGGCCCCGGGGCAGCAAAGCCCCCCCAGGTCCCAGCACTGACACGTTTGGCCCTTGCAGAGAAGCAGAAGCTGCGCCCCAGCGACTACCCCCTGATCGCCCGCATCCTGCAAGGCCCCTGCGAGCAGGTCTCCAAGGTCTTCCTCATGGAAAAGGACCAGGTGGAAGAAGTCACCTACGATGTGAGTCTGAACCTTAGAATCATCACAGAACCATTCAGGTTGGAAAAGCCCCTCAGGATCACCGAGTCCAACCATCATCCCTGCTCTACAAAGTTCTCCCCTCAACCACCTCCACCAACACCACATCCAAACGACCCTCAAACACACCCAGGGATGGTGACTCCACCACCTCCCTGGGCAGCCTGTTCTACTGTCTGAGCACTCTTGCTGTGAAGAAATTTTTGGATGCTCCAGGTGCTTTTGGGTGGGCTCGGGTTGCAGCCAGGGCTGGAAAAGCAGGAGGATGCCTGGGGGTGGGGGAAGTGTTTTGTGTTTCTTCTGTCTCCCCAGAAGAACTCCCCGTCTCATGGAAAAAGCCTCATCCTGGGCTTCAAGAGCAGCCTTATGCTCTAACCAAGAGTCAACACCCCTGGCCCTATTTCTCCATCCCAAATCTTTTACTGGGGAAGAGGGACTGCAGCCCAGCCTTGGGTGTCATGGAGTGAACCCTCAGCCAGTTTGGTGACCACACCAAGATGTAGGGAAGGGAGACACCCTGGAGGGAAGGGAGGTCATCCAGAGGGACCTTGACAGGCTGGAAAGGTGGGGCCATGCCAGCCTCATGAAGTTCAGCAAGACCAAGTGCAAGGTTCTGCACCTGGGTCAGGGCAACCCCAGGCACAAATACAGGCTGGAGGGAGAATGGATCAGAAAGAGCCTTGAGGAGAAGGGCTTGGGGCTGTTGGTTGATGAGAAGCCCAACATGAGCTGGCCATAAACACTTGCAACCCAAAAACCAGCAGTGTCCTGGGCTGCATCAAATGAAGCCTGGCCAGGAGGTCAGGAGAGGTGATTCTCCCCCTTTATTTTGCTATGGTGAGACCCCACCTGGAGAACTGTGTCCAGTTCTGGTGTCCCCAGCACAAGAAGGACATGGAGCTCCTGGAGAAGGTCCAGAGGAGGCCACGGAGCTGATGGGAGGGCTGGAGCAGCTCTGCTCTGGAGCCAGGCTGGGAGAGTTGGGGTGTTCAACCTGGAGAAGAGTAGGCTCCAGGGAGACCATGTTTTCCAGCCGGGAATGCCGGGCGGGTGGGAGCGGCTCGTTGGTGCCACCTGCGGGCACCTTCCCAGCCGGCGCTGCTCCGCTCAGTTCTGAGCACAAATGAGGCATTTTTGGGGTGTGTTTGGCCTTTTATCAGCACCTGGTGAGACACTAGGGTGGCAGGGATGGCGGGGTGAAGGAGCCAGGTCCTGCAGGTGGTGGGTAAAATAAAATTGTCACAGACTCACAGAAGGGCTTGGGTTGGAAAAGGCATTTTGGAGTTTCGGCTTGGACTGGGGAAGTTTTTTCCCAATAATCAGTTTGCAGAAGTGGATGTTCTTGGTGTGGGGTTTTTTTTTAGTGTTTTTTACAAAAAGTCCTCGCTGTCCCCAGGGAGCCCTGGGAGTGGGTGCTGGGAGGTGGCCTTCAGCCTCACGGGGGTGGGAGCATCACCCTCTTCATCACCCTGGTTTGTCCTTCCTTCCTTCCTTCCTTCCTTCCTTCCTTCCTTCCTTCCTTCCTTCCTTCCTTCCTTCCTTCCTTCCTTCCTTCCTTCCTTCCTTCCTTCCTTCCTTCCTTCCTTCCTTCCTTCCTTCCTTCCTTCCTTCCTTCCTTCCTTCCTTCCTTCCTTCCTTCCTTCCTTCCTTCCTTCCTTCCTCTCTTTCTCTCTTTCTCTCTTTCTCTCTCTCTTTCTCTCTCTCTTTCTCTCTCTCTTTCTTCTCTTTCTTTCTTCCCTATCTTCTCTTTCTTCTCTTCCTTCCCTCCCCCCCAGGTTGCTCAGTACATCAAGTTCGAGATGCCCGTTCTCAGGAGCTTCATCCAGAAGCTGGAGGAAGAGGAGGATCGGGAGGTGAAGAAGCTGATGCGCAAGTACGGAGCGGGGGGGCTGGGAGTGAGGGACGTTGTTGGGGGGTTAATTCCATCGACCTCGCATCCCTCCTGCCTGAGTGAGCAGCTGGGCTTTGCGTTATTCCAGGGTTTTCTTGGGCAGTTTGAATTTTGATGCAGCAAAACCCCCTCTTTTCCTTCTCCTCTCCAGGTACTCCATCCTCCGGCTGATGATCGAGCAGAGGCTGGAGGAGATCTCTGAAGGTCCCACGGCGATGTGAAGCTCTGCTCCCGTGCCCTGGCTCCCGGTTGCATCCCACAAAGAGCCTTTTGCCTGCAGGGTCTGCTGCCCTGAAGCCCAAACCCTCAGCATTCCTGATGTCCACCCAGCTCACTCCAGCTTGGAGCCAACCCACCCTCTGGTGCCTTCATCTGCGCAGCATCCAAGGGGAATTCCTCCTCGGCCAGAGGAGTTGTTCCCAGCAAGGCTCTGCCTGGTGGCAGCTTCAGCCAAAACCTCAAATCCCTGGAAATAACAGGGGGAAAAGAAGCAAAAAAAAGAAAAAAAAAAAAAAAAAAAGGAGGAAAACCATGAGCAGGACAGAGTCACCATGAACATGGAGTTTTGGGGCTTGGCCTCAGCTGTGCCTGGTTCCTGGCAGAGGATCCACTGCTGGGTGGCAAGAGAGCACAAAGAACTCCTCTTTTTTTCCTTCTTAAATAGATACAAAAAAGCACATTTCTATTGCAATAATTGGCAGGCAACGGGAAGTTTCTGGAAATGGAGAAGGCCAGCTGGGAATCGGGGTGTTGCTGTTCCTTCTTTAACACTTCTGCAACCCTGGGGCCAATGGTTGGATTTACAGCACAAATCGCTTCTTCCCAGCGTGTTCCCTTAACCTGCATCTGGTCTCATAACCCTCTCCTCCCCTGCCACCCTTCCCCTTTTCTGATTTGCACTAATTTTAGGGATTTTTTTTTTTTTTTAAGAAAACAACCATCATTTCCAGCTTCTCCAGGAGGCTGAAGATGCCAAATAGCTCTGGCAGGAGGAGCTGATGGTGCTGAGCGTCTCCGGAGGGGCGCGGAGCGGAGAGCAGGGGGTGGCGGGAGGAGGGGGAGGCAGAAAGCAGGGAAGAAATGGATGTCGTGGGTGGGTTTTGCCACGGTGCCATCACATCATCCCAGTGAAACCTGGAACTGCCTCCATTACCACCTTCCCACCTGGAAAAATCTCTTTCCTCCCAGGCTAAACCAGCAATAGCAATTTTATACCTCGGTGTGAACTAAACCTCTGACTTTCTCCCTCCCTCGAGTTTTTGCAATGTCTCTTTGTACAATTATTTTCTTTTCCTTTGGTTTTTTAAAATGTTCATGGTTGCTTTTCCACCTTTAACACCTGTTAGGGAAAGTATTGTACAGGGAGAGAAGCATTTTTATGGATTGGGAGGATGACTGTGGCATTGCTTTGTTGATTAACAAGAAAACAAAACATGTAGCAACTGATTACAGAATGAAAAGCCTGGAGTTAGAGCCTGGTTTGTCCAAAAGAAAACATTTTGCAGGGAGAAATGCTGCTGGAATTGGCTCCACATGGGCTGGGAGAGGAGGAAAACCCAGAAGAGAAGTTTTTCCAAGGAGAAATGTTCCAGCCCTGCAGTGTTAGAGACTGCAAACTGAATTGCTGGAGGAGTTTTGAGGCTGAGGTTGGATTTATTCAGCCCTCAGAGACTACTTGTCTCCCTGGCCCCTGCCTGGTGGGCTCCATCTTTGGGATATTTCCTTTCCAGAAGGCAAAACTCTCCTCTGGAAGAAAACCCCTGCCTTCTTCAGCCTTCTTTGAACCCCATCAGGTTTTCAATGGGTTTTTAATGCATCCAGTTCTGGTGCCCTCAGCACAAGAGAGATCTAGACCTGATGGAGAGAGTCCAGAGAAGGGCCACCAAGATGATGGGAGGGTTGGAGCAGCTCTGCTCTGGAGCCAGGCTGGGAGAGTTGGGGTGTTGAGCCTGGAGAAGAGAAGGCTGCAGGGAGACCTTAGAGCAGCTTCCAGTGCCTGAAGGGGCTCCAGGAAAGCTGGGGAGGGGCTTCTCATCAGAGAGGACACTGATAGGACCAGGGGTGATGGTTTTAAACTGAGAGAGGGGAGATTTAGGTGAGATATTAGGAAGAAATTCTTCTCTGTAAGGGTGGTGAGGAGCTGGGATGGGTTGCCCAGGGAGGTTGTTGATGCCCCATCCCTGGAGGTTTTTAAGGCCAGGTTGGAGGAGGTTTTGTGCAGCCTGGTGCAGGGGGTTGGATCTAGATGACCTGGTAGGTCCCTTCCAACCTTACTGATGAGTCTATGATACTCAGGTTTTTCTCTCTCCTGGAAGCTGAGCTCTCCACATCCCCAGCCAGGCTTTTTCCTTCTCCACCCCAGAGTTGCCAGCCCCGTGTTATCCAGCCCATTGCATCCCATTCATCCCTCCCCGTGCAGGAGGGGGGACATGGGTGACGTTGGCTCCGCTTATCAAAGCTTGATCCAGTGGGAAAAGTCCCATGTGAGTCGAGCCCGGCAGGCGCCGACGGGAAGAGCCATCGCCAGCGCTGTCCCAGGTACACGGGGAAGGGTGACATTCCCAGCACAGAGTCAAGGGATTAAAACCAAAAAAACAACTATGAAATTGGGCGAAGAGAAAGGTGGGAAATGTTGGGGTTTGGCACACAGAGCAGCTGGAGGTCGGGATGGGGAAAGGTGGCACCACAGCCTGCCCGGCTGCTCCCGGGCTGGGTTTTTCCCTGGGATGGGATCCAGGAGCTTGGATGCTAGAGGGGAAATCAAGAGAGGGGGAGAAGGAAAAAAAAAAAAAATTCCCCCACGTTTCAATTTTAATTTGTGGTTTGCTGCCCAAGTTTGAGTGTTTCCAGGGGTGGCCACACAGCTGCAAACAGCTGGAAGGAGAACAGACACCTCTCCAGCCTTTCTTTAAAAGAGCCTTCGTTAGTTGGAGGAGCTGGGCAGCAAAATGAGGGAAATTAAATTAATTAAGTCCTATTTTATCTTATTTTCTTTCTATAAAGGGTTGGGGGGGGGGGGTGTGTCAGGCCTGGCACCTTCTAGCAGGGAGGGAAATGCTGACACAGGGATGCTGGGGCCGGGGCGGGTGGCCAGGGGGGGGCTCTGCTTTGTCAAAAGGCTTTTGTCAACAAGGCTCCTGCTATTTCTGGGCTGGTTTGGGGCTGCGATGGCTCAGCAGCTTCGGGACAATGAGGCTGTTTGCTCAGCCACCAGCCCCAGGGGATGTGGGGTGGGAGGGGATCATGATGCTCCAGGGCTTTGCAAGGGGGGGTTGGAAAAATGAAGGGTTGGCTGGGGAGTTTGGGGGTGTTTGCTCTGCAAATAGATTAGATTGTATATGTTGCATATGGTAAAGGTGTTTTCTGTTTAGTAGGGTAGAGATATTTGATATCTGATCCTAGAATCACAAAATGGTTTGGGTGGGAAGGGACCTTCAAGATCATCCAGATCCAACCCCTGCATGGGCAGGGACACCTCCCACCAGCCCAGGCTGCTCCAAGCCCCATCCAACCTGCCCTTCAACACTGCCAGGGATGGGGCAGCCACAGCTTCCCTGGGCAACCTGGGCCAGGCTCTCACCACCCTCACAGCCAAGAATTCCCTCCTCATCTCCAACCTCCATCTCCCTCTCCCAGTTTTCATCCATCCCCCTCATCCCATCCCTCCCTGCCCTTGTCCCAAGTCCCTCCCCAGCTTTCCTGGAGCCCCTTCAGGCACTGGAAGCTGCTCTAAGGTCTCCCTGCAGCCTTCTCTTCTCCAGGCTGAACACCCCAACTCTCCCAGCCTGGCTCCAGAGCAGAGCTGCTCCAGCCCTCCCATCATCTTGGTGGCCCTTCTCTGGACCCTCTCCATCAGGTCTAGATCTCTCTTGTGCTGAGGGCACCAGAACTGGATGCATTAAAAACCCATTGAAAACCTGATGGGGTTCAAAGAAGGCTGAAGAAGGCAGGGGTTTTCTTCCAGAGGAGAGTTTTGCCTTCTGGAAAGGAAATATCCCAAGGATGGAGCCCACCAGGCAGGGGCCAGGGAGACAAATAGTCTCTGAGGGCTGAATAAATCCAACCTCAGCCTCAAAACTCCTCCAGCAATTCAGTTTGCAGTCTCTAACACTGCAGGGCTGGAACGTTTGGTGGCCCTTCTCTGGACCCTCTCCCCCAGATCTGCCTCGTGCTGAGGGCACCAGAACCGGACCCAGCTCTCCCGGCGGGGTGTGAGCAGAGCGGGGGTGCAGGGTCACCTCCCTGGCTCTCCTGGCCACGCAAACCCCGACAGCGACACCAAATCCGTGAAGTGAACGGGACGGAACAACCAGTGTCTACTAAACAGCTTAACCGGTTGCCTCTGTTGGCAGGATGAGGCCCCTGGACGCCTGGTGCTGGGTGGCCGTGCTGCTCCTCCTGCTCTTCTCCGACGGCACCGGCGGCCGCCGCGGGGCGGGAGGAAGAACCGGCGGCCGAGGGGGGCCCGGGGGGCTCCGGGGGGGTTTCCGGGCCATTTCCCGCGGCGGTGCCACCCCCGGCCGAGGCTCCAAGGTGGCCGGAGCCATCGCAGCCGGTGCTGCCGCCGGGTACGGGATGGGCCTTTTGGGGCGCCCGCGACCGTCCCGTCTGGGCCACGGCATCCCCGGGGCCCGGCAGCCCAACCCGGCCGGGGGGTTTCATGCCCCGAGTTGGCCGGACTTAGGTGGCAAGAGAGGAACCCCCAGCCGAGCCCCCCGGGGAGGCGGCATCGGCCCCGCTCTGCTGCTGCTGGTGGCCCCCGCCCTGGGTTTGGTCGCCCAGCGGCTGCAGCGCTGACAGGAGGGAGGGGACGGCGGGTGGATCCCGAGATCCCTTCGGGAATGACTTTCCTGGGAGATTAGACGTGGTTTGGGGAGGTGGAAGTGACGCTCCGGCCCTGCCTCAGTTTCCCCTGGGCATCCCCCACCCGGACCCTGCAGCTCTGAGCACCCCCCGCCCCGCCGGGACCTGCGGAGATTGGGATCCGGAGTGACACTGGATCAGCCCCGCCCGCGCTCGGCTCCGGATCCTCCTTCTGCAGCTTTACCAAAACCCGCTCTTTTCCCCCCAAAAAGAGCGCTGGGACTCGGTGACGGGGGGAGGGGTGGGGGGCGAGGGGGGGGGGGCGTTGCAGGGCCTGGAAATGGACCCCCTCGCCTTGCAATAAAGTTTGGCCTTGAGACAACCTCCTGGTTTTTAACCAAATCCGGTGTGTTCAGCCCCGGGAGGAGCCGCATCCTCCAGGGAAGGAGGAAGAGGAGGAGGGAGGGTGGTGGGATGAAGGGGGGGGGGAGGGTGATGGGATGAAGGGGGGGGGAGGGTGATGGGATGAAGAGGGGGGGGGAGGGTGATGCTGGGGGACAAATCCCGCCCCTCCACATCCCATCTCTGTGGCTTCCACCTGCTCCAACGCGTCCCAGCCTTCTCCATCCCCCACCCAAAAACTGGAGGGGACTGAAACTCCCTCAGGTGCTTCGTGTTCGGCCCCGAGGATGCAAATCCCCCCTGGGCAGAACTGAAAGGGTCATTAAGGGCTGGGGTTTGTGCTCCTCCTGCCCCAGATCTACCTCTGTTTCCCTGCTCCTGGGCTTGGGAGGTTCAACCTTCCTGGAAAACCTGGTTTGGATGTAGGAAAGAAAATAAAGAGAGAAATATTAGGGATCCCAATGAAAACCACTGGCCTCCAACAGTTAAGTCCCAAATTTTGGAGCCTCGTGGTTTGTCTCTCCATAGAATGAGGGGTTTTTTTGGGATGTCAATACCCTCATCATCTCCCTGGGAGAGCTCTTGAGTCGGGTCTTGCTTCCCTCAAGGAGTGGCAGGAGGTTTGGCTGTTGTATATTGATTTTTCTGGGTTTTTTTAATGATAATTATTTACATTTTCTGGAAGTCATTGGGCTCCTGAGGGATTTGACAGCATTTTGGAGCCATCAGGCATGGATGGCTCCAAGGCTGATGCTTTTAGGCTGAACAAATCCAGTTGTCCCTAGAGATGTTAAAAACGACTAACCTGGTAAACCCTGCAGGTTAAGTTCTAGACTGGAAGGAAGGCAGCTGGAACATGATTGCTTAACTACCATTGAACTTCTAGTTGAGGGGACTTGAAGGACACATTGTTGGAAGGTCCCACCTGGGAGCTACGTAGAGATGGCAGCAGTTTTGTGGAGCACAGAGTTTGTTCACTGGATATGGGGTAACAGTGCCTGAAGGGGCTCCAGGAAAGCTGGGGAGGGGCTTGGGACAAGGGCAGGGAGGGATGGGATGAGGGGGATGGATGAAAACTGGGAGAGGGAGATGGAGGTTGGAGATGAGGAGGGAATTCTTGGCTGTGAGGGTGGTGAGAGCCTGGCCCAGGTTGCCCAGGGAAGCTGTGGCTGCCCCATCCCTGGCAGTGTTGAAGGGCAGGTTGGATGGGGCTTGGAGCAGCCTGGGCTGGTGGGAGGTGTCCCTGCCCATGCGGGGGGGTGCAGGAGGATGGAGCCAGACTCTGCTCAGCAGTGCCCAGGGACAGGACCAGGGGCAACGGGCACAGGCTGGAACCTGGGAAGTGCCACTGGAATATGAGGAGAAACTTCTTGACTGTGAGGGTGACAGAGCCCTGGGACAGGCTGCCCAGGGGGGTGTGGAGTGTCCTTCTCTGCAGATATTCCAACCCCCCTGGATGCAGCCCTGTGGGATGTGCTGCAGGGGATCCTGCTTTAGCAGGGACTTGGACTAGATGATCTCTGGAGGTCCCTTCCAACTCTGACAGTCCTGTGTTCCTCCCAGGGATCGAATATTAAACATCACAAGGACATCTTGCCATTCTTGCAAGCAGATCAGAAGCCTGCCCAGGTGGCAACCATGCACCCTACAGCAACCCTAAAGTGGGCAACACAAAAATTGGAGGGAATAACTTCGTTAGGGCTGCCAGAAAAAGCATCTAAAGAAAAAGTGCTAAAATTGGTATTAATTCCAACCAAAACAGTGACTCTCCGGGCAGAGAAGCCTAAATATTCAGAAGATGAGAAATGAGAGAAATTCTTCAATGTGAAGGCAAATTTTAGCTGGATGGTGGTGACATCTAGTGGACAGGCTGTACCACCCCTCCTGATAGCTCAGACAAAATACCAGGGATGTCCTTGGGGTGTAGAAACTTCAGTCCGTCTTTTGGAAAGACAAGTGGTGTCAGTCAAAATGTTGAATTCCTGGGCCAGACCAGGTCCTGAGGGAGGAAACTGGGAGAATCAGAGAATCCCAAACTGGTTTGAGTTGGAAGGGACCTTACAGATCATCCAGATCCAACCCCCTGCATGGGCAGGGACACCTCCCACCAGCCCAGGCTGCTCCAAGCCCCATCCAACCTGCCCTTCAACACTGCCAGGGATGGGGCAGCCACAGCTTCCCTGGGCAACCTGGGCCAGGCTCTCACCACCCTCACAGCCAAGAATTCCCTCCTCATCTCCAACTTCCAGCTCCCTCTCCCAGTTTTCATCCATCCCCCTCATCCCATCCCTCCCTGCCCTTGTCCCAAGTCCCTCCCCAGCTTTCCTGGAGCCCCTTCAGGCACTGGAAGCTGCTCTAAGGTCTCCCTGCAGCCTTCTCTTCTCCAGGCTGAACACCCCAACTCTCCCAGCCTGGCTCCAGAGCAGAGCTGCTCCAGCCCTCCCATCATCTCTGTGGCTCCTCTGGGCTCTCTCCATGATCTCCATGTCCTTCTGATACTGGGGACACCAGAACTGGACACAATGTTCCAGGTGGGGTCTCCTGCAAACCGAGTAAAGGGGGACAATCCCCCCTCTTGACCTGCTGGCCACTGAGAAGATACGTCAGGGGACTGCAGAGAGAAGATATTTTTATGGATTAGGCTGGAATCTGAGTTCATGGCTAAAACTAATTAATTGGCACATTATTTTGTTGATTGCTTTTCTAATGATAATGTTGATCTACTCTTGTTTGAAAACCAAGTTGATACCAAAGCTGCGTTTCATCCTATGGTTGTAAGAGCAGAGTGGAGACACCAAGATGAAAGAGAAACTGTTCCAAGGCTCCCACCAGCCAAACTGGAGTAAATTTGGGGTTGAGAGCATGGAAATAGTTCTCAAAACTTTTCAAGGGGGGAAAAATGCCAGGACTTTGAATCAGGTTTTGATGAGTTTGTTTGACTTGAAGGATGGTCAGGCCTAACTGAAGAGGAAAGAAGAAATTTGTCTCGTGGGAATCACAGGAGTGATTGTGCTTTACTTCAGTGGTCACAGAAACCACATGAAGTAAGTAGGTGGGGCAAGAAGTTGGGGTCTAGTATTATGTTTAACTAGGAACCATAAAGTCAAGAGAATAAGAGATTCTGTTTAAGCAACTACCGTGGAAAAAAGAATACAATAATTAATCTTGAAACTATCTCGTGGTGGTTGGGGTCACAGTAACCAGTTAAGCTGCTTGGAAATCTTCTTAGTCAACCTGGGTAAGCTGGAGGAAACTGCAGGGGGGGGCTCTTCACCAGAGAGTGCAGTGATAGGACAAGGGGGAATGATTTCAAACTGGAAGAGGGGAGATTTGGGTTAGACATCAGGAAGAAATTCTTCACCATGAGGGTAGGAAGGTGCTGGAATGGGTTGCTCAGGGAGGCTGTGGCTGCCCCATCCCTGGAGGTGCTCAAGGGCAGGGTGGGTGAGGTTTGTGCAGCCTGGTCTGGTGGGAGGTGTCCCTGCTCATGGCAGGGAGGTTGGAACCAGATGATCTTTAAGGTCCCTTCCAACCTTCACCACTCTGTGATCCCACCCATCCTGGTTTGAGTATCAGGAGCTACCACCAGTAGAGCGACTATAGATGACCCATGATTTTTGATAGAAATGAATCCACATGAAGTTAAGGAACTCAAAAGATTCTAAGAGGCCAATCCATGTAAAGGTGAAATGTAATGAGTTGTGAGCAGTATCCATGGGGCAGCAACGTGCTCTCCTGGACAAGAGAGCCAATAGTGTCCTGGGGTGCATGAAGAACAGTGTGCCCACCAGGTCAAGGGAGGTTCTCCTCCCCCTCTGCCATGGTGAGACCACATCTGGGGGATTTTGTCTAGTTCTGGGCTCCCCAGTTCCAGAGGGACAGGCATTTACTGGAGAGAGTCCAGCAGAGGCTACGAGGATGATGAAGGGACTGGAACATCTGATGAGGAAAGGCTGAGAGACCTGGGGCTGTTCAGTCTTGAGAAGACTGAGAGAGGATCTTATTATCATCTATAAATATCTGAAGGGGGGTGTCAAGGAGAGGGGACCAGGCTCTTCTCAGTGGTGCCTGTGACAGGACAAGGAGCAATGGACACAAACTGGAGCTCAGGAAGTTCCAGCTCAACATGAGGAGAAACTTCTGCCCTTTGGGGGTGGCAGAGCCCTGGGACAGGCTGCCCAGAGAGGTTGTGGAGTCTCCTTCTCTGGAGACTTTCAAGACCCACCTGGACACGTCCCTGTGTGACCTGCCCCAGGTGGTCCTGCTTCATTATTTAATAAAATCAAATTTAATTCCTAACTTAATAAATCTCCCCCGTATTTTTGCTTCCCCCCCCCCGTCACTGGTGTGCAGAGCACGGGGAGATGCTCTGACCCTCCCTCCCCAACTTCATTTTCAGCCTCTGCCAAGGGCTGCACTGCAGGAAAAGGCCTTCAAAGTGATTAACATCTTCATTAATCACCTTGTGTTGTGGAGATCTGGGGCTGCTTGTTTGGCTGGTGGAGCAGGGATGCTCTGGAGATGCCGAGATCCCTCGGAGATGCATTTTTTTTGGGGGTGTTTTCCTGCAACTTTTGGCACAATCGCCCGTGAAGCTCGAGCTTAAATGTGGGAATATTTTTTTTGGGGGGTGGGAGGATTCAGTTTTGCGAAACCACCCGCGGGACTGATCCTGGAGCTGGGGCTCCACCAGGAGATGGTGCTGTCCCCCCGGGAAGCGGTTCCTCCCATCCCGGGATCAAATCCCGGGATAAAATCCCCCCTGGAAGAGCTTGGGAAACTCGCTTTGCACTTGGAAGTCTCCAAACGTGACAATCGCTCCTCCACCTCTTCACAAAGAGGCCAAAATTCACCAAAAAATCCTCTTTTTGCAGCTCATTTTTATTTTATTTTGGCAAGAAAGAGATCTTGGGGTGTTCTGCCCCCACGGGGACGGTTGGTTGTGGAGATGGGGGATGAGAAGCACCTGGGACACGGGATTTGGAGGAGAATACAAAACCCCCACCCCCAAAATGATCACATTTATACTTTGGGGTGTGTTTATGATCAGGCTGGCAAAACAGAAACCTTTCCTGCCCTCTCCTGGCAGCAGGATTTGCAGTATTTAGCTAATTAATGCAGAGCAATTAAATTATCCAGTTCCTTCTTTGTCTGGAGCATTTTTCTCCTCTTTCTTGGTTCTTGGGGGGTGTTTCCCCCTTTCCTTGGGGGGCATTTTCCCCTTGTTTTCCTATTTTTCCCCTTGTTTTCCTATTTTTCCCCTTGTTTCCTTCTCTATGGGGAGATTTCCTCCTTTGCTGGTTTTTTTTTTCCCCTCTCCTTTGCTGTTTTTTTCCCCCTCCTTTGTTGGGCAATATTTTATTTTTGTTCCCCCTTCTTCCTTGAGGATTTTTCCCTCCTTTGTTGGGTTTTTTCCTTTCTTTGTGTTTGTGGCTTCCTCCTTTTTGAGTTGCTTTTTTTTCCCCTCCTCCCTCTGGGCTGGTGCAAGGTCTATTTTAGGACCTTCAAGCCCACCCCCAAAGGAATTAATTCCTCACCTTTTCCTTTCATTTTAAGCTTGAAATTGCTCTCATTTAACCTGGAAAAATCCTAATTAAGAAGAAGGGTTGGACAAACCACCCCAGAGTCTCACTTTCACAGGCTTTATATTTATTTGTGTCCCCCCACAAATAAATGACACGCGTGGGGGGGAAAGTCTGAGTTGTTTTGAGTATTTTAGGGCAAAACAACATCCTAAACCAACAGTCTTGGTCAAGTTTAGAGCTGGAAAGGTTGCATTAAAGAGTTGGTGGAGGATGACAGACCCAATATCCTCTTGGGGGGGCTTTTTATTCCCCAAATCCTCTTTCTCATCATTATTTTTTAAAATTCCTTTTGCAATTTAAATATCTATGTTCTAGAAAACAGATTCATTTAGAATATATTTGTATAAACAACTACATAAACAAGGCCTGTTTGTTCCTAACAACCCCATTAGTGGGAAAAGGTTAAATGAAATTGTGGGGTTTAGGCCAAACTTTGTGCTGAATGGGAACAAAGGCAGGGACACACAGGGTGACAAAGGCCACCTCTGTCTGCAGCGCTGGGGGGACAAGGGAAGAGTTGTTTGCAGAAATGAGGCTGAAGGGCAGCTTGGCTTGACCATTTTTTTAATTTGTACCAGACATTGAACACTTAGAAAATAAGTCTCAGGATGGCAAATTCTGGGGCATGCACCGTGACGGGTTTACAAACCATCCGCGTTACGAAGGTGCCCTGCTTGTCCCCTCCACATCCTCCAAGTCTCTCTCTTATTTTTAAATATATTTTTAATCTATATATTTTTTCACTGAGCTTACACCGAGGCAAAAATAAAAACTACCCTGTTCAGGAGGGTGTCATTCAGTGCCTTGCAAAGAAAAAAAACAATCAAAGATAAAATACATGAGAAACGGGACGCGGGGAGAGCGGTTGGACGCCAGAGACTTGACAGATGTTCCAGGTTTTCCACCACCCAGCACAGCCCCAAGCAGGAGAAGCAGGAATTCCACACGTTTCTGGCAAAAAGGTGGGTTTTTTTGAAGCATCTCCCATCCCTCAGGCTCAGTTTCCCTGGTGCTGTTTGTTGTAACCATCTGGTTTCGCTCATTTAAGCCTCGTGCTAGGTGCTTGACCCCCCCCACACACACACCCTCCTTTTTGTTGTATTTTAACATCCTTTAGGTCAAGCTGGTCAAATGTGTCACTTCTCACCTAGAGAGCATCCAAACCAGCCTTTTTTCCAGCTGTGACATCTCCACTTTTACTATTTTGGGGTTTTGGGGGGGGCATTCAGCAGTACTTTTTGCCTTTGGGCAGGCTAAGGAGGACAGCAAGGCTGAGCTGAAAAGCAAAGCAGCATGTAAGGGGGAGTCAACCAAGACCCAGCTGGGGCTTTGGTTTGGCTGCCAGGGGAAAATAAACTATCAAAATCACTTTGTGTGTGTTGCTGCAGGGGGTGGTCACAGGGTGAGAGGTGCAGCGCGGGCAGGTCCCTATGTACAGCAGGGCAGGTGGGGTTTTTTGGATGAAAGGGTGAAAATTGCAACCTGGCAGATTTGGGGGGAGGCTTGGGAAAGCCAAATGTGAGCATCCAAAAACCCCTGTGGGGAATCCAAGTATCCACGGAATGTCCCAGGAAAAGGTTTTGTGGGGTTTTTTTGGGGGGAGAGGGGGCAGAGGGATGGAGGGGGATGAGGGAAAACCCTCCTTGTTTAGCAAAGAGGGTTTTTTGGAAATGCTCTTGCAGGGATGCCAAGGAGCAGGGGAGCCCCTTCCTCTCTGCCTGGTCCCTCTCAGGGTTGCCCCCGAGGAAGAGGTGGTGAAGCTCCTCTGTATTTTTTGGGCATCCAGCTTGGGGTGGAGAAGGACGTTTTCACCCCGTCGCCGAAACCGGAGGCGACAGGTAAGGTGCCCAGTTGGCCCAAGGGCTCTTCACCAAACACAACGGCAAGCAAGAACACAGTGGGGTGAGAGACCCCCAGGACGGAAGTGGGGGGTCCCCGTGGGGATGCAGGTGCCAGCTGGAAGCATCAGTGCATGGCAAAGAGGAGGAGGAGGAGGGTGGCGAGGGAGGCGCTGGCCACGCGGAGCCGGATGCCGGAGGAAAACTGGTACCGCTCGTACTCCCGGTACTGCTGGACACACATCTCCCTGATCACCTTGGTCACCACCTTGGTCTCCATCTCGGTCTCTGGCTGGCTGGCCTCTGGAGCAGCCTCTGAGGTGTTCTTCTTGGCAGCAGGGCCGATGTTGTACTCGGTCACCGTGATGTTGAAGCAGTCGGCGACGAAGACGTCCTGCGGGACGGAGCCGCCGTAATCCCGGTAATACACCTGGTTGGGGTAACGAGCCCTGTTGTCGTCCCACCACCGGCGCTCGTCGGGGCTGTCGAAGTGATAGTGCATCCCCGACATGACACGGCCCATGGCGTAGCCCCCCAGCCCCCCAACAACAGCCCCCGCTGCAGCTGCCCCAGCCACGTGCTTCAGGTTGGTCTTGGATTTAGGAGGCTTCCAAGGTTTTTGGTTGTGGTAGCTTCCTCCGCTGGAGGGGTTGTAACCTTGTCCCCAGCCCGGGTTGTGGGGGTATCCTGGGTTGTGAGGGTATCCTGGGTTGTGGGGATAGCCGGGATTATGGGGGTACCCCGGGTTGTGGGGGTAGCCAGGGTTTTGGGGGTAGCCGGGCTGGCGGGGGTAGCTGGGCTGGCGGTGGCTCCCGGTGCCCCAGCCGCCCCCGCTGGGTTTGGTTTTGCCCTTCTTGGAGAAGGCGCCGTCGGTCCAGGTGCTGAGGAGCAGGGCCACCAACCAGCAGGTGACGAGGAGCCGGGCCATGGCTGCGGGACACGAGGACAGGCAGGTCACAAGAGGGGGACACCAGCAGCTGCAGCCGCCCCATAATTATGCATCAAATCCAACCCCCCTCGGCCCCTTGAACCCAACTGCTCTGGACTTCAGTGCACATTTATCCTCCCCAAACCCCCTTCCGTACAAATGTGGAGATATTTTGGTATGTTTTTACTTATATTTATAAATTTTAATAAATACATTTCTCTCCCCCACCTCCCTGACAGGTCCTCGGCTGGGAGCAGCACGAGCAGCCCCACCTTTAGGCTCCATTAATTATGCATCCCAAAATACCCACCATCCCCCTTCATTCCAGAATTAAATGCATATTTATCCTTCCTAAACCCCCTCATTTTTACATATATACATTTAAATTTTATATATGAATAGGCAGGTTTGTATTTTTACATCTCTTTGTATTTTTAGATATTTATAGATCCTGAAAGGTTTTTAATCTCTATTTTTAAATTATCTTTTTTCACTTAGCTTACAAGTATGATATGTATTAAAAAAAGAGAAGTATTTTTAAATATGTATTTTAATACATTATATATATAATATATATGAATAGTATATATATGCTACTCATATACACACACACTATATAGTATATATAGTATCTTCTCCACCTCCCTGACAGGTTCTCTGCTGCTAAAGGTAATTTGAAGTCGTGGGGGAAGCAAAAAAGCTTTGGGGAAAAATGCTTCACTTGGTTGGGAGGTAAAAAAATCCCCTTCTCAAACCTGCTCCCTCCAATCAGCTGCTGTAAATGACATTTCTGGTGGGCAAGGATTGAAGGCTGGGAACAGATCCGTCCTCATCTCAAAGCTTTTGGTTACTCGGTGTGTTCTGGAGGGTTGTGGGTTTTTTCCCCCCAAAACGATGACATTTTGTGTGTTTCGCTCAAGTATCTGGTCACGTGCAACAGGCCTTCACTAAAGAAGAAGTTTAATTTGGCTAAAATGTTTTAATTCAGTTAATATTTTTTTCCAGGTTTAATGTTTACAAACAGCTGCTGACTCAGCGTTCCCTCCTGGCATCCCAGGCCATGCCAAATGTCTCCGATGGCTGGTGAGGGTGAAATCCCAATTTTTCACGACCTGTTTCTCTCCTTCTCCACGACCCACCCACCCAAGGCTCCTGCAAATCCTTTGGAAAACACCTCCCGAGGTGCAAACCCCCCCCCCCCCCTTTGGCTGCCTCCCCAGCCAGGCCAAGGAGCTGTGCTCTTGTCCTTGCCTTTAACATCCCAGTCCAGGCAGAGCAAAAAGCTTTTCCATCCTTCTGGAGCTTCAGCAATTCCCACCCCCCTAAATCCCCTGGGATGCCAGAGCGGAAGGGCAAAGCATTCCCAGCACAGTCCCAGGGTGGGAATTTTGCAGCCTCCTTGAATGGTTTGGATGCATTTGCTGGCTCGTTTTACAGGAAGAGAAACAATTAAGGTTTGGGGCCTGAGTGGGTTGTTTTTTTTTTTGTTTCACTTCTCACAGCAGCTAATGGACCAGCTCAGAGATGAGTTGAATTAAGTCCAGAGATTGTTCTGGCTTGGTTGGGTGGGGTTTTTGGTGGCTCCAGGAAGAAGCTGAGAAGCTCCCCCTGCTCCAAACCAGCCAAGGAACCATTAGAGGGACCAGAGATGAACCTCTGCCATTAACACAGGAAACAACTGAGATGACACCTGAGCAGAGGAGCAGTGAAAGGAGAAGAGCTGGGCTGAAGAGGCAGAGGCTGCTGGTGGCTGGTGAGGAAGGAGGGGCAGAAGGTGCCCAAGGAGAAGTTTCCCTGCAGCCCATGGCGAGATGGCAGCTGTGCCCCTGCATCCATGGAGGAACGTGGTGGAACATTCCCTGGGGGCACCAGAAGGGGTGAACTTGGCCAGTGGGCTTGGATTTTGTGGCCAGTGGGCTCGGATGGTGCAGCTGTGGAAGCCCCCGGGCCAGGGGAGGTGCCTGTTCCCAAAGCAGCTCCGGGCCTGGTGGGAAGGACTCGTGGAGAGGTTTGGGAAGGACCCTCTGCCAGGGCAGGGACCCCGTGGGGCAGCAGGGCAGGACTGTGAGGAATCCTTCTCCCTGAGGACGAAGGAGCAGCAGGAACCACCAGCCTGGGAACTGACTCCAAACCCCATCCCCATCCCCCTGTGCTGGGGGAAGGAGGGAGAGAAACTGGGAACAGAGGGATTTGGGTGGGAAGAAGGGAGGGGGGGTAACATATGCAAGCCCTGCTCTGGGGGTGTCTGTGTCCTGTGGGTGCTTGATTAGCATGAAATTAAATTATTTTTTTCCCCAAGTTGAGTCTGTTTTGCCTGGGACCTCAATGGGTGAAGAACCCTCCTTGTCCTTGTCTCAACCCAGGAGCTTCCAGTTGGGTTTGTCCTCCCCATCCCAGGGGGTGTGGGGGGAGTTAAGTGAGTGACCCTGGGGCTGGGTCTTTGTTGTCCTGTTGGGCCCAAACCAGGACAGAGATGATGGTTACAGCACAAGGATGCAGGGGAAAAAAAAACAACAACCCCTGGTTAAGTCAGAAATTCTGTTCCTCGTTACCTTTATGCTCCATAAAAAGCAAATTATTCTCTTTCTGGGGTTCAGATCATGATGCTTTTTTCCCTTCTCCCCTGCAAAAATCTGCTCTGGTGTCCAAAAATGTTGGAATTAAGGCCCTTTCGTGTGGGGGGAAGTTAGGAAGAGATGTAATTAAAAAGAGGAAAAGTCTGTTCTTTGTGCTGGGGAGGAAAAGCAGGTGGGAAATTGGGTGCTAGTTGACAGCACCCACCTGCTGGTGGGGATGGTGAGACCGGGGGGGTAAAAACACCCACAAGTTGGGCAAAAACACCCACAAGATGGGGCAAAACCTCAGGTGGGTGGATGATCCTGGGGCACTGAAGGAAAAAAACAGGGGGAAAAGGCAGCAAATGAGCATTTTTAAATTTATTGTCTTTAATATGTGACTTCCAACAAGAGGGAAAATTAATCAGGAGGGGTAAAAATAACCAAAAGGGGTGGCAAAACCTCAGGTGGGTGGATGATCCTGGGGCACTGAAGGAAAAAACAGGGCAAAAAAGCAGCAAACGAGCATTTTTTAGTTTCCTTTTTTAAGATGTGACTCCCCACAAGGGGGGGGGGAAACGATCAGGAGGGTTAAAAATAGCCAAAAGAGGTGGCAACAGCTCAGGTGGGTGGATGATCTTGGGGCACTTAAAAGAAATAAAAAGGAAATAAGGGAAAACAGCAGCAAATGGGCAATTTTTAATATATATATTTCAAGTTGTGACTCCCCACATGGGGGGCAAAAAAGACCAGGGGTGCTAAAAATAGCCACGAGATGTGGCAAAAACTCAGGTGGGTGAGTGATCTTGGGGTACTCAAGGAAAAAGTAGGGGGGGAAAAAGCAGCAAATTATGAGTTTTTAATTATATTTTTAAAGATGTGACTCCTCATAAGGTGGGGGAAATGATTGGGGGGTTAAAAATAGCCAAAAGAGGTGGCAAAACCTGAAGTGGGTGAATGATCCTGGAGCACTCAAGGAAAAAAACAGGGGGAAAAGGAGCAAATGGGCAATTATAAATTGGGTTGTTTTTTTAAAAAAAATATGACTCCCCATAAGGGGAAAAAGAATCAGGGGAGTAAAAATATCCACAAGAAGTGGCAGCAACTCAAGTGGGTGGATGATCTTGGGGCACTCAAGGAAAAAAAACAGGGCAAAAAAGCAGCAAATGAGTATTATTTAATTTAATTTTTTAAGATGTGACTCCTCACATGGAGGGGAATTAATTGGGGGGGTAAAAATAGCCCCAAGATGTGACAAAACCTCCAGTGGGTGAATGATCCTGGAGCACTCAAGATAAAAAAAAGGGAGGGGAAGCAGCAAATTGGCAATTTTTTAATATATATATTTTTAAGATGTGACTCCTCACATGGGGGAAATTAATCAGGGGGTTTAAAAACAGGCAAAAGAGGTGGCAACAACTCAGGGGGGTGAATGATCCTGGGGCACCCAAAAGAAATAAAAAGGAAATAGGGGGAAACAGCAGCAAATGGGCAATTTTTAATCTATATTTTAAGTTGTGACTCCCCACAATGGGGGGAAAATATATGGGAGGTTAAAAATAGCCACAAGATGTGGCAGAAACTTGGGTGGGTGAGTGATCCCGGGGCACTCAAGGAAAAAAGTAGGGGGGGGGCAAAGCAGCAAACTATGAGGTTTTAATTATGTTTTTAAAGATGTGGCTCCTCTTAAGGGGAGGGAAGGAAAGGGGGGTTAAAAATAGCCAAAAGAGGTGGCAAAAACTCAGGTGGGTGAATAATCCTGGGGCACTCAAGGGAAAAAACAGGGGGGGAAAGATAGAAAATTGGCATTTTGGTGAGGAGCTGGGATGGGCTGCCCAGGGAGGCTGTTGATGCCCCAGCCCTGGAGGTTTTTAAGGCCAGGCTGGAGGAGGTTTTGTGCAGCCTGGTCTAGTGGTTCCCTGCTCGTGGCAGGGGGGTTGGAGCTGGATGATCTCTGAGGTCCCTTCCAACCTGAATGATTCTGTGATTCTATGATTTTTTTTAAATATCTATATTTTTAAGTCGTGACTCCCCACAAGAGGGGAAAAAAAAACAAATCAACCCCTGGATGAAAACAGGTGCCAGGGAAGTCCCAGAGGATGTTCCAGCCTGGCAGCACCGACCTGCTCCTCTAATTGGCCTCGCCAAGATGAGCTCTGCTCACCAGGGCGGGGGCTCGTTTGTGCTCGTGCTGCTAATTAATCAGCTCCTGGGCTTGATGAGCTTTGCCCTCAAGAAATGTGGTCGCTGGCCCCAAACCCCCTGAGAGCCTGACGGGGACCAGGGATCCGATTTTGGGGGCTCGGAGCTGCTTTTCCTCTGCTGGGGAAGGTTATTTATGGCGTGACCTCATTATTAGTAATTATTGTTTTATTTCCCTGACTCTTTAACCTTCCTCCCCGGTTTTTCCCCCCCCCCTCCTCTCTGTGGGCAATGAGAAGTTAATCCAGGGGGTTGATATAGAGGCGATTTATAGATATTTGTGTATCTAAACCTTATTTGAGGGCAGCTCCTTCGGGGTGGGAACAGAAAATGGAGGAGGGACCGGGAGCAGCAATTCCATGCGCAGGAGCTCTCAAAACAGGGGGGTTGGAAGCGGATAAAAAAACCCAACCCCCTGGGGCCAAAATAATTGTGGAATTAACCTCGTTGAGGTGCTGGAAGGGGGGGTGGAAATGAAGGAAGGTGGAGGAGCAAGGAAGAAGCTTGGGAAGGGGGGTGTCTGGACCCTCCTGGGAAGGTCCTGGCTTGTGTTTGGGGGGGTGAATAATTAGGATTTAGGTTATGGAAAAGGGGGGATGAGGGGTTGCTTCCTGAAAATGCCCCCTTTGCTTTTATAAATCCTTCTCTCTCCCCCCACCCCCTTTTATTGGTTTTTTTCTCCCCTTTTAATTTTTTTTTTTTTTTGGTAGCCTCCCAAGGAATGGGAGAGCGGATTCCTGGGAAAGAGCAAAACCCTCCTGGGAAAGAGCAAAACCCTCCGGGAAGCTCTGGAGGTGGGAGAGGAGGAGGGAAAAACCGCCAAGCTTTGCCTCAGCCCCGAATAAACAAGCAAGCAGCGCTGGGTTTTAAGGAGGACGCTCGACTTGCGAGCTGGAAAAGTCTATTTTTAGGGAGAAGAGGCAGCCCTCCCTTCCCCCCCCTCCCCAACCCCGGCGCTGATAAAGCCCCTTTGCCCCTGGAATGATCCCACCCGCATCCCGGTTTTCCCGACACTTACCGGTTGGGAACCCGCTGCTTGGTTGGACCGAGGTGATTCAGCTTCAGCTGCGGGGAGGGATAAATAGGGAGAGGGAGGAGCTGGATCCTGCCCAGCCCTGCCCTGCCCGGCCTCCTTTTCCAGGGAAAACAGCCACCGGGATCCCGCAAAACCGGGATTCACCCTCCAGCATCTTTCCCTGCAGGGACGGGCACGGGAAGCTGGAAAACGGCAGCACTTGGGTGGTTTATTTGGAATATATGGATGGGATGGGAGGGGGTTGGGGCTGGGCTGGGAGTCTTGGAAGGTTTCAGTGCTTGGATGGTTGGTTTGGGAAATATCGTTGGGATTGGTGGGGTTTGGGGGTGGTCTGGGAGTCTTGGGAGGTTGCAGTGCCTGGGTGGTTTATTCTGGAAATATTTGTGGGGTTTGGGGATGGTCTGGAAAGCTTGGAAAGTTGCAGTGCTTGGATGGTTTGTTTGGGAAATATTGGTGGAGTTTTTGGGTGGTTTGGAAGCCTTGGAAGATTGCAGCGCCTGGGTGGTTTATTCTGGAAATGTCTCTGGGACTTGGTGGGGTTTGGGGATGGTCTGGAAGTCTTGGAAGATGGCAGTGCCTGGATGGTTTATTTGGGAAATGTCAATGGGATTGGTGGAGTTTGGAGCTGGCTTGGAAATCCTGGAAAGTAGCAGCACATTGATAGTTTATTTTGGAACTATTAATGGGATTGGAAGGGTTTGGAGCTGGTTTGGAAATCTGGGAAAATGGCAGCTCGTGGATGGTTTATTCAGGAAATATTGGTGGGATTGGTGGGATTTGGGGCTGGCCTGGAAATCTGTTCCCTGGCTGTGCTGGGGAAATATCCATATGAATTTCTGGAGGAGGAAATGAAATGTCAGGGGCAGGATTAAGGTCAGTGAGGCTGGTGAAGTTCCCTCCTGCAACACATGGGCCCATTTATTCCATGCCCAGATGGCTCCTGGTTGTGGTTCAGATACTCTTCAGTGGGCTTCATAAAACCCAAAGCCAAGGAAAGAAAGGAATATGGCACCAGGAGTGGGCTGGCTGGGCTGGATTCATCCCTAGCTTCTAAAAATCAGGCTATTTTTCCATAAAAATCGGTTTCAGAGGAAGTTCTGGTCTCGTCTGGGGAGCTGTGGAGCCTCTGTCACATCCCAGCTGCAAAGCAGAGAAACCCGTTGAGTTGTAATGAATTTTTAATTAATGGTGGGACTTAGCAGGGCTTGGACAACTCCCCTTCTCTCTGACTAGTAGATCCACAGCATCTTTCTCATGGAGCTCCATGCCATGTGGTTTCTTTGGCAGCTCCAGGTGAAGTTTCTCCTGGTGTCCAGCCAAGAGCTGCATCGATCTGGAGGTTTGGCCACAGCTCAGACACCAGCAGGGGGAGGAAATATTGGGAGTTAAGTGCAAGGAGGGGGGTGGGGGGGTTTGTGCCAGGTTAGAAAGCTTTAATGGGATGGGGTTTGTTGGGAAAAATCCAACACTGGAAAATGCTGACTTGGGTTTCGTGATGTGCTGGGTGCACCTGACCCTGCTTTATTGCTTCTTAGTGATGATTCTTTGTGGGTTTATTGGTGGAAAATGGGTTTATTCACATAATTCTGAACTTGTTTGGGGAATGAGTTGCAGGGAGAGTTTGGGGGAGATTAGCTGGGGTTTGGGGGTAATTCAGTGGGGGTGGGAGGCAAGGATGAAGGCCCACAGGCTGTCCCCATCCTGCTGTTACTCCCTGGAGCCACCAGGAAAACATCTGGGCTCAAGATGACCCCATCTCAGGTCACGTTTAGCTCATCAAAAACCTCTTAAAACCTTCCAAAGGCAAAAGAAAAATGGGAATAAATGCTGCGTTCGGGGGGGGGGGGTTAATGAAATGCACTTTGCAGAGCTTGGTTTATTTTCTGGTCTCACCAGGGAAAAGTCTCTTGTAAGTCAAACTCCTCTACCTTGGTTTCTTCTTGGGGATCAGATGTCTCAGTTGGCTCCTGCCTGGATGAGAGCAGAGAATGAGGAGATAGAATGCACGCCCAGGAAGTTTGTAGACAACAAGCTGGGAGGGACTGTTGATCTGCCTGAGGGTGGGGAGGTTCTACAGGAGACTTGGACAGGCTGGATCCGTGGGCTGAGGTCAACTGCAGGAGGTTCAACCACGCCAAGTGCTGGTTGGGCCACAACAACCCCAGGGAATGCTCCAGGCTTGGGGAAGGTTGGCTGGAGAGCTGCCCAGAGGGCAGCTGGGGGTTCTGATGGATAGGTGGTTGAACAGGAGCCATCATTGTGGTCAGGAAGGCCAAAGAATGGCATCCTGGCCTGGATTAGAAGCAGTGTGGCCAGCAGGACCAGCGGGGTGATTGTCCCTCTGTGCTCAGCAGTGGTGAGGTCACACCTCAAGTATTGTGTCCAGTTTTGGGCACTTCAGTACAGGAAGGACATTGAGGTGCTGGTGTGTCCAAAGAGGGGTGACCAAGCTGGCAAAGGGCCCTGAGAACAAGGAGCAGCTGAGGGAACTGGGGCTGTTTAGTCTGAAGAAGAGGAGGCTGAGGGGAGACCTCATTGCCCTCTGCAACTGCCTGGAAGGAGGTTGTAAAGAGGCAGGTGCTGGACTCTTCTCACAAGAAACTGGTGATAGAACAAGAGGAAATGGCCTCAAGCTGCATCAGGGGAGGTTTAGACCAGGCATGAGGAAGAGCTTCTTCACTGAAAGGGTTGTCAGGCATTGGAACAGGCTGCCCAGGGAGCTGGTTGAGTCACCATCCCTGGATGCGTTTAAAGTCAAATAGATGTGGCACTTGGGGACATGGCTCAGTGCTGGAGTTGGGGGAGCAGGGTTAATGGTTGGACTGGATGATCTTGAAGGTCTTTCCCAACCTAAGGGATTCTGTGAAAATGCAATTTGGGGGATAAAGGGGGTGACAGAAGTCCTGGGGGCACTTGATTCCCAGCCAGAAAGGATGCTGCTGCTCCATCAGGCTGCTCATTTCCTACGTTGGTTTGGAATTTAAAAAAATTGCAGCCTTATTTGGGGAATTTTGCATCATTTTTTTGGTGGTGAGGGCTTCATTGCAGACATGGGGTCAAGCTGCACCAGGGCTGTGGACCCCAGGAAGGACAGCTTCCAAGAGGAAAAAAAAAAAGCCATTTTTGAGCCATTTGGAGTAGAAGAAGGGGTTGTCCATGTGCTACATGGAAATCTTTTCCTCCACCTTTGTTTTTTGGATAAAACTACAGGAAAAGTGCAGCTCCCAGCTGAGGTTCCTCCTCTGCTCCCAAGGGAAGTGGTGGATTCCCTGACATGGGACAGTTTGAAGTCTCAGTTTGACAGGGTGTTGAGCCACCTCATGTAGAGTATCACCTAGAAAGGTTGGAGCAGATGATCCTCGGGTCCCTTCCAACCTGGCATTCCATGATTCTGTGGTTCTTCCCAGTTTTCCTGTAAAAAGAAGAAATAATCATAAGAAAAAAAAAATAAAAGAAAAAAAACTAAAAAGAAAAAATAATAAAAAGAAAAAATTAATATAAACTAGGAAAAAGGACTTGATAACTTTTTAGCCATGGATGGGAACAGCCCAGGAGGCACCAGTGGCAGGAGCAGGACATGAAATCCGTGCCCACCCAGGGCATCAGCACCAGTTCCACAACCCGTGGTGGGGAGAAATCCCAGAGTCCCTAATCCTGGAGGCACAGAAGGACATGAGGAACCTGCCAGGAGAGCAGGAGAGTGTGTGTGGGGAAGCAAACAGCCCAGACTTTCCATCTTCCCCTGCTTTTTCTGCGTTTCCACCTCGTGCTGCCTCTAGGACGGGGGTTGGGTTTGGTGGTTGTTTTTTACGGGTTTGGTTTTCTTTTTTGGACAGATGCAGCTCTGTGCAGAGCTAGCATGGAAGAACAGAAATCCATTTATGACTTCTCTACTAAATAAGCTTCGTTGCAGCCAGGGAGGGGCTTGTCCCACCCCTCCCCACCACCCCGTCTTGATCAGCTTTCCTCACCAGGAAGATCTTCCTCACAACCCTGATCTCCAGGCAGACGTGACTCGCAGGGCAACAGGATCCTGCTGGTGGGAGGAGCGATTCAAAAGGGGCTTTGGGGGAGTGGAGAAAGCAGCAAATCAACCCAGTAATCTGCTTCTTGTTTTTCCCAGATGAAGGTAGATGCCTGGGGAAGTGGATTAACCACATTAATTTAAGATGAATTTCTCTTCCGCAGGGAACGGGAGCTGAAATCGAGAATATGAGAGGCCAGGAGCACCCAGCTGCCTTTCTTCCTCTTAGATAATAGCCTTAAAAAGGCAAAAAATGTTCATCCAGCTGTTGCAATTGGATTAGGAGGGTCCAAAACTTTGTTCCTGGGCTGCCTGCTCTTCCTGGCAGGACCAGGCGTAAGCTCCTTACGCATGAGACCCTCCCTGCTGATGCCTGCTCCATCATGCCCTGTGTCTTTAGGAGACAAACTGTTCTGGGAATGACTCCAAAAAGTGTACATCAGCCCCTCCCAGGGTTGACAGCATCACCCAGGTGTGCTAGGAGGTAAACCAACAGCTTTTATTTAAAAAAAAAAAACCAACACAATAAAACCCCTTTTCTGGAAACATTTTCATGTGGGGCTGAGCGCTGGTAATAGAAGAGCTTTGAAGGGTGGGAAAAACATCCCAAGTTTGGGTAATCGAGCCTCCCTGGATTAATTTATGGGACATGGGAGAAGTCCTGCTTGCTTGAGGAAGAGGTTTGCTGTCCAGTTTGGTTGCAGCCCAGAGTGAGGTTTAAAAATAACTTGTCCCTGTGCCTCGGGAGCAGCCACCGCGGGACATGCCGGGTTTGTGCCTCTGGGCTGAACAATTCCTGCTGTGTCTGGGAGAAGGAGGGAGGGAGGAGCTGGAACCCGTGGGAGAAAGGGCTCCTTATCTCCTTCCTCAGCAAGAAATCTCCTCATTTTGGGGCAGACAATGACAATCCAGTGTCCAAGCTCTTTTAAAACACGATGTTCCTCTATAAAGCTGTGGGAAAAACAACTTCCCCAGCGATGCGGTAATCCAGCTTCCCAGAAATTTCCCGGTGAGCTGCCATCCCAGCTGGCTTCTTCACAGGAAAAGCTGAATATTGATATTTTTCTTTCCCCTCACCGCAGGGTTTGCAAGACATGGCTCACTCAGAGGCTTTCCTTGGCCTCTCCCCCATTTATTTTTAACTTGCAATCCCCTTGGAAGACTTTCCGAGATCAGCGCGGCGGCGGCAGCACGTTGGGTGACATAACGTGGCTGAGCTGAGGTCACCCTCTTAAAAATAAACCCAGGCACACCCCGGGAGGGGCAAGGCCACTCCCATTGGCATGGTTTTTCCATCAGTCATCCCTGCCAGGCTTGGATTCCACTTCAGGGAATTGTTTCTCTCTGGGAATGCATCAGCTGAATGCCAGGAGTTTGTGAGAACGCGTCGACGTCCCGGCTGACGTGTTGAAACGGTGGCTTCTGAGGGCAGGAGCATCTTCTTTTGGAGCTAGGATGGGTGGAGGAAGCCCCCACTATCCTTGGGACTCCCTGTGGATTCCTAGGGAATTGCATTGGGAAAAGGGCAGGACTTTTTACAAGAGTTTGTAGTGAAAAAACGAGGGGGAATGGATTGAAACTGGGAGAGGGAGATGGAGGTTGGAGATGAGGAGGGAATTCTTGGCTGTGAGGGTGGGGAGAGCCTGGCCCAGGTTGCCCAGGGAAGCTGTGGCTGCCCCATCCCTGGCAGTGTTGAAGGGCAGGTTGGATGGGGCTTGGAGCAGCCTGGGCTGGTGGGAGGTGTCCCTGCCCGTGCAGGGGGTTGGATCTAGGTGATCTTTAAGGTCCAACCCAATTCCCTGGTGAGAAATGGGTCCGTGGGGTGAGATGGGAAAAGCTGAACCTCAGGAAACACAGACAGTGCTTTATTTTTAATTAAAACAAAAGGTCAAGCAATGGACTGAACCAAGGAGCAGGTCGGAAATGGGGAAATGCTTAAAAGAAGTGTTGCATTTTTCTCTTAACGAGATGTTTTTTTCTTTTATAACCATAATTTTGGCCCAGGTCTTGGCCTTGTTTATTCACCTGGGAGGGAATCCAGCTTCCCAACCCGTGACCTGGTTTCTATCCCACATCCTCAGCAAGGATGAGATGATTAAACCCAACTCGCTCACGAAACAGTCGTGCAAATCCTCTTAGCTGGGGAGGACGTTTCCACTCCGACTTTCCCCGTTCCCTCCTACAAAGGGTTCCCAGAATTGGGGTTTCTTCTCTCCCCCCCCCCCCCTTTTTTTTTTTTTCCAACTGTAAATGAGAATAAACAAAGACCAACTGGGCTTGAGGAATGGGAAACTGGGCCAGATTTTTTGCCATTAGGGTTTTTTAATCTATTGGAACAGTTTTCCAGGTGATGTGCATGTTTCTGTCCATTTTTTGGAGCATCTTCCAGCTGGGATGTTGACCCAAGATGGTGCTCAACTTGATCCAAAGCTTTTCTTTCCCCTAAACCAACAAATTAAAGCCTCTTTATGAAGCTTATGCTGGTCAGGTTGACATTAGATACCAAAGATCACAGAATCCCAGAATTGTCAGAGTTGGAAGGGACCTCCAGAGATCATTTAGTCCAAGTCCCTGCTAAAGCAGGATCCCCTGCAGCACATCCCACAGGGCTGCATCCAGGGGGGTTGGAATATCTGCAGAGAAGGACACTCCACACCCCCCTGGGCAGCCTGTCCCAGGGCTCTCTCACCCTCACAGTCAAGAAGTTTCTCCCCATCTTTCAGTAGCACTTCCCAGGTTCCAGTCTGTGCCCATTGCCCCTTGTCCTGTCCCTGGGCACTGCTGAGCAGAGTCTGGCTCCACCCTCCTGCACCCACCCTGAGATACTTCCAGGCACTGAGAAGGTCTCCCCTCAGCCTTTTCTTCTCCAGGCTGAACAGTCCCAGCTCCCTCAGCCTTTCCTCATCAGGGAGATGCTCCCCAGTCATCTCTGTTCCCCTCTCCTGGACTCTCTCCAGCAGTTCCCTGTCTCTCTTGAACTGGGGAGCCTAAAACTGGTCCCAGTTCTCCAGCTGGGGCCTCCCCAGGGCAGAGCAGAGGGGCAGGATGACCTCTCTCAACCTGCTGGCCACGCTCTTCCTCATGCACCCTAGGATTCCATTGGCCTTTTCGGCCACAAGGGCACATTCCTGGCTCATGCATCATTTACTCTCTACCAGAACTCCCAGATCCTTGTCCCCAGATCTGCTCTCCAGCAGGTCCACCCCTCACCTCTGTTGGTGCCTGGTTCCTTCCTCCCCAGGTGCAGGACCCTCCACTCACCCTTCTTGAGCCTCATGAGGTTCCTCTGCCCAGCTCTCCAGCCTGTCCAGGTCTCTGGATGGCAGCACAGCCCTCTGCAGTGTCACCACCCCTCCCAGTTTGGTGCCACCAGCTGAGGTCACACCCTGTCCCTTCTTCCAGGTCATCGATGAAGATGTTTCACAAGACTGGGCCAAGTACTGACCCCTGGGGACACCACTGACCACAGGCCCCAAGTGGACCTGCTCCACTGGTCACAACCCCCTGAGCTGTGTCACACAGCCAGCTCTCCATCCACCTCACTGCCCACTCCTCCAGCCCATGATACATTTTCTAGCAAATATTCAGATGTTCTAAACCAAATATCCAGGCATTAAATGTCAAATCTGCTCCATATGTTGAATTTCCCACCCTCTTCTCTTGGCAGGGGAGCTGCTGATGGGGGAAACTTCACCATCTCCTGTGTGGGAGCAAGAACAAGCCAATAATCACTGTCTGGCATGAGGAAAAGCCTCATGGAGAGAGGAGGCTGCTCTGAAGATGCTCATGAAGAGTTGTCATGGGCACAGTGCTCTCTGTAGGCATCTCCATGGCTACCTGGGGGTGGAAGGAGCAGAGGAACAGCTTCAACACCCCACGTTCCTTCTTGGCTGGTGTAAATAAGTGATGATGCTTCAGCTCAGCCAAGAAGTTGCTCTCCAGGGATGGCAGCTGGTTTTTAGGCAGAACTTGAAGGCAGCTGGGATTGCAAATTTCTGTTCTTTACGAACAAAATGAGATTTGCAGCATCTCCCCTGAGGGTCTTCCAGGAACTTGGATATGAGTGATGTTCTCAGATGAGGCTCAGGGCTTTTTTTACTCTTTGCCAGTGTGATGGAAAAATCCAAGAGATCTCACAGAACCACAGAATCATTCTAGTTGGAAAAGACCTTTCAGATCATCAAGTCCAACCATCACCCAACTCTACCAACCATTCATCCAACTCTACCACGTCCAGTGCTTCTGACCTGGGATTACCCTTGGAAATGAAGCTGTGTCTAGATAAGGAAGTTGACTTTTGACCAGAGTATGGAGATGGAAGCATCTTATAATGAGGTATTTTCCCCAGCTAGCAATTTTTTGGGGGGTCAACAGCAGCCAAGGTGACACACAACAGGACCACTGAGTCAAAACAATCTGGAGCTGAGATGTTCCACTTACCCACAGCAACTCCCACTGTGGTGCAGCCTGTGTGGAGAAAACCAGGAAGATAAAACCCCTGATCATCCTGAGCAGAGGGTTTGAATTCCAAGGGAAAGAAGCCCACAGGTTTTTCAGGGCTTGGGAATTGCCACAATCTGTGTCACCAAGAGTGAAAAACCAGAGGTGTCACATGTATCTAGCAATGTTTCTGGAGGATGGAGGAAAATTATTGATGATTAATATAAACCCTGATAGGAGCTCACGTGTGGGAGCAGCACCAGAGGACAAACATCCTGCTCCAGTCATGGCCAAAGAGGTTTTCTTTCCTCTCTACAATCATCCCTAAAGCTCAAGACAACTCCTAACTGTCCTTTTCTCAGCAGCTCTGGTGACCTTGGCCCCCAGGTTGTTTTTCAGCACGTTTCCCAGCAAGCCCAGAAGGGCTCTGAGGAGAGAATAATGACCAAAGTACAGAAGCTGCAGGAAATTGGTGTTTCCAGCAGTGGGTCAGGAGCAGCTGTTTATCCTGAGCTGGATGGCAAATAATTCACACCAGGCTCAGTTCCAGGAGGTTTCCTGGAAGCAAAACCTCATCTGCAGCCACGGAGTAGCAGCTAATAATTAGCACTAATAATACAAGATGGTTTCTTTTTTCCAGGGTGTTTTCATCTCCATATTCTGGCCCCAAACAGCTGTGCTGTCCAAAATACTTTTGTGGTATCAATGATTGAGTATGATGATTGGGATTGAGTGCAGCCTTGGTCAGTTTGCAGAGGACACCGAAGTGGGTGGGAGTGCTCATCTGCTAGAGGGTGGGAAGGATCTGCAGAGGGACCTGGACAGGCTGGATCCATGGGTTGAGGTTCTAAAGAGGGACCTGGACAGGCTGGATCCATGGGTTGAAAGACCTGAACAGGCTGGATCCATGGGTTGAGGTTCTACAGAGGCACCTGGACAGGCTGGATCCATGGGTTGAGGCTCTGCAGAGGGATCTGGACAGGCTGGATCCATGGGTTGAGGTTCTACAGAGGCACCTGGACAGGCTGGATCCATGGGTTGAGGCTCTGCAGAGGCACCTGGACAGGCTGGATCCATGGGTTGAGGCTCTGGACAGGCTGGATCCATGGGTTGAGGCTCTGCAGAGGGATCTGGACAGGCTGGATCCATGGGTTGAGGCTCTGGACAGGCTGGACCCATGGGTTGAGGTTCTAAAGAGGGACCTGGACAGGCTGGATCTATGGGTTGAGGCTCTGGACAGGCTGGATCCATGGGTTGAGGCTCTGCAGAAGCACCTGGACAGGCTGGATCCATGAGCCAAAGCCAGTTCATGAAGTCCAACCAGGCTCAGTGCTGGGTCCTGCACTTGGGTCACACCAACCCCAGGCAATGCTCCAGGCCTGGGGAGGAAAGGCTGGAAAACTGCCCAGCAGAGAGGGACCTGGGGGTGCTGGTGGACAGGGGGCTGAACATGAGCCATCAGCATGGCCAAGAAGGCCACCAGCATCCTGGCCTGCATCAGGAATGGTGTGGCCAGCAGAAGGGAGCTGATCATGCCCCTCTACTTGGTGAGGCTGCAACTTAAGCACTGGAGTCAGTTCTGGGCCCCTCACTGCAAGAAGGACATTGAGGGGCTGAACCTTGTCCAGAGAAGAACCACCAAGCTGGGGAAGGGGCTGGAGAACAAGAAGAGGCTGAGGGAACTGGGGATGTTTAATTTGGAGAAGGCTGAGGGGAGACCACATTGCTCTCTACAACTGCCTGAAAGGAGGTCGTAGGGATGTAGGGGTTGGACTCTTCTCCCAAGGGAATAATGACAGGACCAAAGGAAATGGCCTGAAGTTGCACCAGGGGAGGTTTAGGTTGGATATTAGGAAGAATTTCAAGAGTGGTCAGGATGGAACAGGCTGCCCAGGGAGGTGGTGGAGTCACCATCCTTGGGGGTGTTCAATAAAAGTGAAGATGAGGAACTTCAGGGCTGAGATTGTAGGTTGTGTGTTTGGGGGGGGGGGGGTTGGGGTGTGGTTTTGGGGTGGGGTTTGTGGGTTTTTTATGGTTGGACTCAGTGATCTCAGAGGTCCTTTCCAACCACCACTATTCTGTGCTGATCCAAGGAGTCTGTCATGCTGAAAATAAAGGAAGTGGGAGCGAAGCCTCTGGGAGTTGATTTCTCACAGAGCTTTGGGAACTTGGGTTGGTTTTGATATGGAAGGATTTTTGATACTGAAGGATTTTTTGAGGTCATCTGTTGCTCAAAAAAAAAAAAGGGGGGGGGGGAGGGGAAAGTTTGATATCATTATATCATCTCCTCTGCTGAGATGAAATTAAATAAAGCTGAGAATTTGGGGTCTTATTTCTGGAACCCAAGTAGCTTAAAAATGACCATTTTTGGGGGCACTGGGATGGGAATGGAGTTGTGAACCCTTCTTCACAGCAGCTGTTTTGTCTCCTGAGTATTTTTTGAGTTATTTTTCAGGGGATGATGAGAAAAGCAGATGGGAGGAGGTCAGGGATCCATTCTCTGGAGCAAACAAAAGGAGCTTGGTGGTGAAAAATGGGGAGGGGAAAAAAAAGGAAAACAAATAACAATAGTAAACCTGGATGCTATTTTAATCCCAGAAATAGGCAGAATTGGCTATAAATTCCTTTTTCCTGTATTTCTTCTTAGTCTGGGAATAGAGAAGAGGGATTTCTGCCTTGAAAGGTCTTGAGGGTTGATCTGGGTTGAGCAGAGCTCCCACCTCCACACCATGGACCCAACCACGGCCCTCTAGCCTTTGAATTATTAACCTGATAGATATTAATTATAGAGGTTTCTCAGGGTCAGTAGGTAGAGGAAGATGTGCTGGGTGAGGTGTCAGAGGAGTTGAATTTCAAGAGAAGAGGATAACGAGGAGGGAGGTGGTTTCACCAACACCAGTTTTATTAAGTCTTCCTAAGTGCACAGAATGTGGATCCCAGACAAGCTGAGAGAAAAAAAAAACACCTCTGATGGAGGAAATACCTGGTTTTCCTACAAAAATTACCAAATCCAGGAGCTGGAAATGAGCTAATTTGTCTTTTAACGAGTAAACAAGCAGAGGGAAGGAGTGCTGGGTGGGGGGGGAACCCCTTTGGGGACAGTTAAGTATAAATCATGACCTTTGTTTGGGTGAGGAATCATTATCCAGCTTCTCCCCACTTTATGTTTTTTCCTAAAAAAAAAACCAAAGTGCCCTCCAGTTGGTTCAGGGCAATTTCCTGGATTAACTGTTGGTGATTTACTATTAACTGAGAGCTGCAACTGCTCACATTTTTAATCCATCAACCTCCCAGGCAGGGAACAGAGACATGGCAGCAGTGGCCACCCATCTCTTTTGGGGTGAATTCTTCTGTTAATCACTGCTTATCTGGGTGATTATCTGTTATTTATTGTGAACCAGCTACAAGAAATAACTTTAGGAAGAAGATCCAGCCAAATTGGGCTCATTTGTTTGCAAACAAGTATATTTTTAATCAGCTAAACCAGTCTTATTGCTTTTTATGTTCTGAACCACTTAAAGCAGGTAATCCCTTTGCTCTTCTGCACCACATAGTGGGAATTGTTTGGGTTGGGGTTTTTTTTAAATGTAGGATTAGTGTTGAGAGGAGATTATAAAAATGAGGCAGACTTTTCCATTTCAATTATTGCAGAATTTCAGGACTGTAAACCCTCAAAATACACCCAGCTGGGAGCAGATGTATTTTCTGATTGAATCCTCCCCACCAACAACCTTCCTCTGACCACTAAATATTCTATTTCTAAAGCTGATTTTTTTCTGCAGATGACACCTCCAGACATGCTGAGGGCACCCCTGGGCATGGGAGGTTCCTGCAGGAATTCTTTGGGCTTCAGTTCCTCAAATCCCTTTGCAAAAAGCCTTTGCAATGCTGACCTCTGCAGGCTAATACCGCACGAAACCAGCTGGCTCTAGGCAGCAATAACCTAAATAATGCATTAAAATGGGTATTTCAAGCATTATTGCCGGCTGTGGGTAGCAACAGCCATTTAATAATGCATACAAATGGGGGATTTCTCTGTCGATTAGCAGGCAGAAGTGTTTCAGTGAGGGAAATACCAGGAAATCCTTGTTTGCTTGGAAGGGGCTGTATATATTGTGTAAATAATTTGCTGACAAAGTGGTTTGAAACCAGGGGATGCGGGATATGAATAAAATGCTGGTATTTCACCCCATAAAGCCGTTGCTGCTGTAAACTGGGATCAAAAGGCTCTGCCTGGGTTTCCTTTGGGGATTTGGGGGAAGAGCCAGAAACCACCTGTGGCTCTGCAGCTGACACCCCACCTCTAATTAAGCTCTAATTAGCAGCACCCTGAGGGCCAAGAAAGCCCCCAGGCCTGAGGTGGGTGAGGGGTTATGTCTGCTGGGGCTCTGGGGGGCTAAAGAGGGGGATCCTGTGGGTCCAGACCCTGTAATCACCTCCTGGCCCAGCTCCTTCCTTCTCACAGCCCGGCCCTGGGGATCCCATCCAAGGCCTGATAGTCATAGGATACTCTAATTAGTCAATTCAGTAGAAATACAGCCAAATAAAAATTTACTAAAATAACGAATTCACTATCCTAAGGGTGACTTCTAAAACTCTGTGCTTTGTGAAACTTACCAGCCAACGATGCCAAGCATCCTGCAGGCTGTGAGAACATCAAGTCTTGTAAGAACCTGTGGCACCTACAGACAACACTGGTGTTGGTTCTGACCCACCTGGGCAACCTACCAGCGGGAGGCTGGAGACAGGACCAGGACAGAGACAGGACAAAGGACAAGAGACAGCACCAGGACAGAGACAGCACCATGACAGAGACAGCACCAGGACAGAGACAGGACCAGGACAAGAGACAGGACCAGGACAGAGACAGGACCAGGACAGAGACAGGACCAGGACAGAGACAGGACCAGGACAGAGACAGCACCAGGACAAGAGACAGGGCAAAGGACAAGAGACAGGACCAGGACAGAGACAGGACCAGGACAGAGACAGCACCAGGACAAGAGACAGGGCAAAGGACAAGAGACAGGACCAGGACAGAGACAGGACCAGGACAGAGACAGGACCAGGACAGAGACAGGACCAGGACAAGAGACAGGACAAAGGACAAGAGACAGGACCAGGACAGAGACAGGACCAGGACAGAGACAGGACCAGGACAAGAGACAGGACAAAGATGACAAAGGACTAGAATCAACAAAGACCCCCCCCAGGAGACCCTCGAGCAGGCATCATGACAAAGATAGCCAATTCCAGGAAATGAAATGCCTATGTGAAAGAATTCTGGGAACTCATTGACATGGAGCTGAAGATGCCTGGTTTTGGTGTCTGTTAATTAGTTGTGGTGTTTCCCTGACCGGTCGGATTCACCATTCTCCTGGTGAACCCCCAGCGCAGCAGGAAGGAACGCCTGCTCAGCAACAGCTTGTGTCTTGCGACTGGGTCCTGATCTCGGGACCCTCACCCGCCTCCCACTTGGGCGAGGAGCGTTAGAAAGAAAAAGGGGGGGTTGGAAGCTCCCGATTTTTTTTTTTTGTTTCAGGCCCCAGAGTATCCCCAAGGATCCGGAGCTCTCACCGGGCTCCCGCGGCCTCCCCTCGGCCCCGCAGGGTCTGCAAGTTTGCTCAGCCCCTCAGCCCCCTCAACCCCCTCAGCCCCTCAACCCCCTCAGCCCCTCAGCCCCCTCGGCCCCTCAGCCCCCTCGGCCCCCACAGCCCCCTCAGCCCCTCAGCCCCCTCGGCCCCCACAGCCCCCTCAGCCCCTCAGACCTCTCAGCCCCCTCGGCCCCTCAGCCCCCTCGGCCCCCTCGGCCCCTCGGCCCCCTCAGCCCCCTCGGCCCCCACAGCCCCCTCAGCCCCTCAGCCCCAGAGCCCCCTCAGCCCCTCAACCCCTCAGCCTCCTCGGCCCCCTCGGCCCCGGAGCCTCCTCAGCCCCCTCAACCCCACAGCCCCCTCAGACCTCTCAGCCCCTCAGCCCCGGAGCCCCCTCAGCCCCTCAGCCCCCTCAGTCCCCACAGCCCCCTCAGCCCCGCAGCCCCCTCGGCCCCTCAGCCCTGGAGCCCCCTCAGACCCCTCAGCCCCCTCAGACCCTCAGCCCCACGGCCCCTCAGCCCCCTCAGCCCCTCAGCCCCTCAACCCCTCAGCCCCTCAACCCTCTCAGCCCCCTCGGCCCCTCAGACCCCTCAGACCCGGAGCGCCCTCAGCCCTTCAACCCCCTCAGCCCCTCGGCCCCCTCAGCCCCCTCGGCCCCCACAGCCCCTGCAGCCCCCTCAGCCCCGGAGCCCCCTCCAACCCCTCAGCCCCCTCAACCCCTCAGCCCTCTCAACCCCTCAGCCCCTCAAGCCCCGCAGCCCCCTCGGCCCCTCAACCCCCTCAGCCCCCACAGCCCCTCAGCCCCCTCGGCCCCTCAGCCCCCTCGGCCCCTCAGCCCCTCGCCCTCCACCCCGGGGCCTTCCCCATCCCCCAGTCCCACCACCCGCCGCCTCCCCCGTAGCCCCCTCGGGCCTGGAGCCCCCCCAGCCCAACCAGCCGCCGCTCCCGGGCGCCCCGCGGCTCCTGCTCGTCCTCCCGGCCCCGGAGGCCTCAAGGCCGCGGCCTCTGCTGCTCCGCCCCGGGGCCGCCTCCCACACCCCCCGGGCCTGAGCGGCTTCCCCGGGGGGAGAGGAGGGCGGCGGTGGCCGCGTCAGAAAGCAGGCGGGGCCGGGTTTGGCTGTGGGGAGGACTTTAATGTGTCCCCGCGCGGGGGTCTCGGCCGTGGGGCAGCGCGGTGGGCCCTGCAGGGCCTGCCCGAGGTGCCCGGGCTGCGGGGAACCTTCCCCCGCGCCCTGGCTCGGCCGGGCTGTCCCTGACGGGTGCTCAGACGCCTCAAGGTGGTCGAGGAAGAGACGTGAGAGGGACCTGGAGCCCCACGGAGCGCGGAGGTGCGCGCCCCGTGCCCGGGGAGGGATGCTCAGACCCGGCGGGAGGCTGAGGAAGAGATGTCAGGGTGGCCCTGAGCCCCACGGAGCGCGGAGGTGCGTGTCCCCTGCCCGGGGAGGGATGCTCAGACACCCTGGAAGAGGTGTCGGAGGGACCCTGCGAGATGCTGGAGGCACCGGGAGCCCTGCAGTGCCTGGGGCGCCGGGCGGGCTCCTGCTCCCGGCACAGCCCGTCCTAGAGCTTGAGCGCCGTGACACGCGGGATGTGGAAGGGACAGGTCTCCTCTGACCCCGTAGAGCTGCGGGAGGAGGAGGAGAACATCAGGGGGTTGAGGAGGAGCCCGTATCTCCTCTCCTTGTGTCCTCTCCCCTGGTAGGAGAATCATAGAATCACAGAATCACAGAATCCCAGGGGTTGGAAGGGAACTCAAAAGATCATCCAGCCCAACCCCCCTGCCAGAGCAGGGTCACCTGGAGTACATCACACAGGAACATGTCCAAGTGGGTCTTGACTGTCTCCAGTGAAGGAGACTCCACAACCTCTCTGGGCAGCCTGTCCCAGGGCTCTGTCACTCTCACAGTAAAAAAAATTGTTTCTGATATTCACCTTGAACCTCCTGTGCTCCAATTTGCATCCATTACCCCTTGTCCTGTCACTGGTCATCACTGAAAAAAGCTTAACTCCATCTTCTTGACACTCACCCTTTACGTATTTGTAACCACTGATGAGGTCACCCCTCAGGCTCCTTTTCTCCAAACTAAAGAGCCCCAGCTCCCTCAGCCTTTCCTCATCAGGGAGATGTTCCACTCCCTCCATCATCTCTGTGGCTCTGCACTGGAGTCCTTCCAGCAGTTCCCTGTTCTTCCTGAACTGAAGAGCTCCTTCTCCATAAGTAGAACCAAATGCATGTGAATTATGATGCATGAACTATGTAACCTTACATGTCATTTTGAAAATGACTTGTGTGTCAAGATGCCTTATGGGACAGGATAAGAAGGGTCCATTTATCCAAAAAGGAGCCAGTCAGCACTCTTGTAAGAAAACTTGCCCGCGTGGCAAAATTGTTGCTGATCAATCAAGAAAATTGGAAACTGTTGTCTTTGTAGCTATATGATGATAGATGGTCTTGAAAATATATAAATACTGTCAGTCTTGGGCACTGGGTTGGAGCACTTATGGTGGAGGTATCCCCAGTGCTGCGATAAAAGATGCCTGCTTGATTTGTTGTTGCTGAGTTCCACACTCAGACTGCTAGCTTCCCACCTGGGTGAGGAAGGTGAGGAATCAAGGGGGTCTGGAGATCCTGAGATGTGTGTGTCACCCCACCCCAGGCAGCCCACCCACCTGCCCCCTGCCCACCGCTTACATGAGCCGGTTCCGGATGGGGCGGAAGTGTTTGGTGAGCCTGATGGCGAAGATGATGTTGGGGATGAGGAAGAAGGTGCAGCACCCCAGGCTGAACCAGAAAGCGTTCTGCAAAGAGGAGAACACGGGGGTCCCTGCTGAGCTGGAAGGAGTTTGGGGGAGCCTTTTGGTGGCTGGTCCTGGTGGTGAGATGGTGGAGGATCCCGCGCACGGCGCAGCATCTCGCCACCAAGCAGCAGAAATTCCTGGAGGGGCCTCCCTGATCACCCCTTGTGGGGGGTCCTCCATGGGCACCCTTCGTGGGGGGGCCTCCATGGGCACCCCTCATGGAGGGTGAGGGTTGGGTTGCTCACCCAGGGCTCAGCGATGCGGTCACACAAGATCACCCCCCCGTTGTCCAGCGCCGTGGCGAGCGGCTGGCACGAAGCCACGTCCTCCCTCAGCTGGAACGAGAGGCAGAGATATCTGGGCTCAGGGTGGGGGGGTGTGATGTGTTTTGCTGCCTTGGCTCAGTGAGGGGCTTTGCAGGCAGCACCCCCAGGGGTCCCACGGGGCAGCACTCACTGTCTGTCCCACCCAGCTGAGGTACTGCGAGAAGTAGCGCAGCTCCCGCCGTGTGAAGCAGCCGATCTCCTGGGCAGAGGGAAGGCAGCATCAGGGCAGGCACCACGGTTCCCAGGGCAGGCAGCATCAGGGCAGGCACCACGGTTCCCAGGGCAGGCACCGTGCTGCCCAGCCCAGCTTCAGCCCCTCTCCAACCAGGTTGTCATGTCAGGGCTGGAAACTGGAGGCTTCAGTGCCCCTTTTCCCTCTTAGCGCCCTGTTCTCGCTCTCTGTTTCTGGCTGTGGGGAGTATTGTGTCCAGTTCTGGGCTCCCCAGTTCAAGAGGGATAGGGATATACTGGAAAGAGTCCCAGTCGAGAGCTAGGAGGATGGTTAAGGACTGGAACATCTGTCATACAAGGAAAGCCTGAGAGACCTGAGGCTGTTTAGTCTGGAGAAGACTAAGAGGGGACCTGATTAATGTCTATAAATATCTGAAGACTGGGTGTCAAGAATGGGACAATCTCTTTTCAGTGGTGCCTGTGACAGGACGAGGGGAAACGGCACCAAGTGACAACACAGGAAGTTCCACCTCAACATGAGGAAGAACTTCAGTCCTGTGAGGGTGGCAGAGCCCTGGGACAGGCTGCCCAGAGAGGTTGTGGAGTGTCCTTCTCTGGAGACTTCCAAGACCCCTCTGGATGCCTTTCTGAGTGACCTGCCCTGGGTGTTCTTGCTGCTGCAGGGGGGTTGGACTTGATAATCTTCAGAGGTCCCTTCCAACCCCTCTGATTCTATGATTTTGTACCCCCTAAGTGTTAATCCAGGCCTGGCTCACCTGCCGGAGGATCTGCTGGGCTTGCACAGGCAGCCGGGCTTCCACCGAGGCCGTGGTGGCCAGGGTCGTCTTCACCCGCTCCTGGGGAGGCACGGGAAGGGAAGAGCATCCTTAGAGCACCCAGCAGCAGGATGAGTGTCCCAGGGGTGCTGGGAATTTGGGCTAATTTCTGGAAAGCAGGGAAAGAGGGACCTGCCCCAAGCAGAGAAACCTCCTTGCAGGGAGCAGGTGAGGTTAAACACCAGGGGATGGCTCTGAAGTGCCCTGGGTGCTGCAGGGGGAGTTCTGATCTGCAGCAGCAAATCCAGGTGCTGAAGGAGACTGATCCTCCCCCTGGGTGGTAGTTTTCCTGGCTCTCCCATCACCCTGTAACTGGCTTTTTTGGGGCCCTGGCAGGTGGGACCCATGAGGTGCCAGATATTTTTTTGAGCTGGAAGAAACCACACAAGTACCTGGAGATGCGGCGCCAAGCGGGAGAGGAACTGGACACTTTCCCCCAGCTTTGCCTGTGGGACAGGGAGGTGAGAAGGGTGAAAAATCCCCATCCCTCCTTTCCTGGGGACACCACCGGGCAAACACCAGCAGCATCACGAGCCACCAGCCCAGCACGGACTCACCACCAAAGCCTCCTGTGATTGCACCGTGGAGTTTTGCATCTGCCAGAGGGCCCGGGCCTCGGCGGCCAGCCGCCCTGCCACCGTGCCGTTCCTCTGGGGGGACACAACGGGGTGAAGATGTCCCCATGGGGACACAGGCAGCCCCCACCACCCACCCCACCTCTCACCTGCATTTTCTGCAGCCCCTCGAGGCTCCTCGCCAAGCCAGGCAGGCTGGTCTGCACCACCGGGTTTTTCATCTGGGGGAAGATGGGGCTTGGTGGCTGCCCCAGAAACCTGGAAGCCAACCCTGGGGCAGGGGGGGCTGGGCTACATCCTGCCCACCACACTGGGAAGCAGGTCTCCCTCACCTCCTCCTGGAAGCGCCCATAGTCCACCTCATCCACGCCGCTGCGGGCGAAGGTCTCCAGGTCCTGCCGGCCCTCGCTGCGCAGCAGCCGCACGTCACCCAACCGCGTGGTGAAGTCACCCAGGAGCTTCTGGAAATCGGCCGTGTACTGCGGGGTGAGAGCAGGGGGAGGCTGCAGGGCTGGGGCCGGCCACCTCCATCCCAGTAAGCCCAGTAAAGCTCCTGCATCCTCACACCACTGCCCGAAGCTCTGGCTGGAGCCAGCCCTCACCTTGGGGGATTTTAGGTGCTCATCCAGGTCGTAGGACCTGTCGAGCTGCAGCACCTCCCACAGCCCCGCGCCGCTCTTGCACTCCCTGGAAGGCAAAGGGACATTGGTGGCATCACCCTCTCAGCAGGTCCCTGAGGTGGAGGGGCAGAGGTGGCACCTGCAGCACCCACCGGTACGTGGTGCTGAGGTTGGATTCCCTCCTGATGTTGAGCTGGCGGGTGAGGTTCATGGATGGAGGCAGGTTCCCGGGGGTGTCGATGAACTGGGCCAAACGGGAGGGAAAAAAAAAAGAGGGTTGGGGTGGGCAGAAGCATTCCCAGCAGTGATCCTGGGTGTGCTGTGCCCTCACTGCTGTGTCCTGGGGTACCCAGTCCCAGCCAGAGCTGTTCTTTTATTTATTTACAGTCCCCATTTGCAGAGCCTCACCGGGTTGCATTTGGGGGGACCTGTAGGGACCTGCCTGCGTGTGCAGAGCACAGAACCAGCCCTGATCCCATTCCCAACCCCAATCCCAGTCCCGCTGCAGTGTGCCACCTGCCCCAAGCACCCCTGGGATCCCTGAGGACCACAGGACAAGGGTCCTGCAGGTAAGAATATTGTCACCTGCAGGAAATTAACAGCACAAGGGCAATTCCCTGCTGCTGATACAAATCCAAGGATCTAATCCTGAATTCAGCCTTCTGGTTTGGGATGGGGCTTTTCCAGGAGGGTTTAGGGAGAGGACACAGAGTTTTGGGGGTATTTTGGTCCACACAAGCGGAGATCTATGGGACAAGGGGTGGATGCTTGGTCACCCACCTTAAAAATCTCCTGGTTGACCCAATTCCTGCAAACCAGCGTCTGGATGTTGCCCCCAACCAGGAAGGTGGCAAAAACCAGGAGGATGAGGAGCCAGGAGAACAGGAAAGCCAGGCCCACGCCACTGTGAAGAGGCAGAGGAGGTGGCTTTTGCAGACCCGGACGGGCAGAAAAAGCTTGTGGGGACCTGCCCATCCAGCTGCAGCCCCGTGGCTCCATCCCGCGCCCGGACACGCCGGCTGCCTGGGAAGGGCCCTCAGGAGCAGGGCCGGGATGTGGGAGCTGCCAGCACCCAGGGAGGAGCAGCTTCTCCCAAACCCGCCGGCACAGGCAGTGGCTTCAAAAGCCTCTTGTCTTGGCCAGCTCCTGGTTCCTCCCTTGGCTTTGCCCCTCTGGTTTTGGGGTGGGGGGCAGGGGGTGAGATGGCAGCAGTTTCCCCCCTCAGCCTCCAGCACCTGGAGAGATGCTTACACCAGGAGAAACTTGGCGCCGGCTTCTCCTCGGCACTCATAGTCACCCGGGTCCTCCCGCTTGGAGAGCCCGTAGGTCCCCAGGGCCATCCCTGCCACGTTGCAAGCGAGGATGAGGAGGATGATGGAGCACAGCACCGTGCCCGCGATCCACCTGGAGGGAAGAGCAGCAGGGCACAGCCTCGAGATACGAGGTGGAGGCACCAGCTGGGGCTCGGGGGTTGCTTATCACCCATCTCTGCCACACCCCCTGCACCCCTTTGTGCTCCCCGGGGTCACCTGTACTGCTCAAAGCGCTCCACCTCCCGGAGGTACGGCTGGCTCCCATCCTCCACCTTCACCAGGACTTCGCTGATGGGCCCGGTGTAGTCGGGGAGGGGGAAGCCATCAGCGATGGACTGCACCTTCTCTGTAACACGGGCCATCTCCTCCCGCAGATCTGCAGGGCCAAGGCCATGCTGGAGGGGTGGCTTGTCCCCTCCTCCCACCCCAAGTCCCCAGATTGGGATTTGCCCCACAAGGGGTGTCCCCGCTTGCTCTGGCTGTCCCACTCACCCTGGATAATCTGTGCCATCCTCTCCACAGCCAGCTCCGGGATGGAGTTGAAGGTGCCATTGCCCTGTGAGGTAAGATGGGGTGCTGAGAGGCTTGTCCAGAGCTGCCTGTGGGCACCAGAACCTCCCCCCCGCCCCTCGCTTCACCCAGACCCCTCCCAACCTGACGAATCATCTCTGCAAAGTCACTTCGGGGCAGACCAGCCAGCGCCTTCAGAACCTTCTCCACCGACGGCACCTTGGGGGTGGAAGAAGCAACCTGTGAGCCGGCGGGGTGCTGGTGGGCACCGTGACCCAGCAGCAGGGACACCAAGCAGCCCGTCCCACCTTGCTGTAGTCGGCGCCCAGCTCCAGGCTGCGTGCCCTGCCCAGGACGCTGGCGCAGGAGGTGCAGCGCGGGTCGTCCAGCAGCTCGACCACGCGGCGCCGCCGCTCCCGCAGCGCCGGCTCCAGCTGGGCCCGCGCCGCCGCCAGCGCCCGCGCCGTCCTGTCGAGAATCTGTAAATGGTGCAGCGAGGTCTGTAGGTCTTAAAGAGAAAGCCCAGGGCTAGTTCGAGGCTGCTCAGCTTCTTGGCCTGTCCCGGCTCTCTCCGGCCGGGCTTCGGCACCGGCCGCGGGGGGAGAGCTGCTCTGGGACGTACCTCCAGCCCTGTCCTGCAGGTCCAGCAGTGCTGCGTAGGTCACGGCCTTCAGCTGCGCGTGGATGGAGAGCCCCACGCTCCGGCTGAGCCCTGCAGGGATCACAGAATCACCAAGGCTGGAAAAGACCTTTAAGATCATCAAGTCCAGCCTATGACCTGACACCACCACATCAGCCAGACCATGGCACTAAGTGCCACATCCAGCCTTCCTGTAAACATATCCAGGGATGGTGCCTCCACCGCTTCCCTGGGAAGTCCTTTCCAATGTCTGATCACCCCCTCCATCAGGAAGTGCTTCCTGATATCCACCCTAAACCTCCCCTGCAGCAGCTGGAGGACAGGCCCTCTTGGCTTGTTGCTGGTTGCCTGGACAAAGAGCCCAACCCAGACCTGACTCCAACCTCCCTTCAGGTAGGACACCCCCTTGGCATCTCATCCCGCTGGGAAGCTCAGCCTGCCTGTCCCCGGTGCGGTGCTTACCCCCCAGGTCAGAGATAATCTGCTGTCGAGGCACCTCAAACTGGTCTACCACCATCTGCACGCCCTGCCAGGAGAGAGGAGCCGGTCGGCTGGGGCCGGGAGCCGCCGGGAGGGGAGGAAGCCCCACGTTGCCATTCAAAGTACGTTTTTAATGCAGCCGCGTCACCTCCTCTCACTTCCCAAACTGCTCCGTGAGGGACGCGCCGCCATCCCCGGGTTACACCCCATGCTGGGACATGTTGGGGGGGGGGTGAGTGGGGTGGGTGGGAAACCCACCTGGGGGACGTTGGCGATGTGCTGCCCCAGGGTGCGCAGGGTGGCCGGCACGACCCCCAGCCCCAGCTCCATCTGTCCCTTCACCCGCTGGCTGGTGACCAAGGCGCAGGTGACACTGGTCCTGCCGGGACGAGCAGGCGGTGACGGGGCTGCCCGCTAGAGCCACCCCAGCCCCGTCCCCTTGGGGACCGGGCTTCCCCACCGCCCCGGGGGACTCACAGGATGACGAGGGAGGTGAGGGACAGGCAGGCCAGCAGGCAGCGGCGGCGACAGCCCAGCGAGCGCTGGTGGACGCGCAGGCGGCCCCCGCAGCGCCGGCGGCTCCGGCAGTAGCAGAAGCACATCCCGGCCACTGGCACGGCCACGGTGAAGAGCAGGGCCACCGCGGCGCAGACAACATAGCCCAGCTCGTACTGCACCACCTGCAAGGAAAGCCTGCTCGGTGCCCGTGCGCCCGGCTTTCAGGGTGCTCCGGGTGCCCCATCCTAGTGGAATGCCAACCCATCCCGTGGGAACCCCAGTGTCCCAGCTCACCTGTGATGTCCGCACTGAGCTGGGGTCGTTCAGGGCTGCCCTGAGCAGCTCTGCAAGAGAAATGGTGGTGCTGGTCAAAGGGGTCCCACCGAGGCACCCCCAGCCCTGCCCAGGCAGAAGGGCCGGGGTGGAGGAGCCCCGGAGTAGCCCGGGACACCGGGAATGCAGCTGGCAAAGCCCTGGCGGTGCTGGCACCCGTGGTGGTGGGATCCTGGCACCCGTGGTGGTGGGATCCCAACGCTCATGGCAGTGGGATCCTGGCACCCGTGGTGGTGGGATCCCGGTACCCGTGGTGGTGGGATCCCAGCACCCTGGGGGCAGTGGGATCCAGGCTCAGGACTCACCCGTGGGCAGAGGGTTTTGCTGGATGAGGTCCAGGCAGCGCCGGACGAGGCCGTAGAGGGGGTCGAGCGCGCTGGGCAGGCGGTGCAGCGCCGGCACCCGGATCTCGGCGTGCGTGTCGGTGAAGCGCAGGATCCCCCCGGGGCCGGCCAGGTGACACTGCTGGGTGCCGGCAGGATGCAGCAGCGCCCAGGCCAGCAGCAGCCCGGCTGCTCGCATGGTTCTGGAGGCGAGGAGAGAGCCGAGGGGCTCCGTCAGGCTGCGAGAGGGCGCAGGGACATGCCCGGCTCCGGATGGTTCTCTCCGGGAAACCTGCCTGACGGGTCGGCCGCCGCTCAAAGCCCAGACGCTGCCGTGGCTTGTTCCCCCGACGGGCTCCCCGGGGCGGCTGGGCTTGGCCGGGCTGCGTGGAGGCGTTTCCCAAACCATCCCGGGCCTGTTTCGCAACCCCAGGCATCCCTGAGTCACCCCCGCGGGGTCCCCGTGGTCAAGGCTGTTCCCCAAATGGATGGCAAAGCCCCCCTCGGG